>NC_041389.1:199299950-199300878 GCF_002162155.2 Triticum dicoccoides | reverse complement strand
AAAGTTAATCAAAATTATTTTTTCTTCTATTTATTTATGAGTGGTTTTTTATATAGTTTTTTTCTTTTCTGCTACATTTATTCTTTTTCTTTTTATTTCTGAGTTGTAATAAGTCATTAAAAATAAGCATCTATGCTCATTTTTTAGTAAAGTTAATCAAAATTATTTTTTCTTCTATTTATTTCTGAGTGGTTTTTTATATAGTTTTTTTTGTTTTCTGCTACATTTATTGTTTTTTATTTTTATTTCTGAGTTGTAATAAGTCATTAATAATAAAAAAGAGGCGCAATGCTCTTTGATTTGCTTCAAGCCTTTCGGAATAGTGTCAACTGCACTACACATAGCTCTGTGCAGTCTACCGTATTCCTCAAGGCTTGAAGCTAACCAACGTGCAGGAGCATTGAGCCTCTTCGTCATCGTCTCTGCACTCAGGGCTTATAAACTGCTGCGAGTGCCTCTCGCTTGGCGAGGTGGGACTAAAAAAACAGCTGCAGGAAGAATCAACAAAAAAACAGCTACAGAAAATAAAAAAGTAGTTAGACGAGTCCATTGGTACCGGTTGGTGGCACCAACCGGTACCAATGCCACTCTTTCGTCCCGGTTAGTGGAACCAACCGGGACCAATGCCACTCTTTAGTCCCGGTTGGAGCCACCAATCGGGACCAAAGGTCTTCATTTTCCGCCCTTTGCGCTGCTAAAAAGAGGCCATTGGTCCCGGTTGGTGGCTCCAGCCGGGTCTAAAGGGGGGCATTAGTCCCGGTTGGTTTCACGAACCGGGACCAAAGCCTTTGCTATATATACAACACTTAGCACGACATCGATCTCTCCTCCTCCACTCCCGTCGCCGCGTCTCCCTGCCGCCACCTCGCCGTCGCCGCCCCGCCCCGACACCGTCGCCGCCCCGCCCCGACACCGTCGCCGCCCCGCC
>NC_041389.1:199271228-199299479 GCF_002162155.2 Triticum dicoccoides | reverse complement strand
TTTGTTAGATTAGATGTGTAGTAATTAATTTGTTCATATTATGTTAGATTTTTTTTGTTAATAGATTTTTTTGGTGATATTATTATTGAATATGCATGTTTGGTGATATTATTGTTAATAGTTTTTTTGGTGATATTTAGATTTTGTAATTAATTTTGTTCATAGAATTTTAATGATTTTTTTGTTCATAGTATTTAGAAAAAGGAAAAAAATAAGTAGTTTATATATAGTTGAACTAGCTAGTTGATTTAATAAACTAATTTATTTTACTATATATATATATAAGTAGTTTGTTTTTAGTAAGTACTACTTATTTATTTATAGTAAGTGCTTAGTAGTTGAACTAGATAGTTGATTTAATTAATAAAACTACTTTATTTAACTATATATAGAAGTAGTTCCCGCATCGACGTCGGCGATGCCTATCCCGCATCCTCGTCGTCGTCGACTCGGCGGTGGAGGCCTGCTTGATCAGGGCCATGTTCGGGACTGGGCTCCGCCGGGCTGGTATTGGGAGGTGCGTGCTACCTTCCGGGGGACGTAGGTTGGTGAGGAGGCAGCCTATTGTTGACCCGATCCTTGTTTGGTGGCGGTCGCGTGGGCCAGTGACGGTGGTGAGGCATCCGGACACCGCGGAGGTGGTACGTCACCGTGTCAGCGAGGAGGACGAGCACGTCCGTCGCTACATGGTTGCATTGGAGGGCAGGTTCGACAATACCTGGCAGGTTATTCAGGGATCTCACTGGAGCTATGATCCTGTGATGGTTCCTTATCTTTGGGTGTCCACCGCCCGCGTCGATACCCGTCGGGCGCTACGGTTCTAGTTGTATTAGTGATAATATTCAACGATGTACGGACACCAAGAGATGATGTACTTTTGCTTATAATTATTGAATGCATGCTAATTTGAATACTATACTTTATTTTATGATTTGGTTTTGCTTATTTTATGATTTGGTTTTGCTTATTGAATGCTCATATTGGATAAGTTCTCCTTCATTCCCGTGTGCTAGACAATTTGGTATAATAATGCATTCGGGAATGAAAGGAGGAGCTACGTACATCGATCATCGATAGTCAACCCGTGATTAATAATAATGATCTAGTTTAATATTTAAATTATGAACATAGGCCGGAAATGTCGTACTCATCGGACGACGAAAACCGCCCGGGGGAGTGCGACTGGTGCCACGACGACCGAGGTATCTGTGACAGGTTTATTGAGCTGGACGAAGATCGGCGCTTCCGCATTAAGCTCGAGGAGACCTGCGATGTTCATACGGTACACAACGACGACAATAGTTTTTTTTCGTAATTAAGCACGACTTCAACTATTTTAACGTGTATTTTTCATCTTTTCCAATTCGACTAGCTTATCCCATGCTTTGCAAGACGCTATGTCTTGGAGAGGATGGGTTTTGAAGACCATGAAAGTTTCAAAACCAAAAAAATTATCCTAAGTACCTATCATGGTGTGGATTTTCTAGTAAAGTTGTACAATGCTCAGAGTGTAACCCATTTTGGTTGCAAAAATTGGGAAGCACTTTGCAAGATGTATGGTCTTGATGAGGGTATGCTTGTCACCATGGATCTTGGTGATCCTACAATCGAGCAAGAGAGACCTTCGATTTGGGTCCTTGTGGATACAACTCCAATTCTTCCCCCATGTGAGCTTAACATAGTTATTAAGTAATTTATATTGTTTATTTCAAAATATATAGTTGACAACTTATCTTCATTGACAGCTTATTTTTATTCTTCAAAGAATGTGCGGAAGATACTAGACAGAACCTACTACACCGAAGGCTTCGAATTAACTTATCAGGAGAAAAATCATCTGGTCGCATTTTGTATTGATCTTGAGAATTACAATATCTACAATCAAACTCCTCAACATTATGGTCAATACGTGCCACTAGTGCACGTGTTGAACTACGGTAACTACCATGGAGATACCCTGGTAAGATTATTTTTTACTACTACAACATCCGTGCATCTTTTTGCACACTTCTAAAACTAGTACATCATTGCTAACTACGAAGTTATTACTATGTTTTTCAATAGATAATCCCGAATGATTGTGTGCCTCATCTGATGTATACGCATGGTAGCCTTCATGTTTTGAACATACAACCAGGTCATCCTACGAATCTCAACTGTCCATACCGGGTTTCTAAAAGAAGTGGAGACATTACAATTAAAGAATGGAAAAAATGTATGGACAGTCGTAAGGAGCTTCTTGGAAGCAAAAAGCAGCAAAGGGCAAGAATTGGAGACAGGATGATCTCCATTCTTCGTAATGGAGAGTCACGGGCTATATTGGTTTATGCTATTTTACGTGTTTAGGTCCTACCTGATACTGATGATCATGTGCTAAGAACAATTATGTAGGGTTGGGTTCGATGACTATGAGGATGATGATCGTATGACTTATTATTAATAACGAGTAGAAGTTGTATGATGATGCATGATATTAGTAGGACTTGTTATTATATATATATGATGATGTATGATGCGAGCATGCATGAGCATGTTATATCAGCGGATGAAATGAACATAGCAACAACGTTGATAAACCAAGGACGAAGATATAAGAGAGGACACTTCTCTCTATTAGCTAGCTAATAACAACCTAAAAATAACCCACAAAACCCCTAAAGCAGCCACTTTTCTAAAAAAACATGGACTTGCCACCAACCGGGACCAAAGGCCCCCCTGACTGGGCTCGGCGGACCGGCCACGTGGAGGCACATCTGTCCCGGTCATGTTTGAACTGGGACTAATGGGTGGAGGCATTAGTAACGACCCATTAGTCCCGGTTCATGAACCGGGACTAAAGGCCCTTACGAACCGGGACTAATAGGTGTTTTTCTACTAGTGGATATGCATGCTCATAGTTTCCTGTCGATCGAGTGTTGCTCCTCTAGTTATTGAACATCTGATCTTGTTGCCAGCCTCTTGGATAAGTAGATTCATTTGCAAAAGCTTAGCTTCTTAGTGTCTGAATTCAGGAGGAACTGTACATAAGTACTTGGCCTGGTATAGTAGCAGTACACATGTAGCACGTTTTCCACTCATATGTAGACACGACATAATGCTTGCTATCTTTGAACATTGTCCATTCTGCAAGGCTATTTGATTGTCGTCAATATGACTGCACTTGGTGGCATTGGTATTGGTACCAACAAAGGAAAGTGATTTTTACCAATTCATTATCCCATCCTGAAACAAACCATGTGGCAAACAACTGAAAAAGCACATCTCACTTCAAAATACTTAAACTATATTTGTTCCTGATTTAAAAAATACAAATTTTATATATGATGAGTCAAATATAAAAATTAGCCCATTTGATACACTGCAATCACAGCCCTAATATTACACATCAACTTTCAGTTACTCTGATCCAGAAGACTGGTTACAAACTGGTCAAAGAAGCAAACAAAAGAAAAACTCATCACTGAAACAAACAAATGAATATGATTTAAACTTCATTATGCAGTTAATGTCTTTCGCTCCAAGGATGTTGAGAATCATATAAAATATGGTTATGGTTTATCTATTTTAGCAAGACCACAAAAGACCCCTCACTTGAGAGTACCACAAAAGTCCAAAACAATTGTTCTCGGAGGGCTCTTCTCGGGGTGAATTAAACTTTTTCCGCCTGCACTATGCAATAAATTAAAATTTCTCAACAGTTTTTCAATGGCACAAGAGTTTTAGTACTATCCTCCTAGAATTAATTTTGGTACTATCATGTTTGTTACTAAAGGCAAGTTAAGAGGAGGTCATAATATACTCCCTCTGTTCGATGTTAGTTGTCGTTGATTTAGTACTTGAACTAAATCGACAATAACTAAAAAGGAGTGCCGAAGGCTTCATGTAACTTCAGTATACACTCAAAGTTTGAAACAAGATTTATCTTCTATTTCTACATGCAATTGAATACATTTCGCAATCACCAAAAATAATACGGGCTTAAAATAGACTATGACAACCATAGAAATAAAAAAATGGGAAATTTTTTTGTCCTTACCTTGATACCTCAGCAGCCAAATTACTATTCCATTGCCAAACACAACCTAAAGAATGAATCACATTACTGCTATAGTTGGTGAGATGTTGTCAAGCTTAGTGACAAACAAAAAGATCAGAATGTACCATACCTTCAACTGGTGACCTCTTGGAGTTAAATAAAGATAATTTCCAAACGAAAAGTGAGATGTTGTATCTGGTGCCTCACCCAAATACACTTATGTTCGTTCTCTTGCAAGAACTGTATATATTCAGTAGCCTGCAATAGAAAATGATGTCAAGAAAACCCAACTTAATAAAATGGGATGCAGCATATAATCAATAACCTTCTAGGTGTGTGCCATATTACTTTTATGAAAACCAGAACAAAGTTATTTGTATGCATCTCTAATTAGAACCCAACCGAAATTAATAAAATCTCTGAGGCGAAGAACACATACAAATTAATGGACTAAAAAAATAGCAGGATTGAGCAGAACAACCCACTGTTGCTTGTTGGAAAGGGTAATCATGAAGACTTTAAAGTCGATCCATCACGAACCAAAGCCTGGGCAAATGGTCAAATTCTGTACAAAAAAAATCAATACAAACTACCGTTAACTAATACCTCAGGGAGCACTTTGAAGCAGGGAAAATATCATGACAGCTTTATTAACATGATTCTCGACAAATCGGGTATTATACATTTTTCAAGCTTGACCTCCTATATGGAGTATCTTATACAGCAGAGCAAGGTAGAAATAACAACTGGGATAATAAAAGGAATTACTACTCAAGTCGACCGACCAAAAGCTAATTCAAATATGTGATTTCAGAATCCGCTCTATTTGCTAAAAATGGAAAAGCAAAACATGGATTATATCGATAACCTTTAAAATAGTTATGTTACATTTACATGATAGCTTAGAACTACTTAAATTAGCACGATGAATCTAGATAAAATAGTGAAAGAGAACTCACCAGCCTTGCTAGTTCTCTCTTTTGGTTGCCCACGGATCTCACAGATTGTTAGAGTTCACCAACGATTGCTTGTCCAAGTAGTATAGAAATCATAACTCTACTTTTCTTTGAGCAGTAATCGGAACTCTACCTAGCCAGGTGATACATGTAGCTCCTAGGTTGTATCAACGTGAGTTGAAGAAGTATAAACAGCAAATAGCGTTACATGCCAGTGTGTGCGTGTGTGTTGCTTGCTAGTCTATCAACAGAATCCACCTGCTAGTCGATCAATCAATCCATCAACTGGATCCATCTCAAGGCAAAGCTAGCTAGCTACGTTGTTAGCTGATTCAGTCCATCCCAAGGCAAGCCAGGTTTGCTCTGTGTTCGTTTTGCCATCGGCCGAAAGCGCCGGCCAAGAGGAATATTGGTTCACGGGCACTTAATTAACTGACCAGAACGAAGGAAAGAATCGAGATGCACGCACCTGTGACAGAGTCCTGACGGTGGCAAAGCGCTTAAGTCTGAGATGTTTTGTCAGCGATCCTGAGACGGGCCAAGAACCAAGCGAGGAGAAGAGTAGGCCCAAGCGACAGCCTCGCCTCCCGGCTCGGCTAGCTGGGCCAGAATGGGCCTAGGTACCGACTACAAGTACCCTGCTCCAAGACCGAAGACGGTGGCGAGAGGATAACGGCTAGTGTTGCGTGTGTGGTGTGCGCTCCTGCGAGAGCTTCATCCTGTAATTCCTCCTCTGTAGAACCATTCCATGGCGATGGCTGATTCCATACCCTAGACCTCACAATCTGGCATCAGAGCCGTCCCATCCTGGAGCCATCCATCCCTCCCCGCCACACCCGCCTCGCCGTGCGCCGCCGAGCAAAAGCGATGGAAAAAATTTCCCCAGAGACCCGCGCGATCTACGAGTACCTGCGTGCGGATTTCGATGCCGCCCTCGCCAAGGCTTCCACGGAGCGCAGCGAAGAGGTCGTCAATGCCTTCGCCAAGCTGGATAGCAAGCTGGATCAGCTATCTGGGCGCGTCGACGACGTCAAGCTTGCCATCGGAGTTGACCTCGACGAACTGCGGGGCGAAATTGGGGCCGAGCGAGGATCTGCGCCGGCGACATCGACACCTGTCTCGCCAAGGGAGCCTGGCCAAGGGCCTCCGCCTGCATCAACGAGCAGTGGATCAGGTGGATCGGACGGAATTCGGGCTGAATCGGAGCAGAGGAGTTCAGTTCCCCATTATGTTCCTCCACCAGTACGAGGTATGCACACAGACCTCAATCAGTCGCGTCAGATGATCCCAGTTACTGAGAATTTCCGAGCTATGGTTCCGGATGCGGTGAATTTTGGTCCCCGAATTGAACTTCCGCGGTTCGATGGTTCCAATCCGAAACTGTGGCAATCCCGTTGTGAGGATTATTTCAAATTCTGGAACACTCCTCTGCACTAGTGGATTTCGTTTGCGTCTTCACAGTTCGAGGGAACAGCGGCTCGTTGGTTAGAATCGGTTCAGAGACGAGCACCTGATGTCAATTGGTCTGAATTCTGTGGGTTGTTATAGTCTCGTTTTGGACGCACCAAGCATCAGAATCTGGTTCGTCAGATGTTTCATATTCGACAGACTAGCACAGTAGAGGACTACGTTGAGCGTTTCTCAGAGTTGTATGATCAATTGACTGCTTATGAGTCTAATCCGACTACTGTACATTATGTCACTCGTTTCATGGAAGGACTGGTGCCGTCAGTGCGCCTGTTAGTCGGGATTCAACAGCCAGTTGATTTGGATTCTACGTATGCACTTACTCTGTTGTCTGAAGAATTGGGGGATCAATCTCTGTTCCCAGGAAGCAGTACAAACAACGGCAAACGATCAACAACTGCAACAGCCTCTCGGGCGCCTGTGGTTCGCATCAGCGAGGAGAAGAAAATGACTGACAATGGTCGTGCTGCGACTGCAAATGACCGTTGGGCTTCACTCCGAGCGTACCGCAAGTCCAAGGGCCTCTGTTTTATTTGTGGAGAGCGATGGGCTCGTGATCATCGTTGTAAGCAAGAAGTTCAGCTACATGTGGTGCAGGAAATGCTCGATTATGTTCAGAACATGCCATCTGACGTCAGTGAGGATGAAGAAGAGGTGGTTGGTGAGGTTAATGCAATTTTCCTGTCTGCTGCTGCTTTGGGAGAGATTTCTGCACCTGCAGTTACAACCATGAAATGGAAAGTACAACTGCAGGGTCATCCCATGATTTTTCTGGTGGATTCAGGCAGTACGCATTCGTTTGTGGATTGTACTGTAGCTGGTAAATTGCAAGGTGTAATTCCTACTTCTGTGTCCATGGTTAAGGTGGCCAATGGAACTCTAGTACCTAGTAACCAGCAGTTGCAAAAAGGGCAATGGTTCTGTGCAGGTCATGAATTTGTCAATGATTTCAAGGTTTTTCCACTGGGATCTTATGATGGGATACTAGGTCTGGACTGGCTAGCAAGTCATAGCCCTATGCAGGTGGATTGGGCAGAACACTGGCTTTCATTTCAACTTCAGGGTGAGCTGGTGACATTACTGGGACAAGATGCAGCTCCACAAGCTTTTGCTCTGATTGAATTGTCTGCTTTGCTCATTGGTACTGAAAATGCTACAACTGAATTACCTAAAGAGATCCAACAAGTGCTGAAACAATTTAGTTCTGTTTTTGAAGTCCCAAAAGGATTACCTCCCAGGAGAAAGTATGATCATACTATCCCACTAATTCCTGGAGCTCAGCCTTTTTCAATCAGACCTTATAGACTTGCTCCTGTGTTAAAAAATGAGTTGGAAAAACAAGTTCAGGAGATGTTGACCTCTGGAATTATCAGGAACAGCAACAGTCCTTTTTCTTCACCCATGATTTTGGTGCAAAAGAAGGACAAGACATGGAGGCCTGTCATTGATTTTAGACATCTAAATGCTTTGACAGTTAAAAGTAAGTTTCCTATCCCAGTCATTGATGAGTTACTGGATGAATTGGCAGGATCTTGTTGGTTTTCTAAGCTGGATTTGAGAGCTGGTTATCACCAGATAAGGTTGGCTCCTGGAGAAGAGTATAAAACTGCTTTTCAAACTCATACTGGACATTATGATTTTTTGGTGATCTCCATGGGCCTGACTGGTGGACCCAACACTTCCAATTTTGCAATGTGTGACACATTATCACCTGTGTTGAGGGTTTGTGCAGTGGTCTTCTTTGACGATATTCTCATCTTTAGTAAAACTTATGCTCAGCATCTGGAACATTTGGCTCAAGTGTTGGCTTTGTTGGAAAAACACAAGTGGCATGTGAAACTTTCTAAGTGTGCTTTTGCTCAGACAAAAATTAGTTATCGAGGGCATGTTATCAGTGGAGAAGGAGCGGCTACAGACCCTGCTAAGATCTCTACTATTCAAGAATGGCCAGTCCTAGTTTCTGTTAAGGAAGTCAGGGGATTTTTGGGGTTAGCTGGCTATTATAGAAAGTTCATTTCACATTATGGGATGCTGAGCAAACCATTGTCAAATCTATTGAAGAAAGGTGTTCCATATCATTGGACAGATGTGGAAAACAAAGCTTTTGTCCTGTTAAAGCAAGCCCTGGTCTCAGCTCCAGTTTTGGCTCTTCCTGATTTCTCAAAAACTTTTGTTGTGGAAACAGATGCTTGTGATGTTGGTGTGGGGGCAGTGCTCATGCAGGATGAACATCCGTTGGCTTATGTCAGTAAAGCACTTGGACCTAGGAACCAGACTTTGTCAGTCTATGAGAAAGAGTATTTGGCTATTTTGTTGGCAGTTGAACAGTGGCGTCAGTATCTTCAGGTTTCTGAATTTGTTATCAGAACTGATCAACGCAGCTTAGCAAGTTTGACTGAGCAACGTTTGCACACTAAGTGGCAGCAGAAAGCACTCACAAAACTGTTGGGAATGCAGTATACTATTACTTATAAGAAAGGGTCTGACAATAGTGCTGCTGATTCTCTTTCTCGGAGACCACATTCTGTTGATGATGTGTTGCCTGAACTGCAAAACGTCACTTGTGTTCAACCTGCATGGTTGCAAGAAATTGAACAAAGTTACCAAGAGGATCAATTTGCTTCTTCCTTGCTTCAAAAGTTAGCTACGGCTCCCAACTCTGACAGTAAATTTTCTCACCGAGCTGGAATCCTGAAAGTAGGGAAATGTGTGTGGGTGGGGCAATGTCCTGAGTTACAAACAAAAATTGTGGCTGCATTTCATGATAGTCCTATAGGGGGACATTCTGGCTTTCCGGTAACTTATAGGAGAATTCGTCAGTTGTTCTGCTGGAAAGATATGAGGGGATTTGTGAAAACTTATGTGCAGCAATGCTTGGTGTGTCAACAGGCGAAACCTGAGCGAGTGCCTTATCCAGGTTTGCTGCAGCCTCTGCCAGTTCCAAATACACCTTGGGAAATGGTTACTATGGACTTTGTCGAAGGATTGCCGGCATCTGGCTGTTACAATTGTCTGTTGGTGGTCATTGATAAACTGTCGAAGTATGGACACTTTGTTCCTTTGCATCATCCGTTTACTGCAGAGACGGTAGCGGAAGCATTTCTGAATACAGTTTACCGGCTGCATGGCATGCCACTTTCCATGGTGTCTGATCGTGATCGTGTCTTTACTAGCAAGTTTTGGAAGGAATTATTTCAAAGGTGTGGAGTTCTTCTCAGAATGAGCACGGCTCGTCATCCGCAATCTGATGGGCAGACGGAAAGAGTTAACCAGCAAGTCGAATGTTTCCTCCGATGTTTTGTAAGTGCTCATCCTTCTCGGTGGTCCAAATGGATTCCATTATGTGAGTTCTGGTATAACACTAATTGGCACTCAGCTACTGGAAAAACTCCATTTGAAATCATATATGGCCATGCCCCACGCCATTTTGGTTTGAAGGCAGACGATGCAATTCAGTCAGAGGACTTGCATCTGTGGCTTGCGGATAGGCAGGTCATTCTGGAGTCCGTGCGTCAGCACCTGCTGCGAGCACAGCAGCGCATGAAGATACAAGCAGACAAGCATCGAAGTGATCGTGAATTTGCAGTTGGGATCAGGTTTTTCTGAAACTGCAACCTTATTTGCAATCATCAGTCGCTCCTAGGGCCAATCATAAACTGGTATTTAAGTTTTATGGGCCATTTGAGGTACTGGAACGCATTGGGGCAGTGGCTTATCGGCTCAAATTGCCAGAGGACAGTAAAGTTCATCCGGTGTTTCATGTATCTCTCCTAAGAAAAGTATTGCAACCCAAGCATCAGATTTTGCCTCAACTGCCTAGCCCAGATGATCAATTTCAGATTCCTGAGCAGATTTTGGATCAGAAAGTGGTTCGTCGTGGTTCGGGATCTCTTGTTCAAGTCTTGATCAAGTGGAATGCTACGCCGATCGAGATGGCCACCTGGGAGGATAAAGTGACGCTGCAGCAAAAGTTTCCTAGAGCACCGGCTTGGGGGCAAGCCATTTCTCAGGAGGGTGGGATTGTCAGCGATCCTGAGACGGGCCAAGAACCAAGCGAGGAGAAGAGTAGGCCCAAGCGACAGCCTCGCCTCCCGGCTCGGCTAGCTGGGCCAGAATGGCCCTAGGAACCGACTACAAGTACCCTGCTCCAAGACCGAAAACGATGGCGAGAGGATAACGGCTAGTGTTGCGTATGTGGTGTGCGCTCCTGCGAGAGCTTCATCCTGTAATTCCTCCTCTGTAGAACCATTCCATGGCGATGGCTGATTCCATACCCTAGACCTCACATGTTTGCCTTCTACGCGTCCTCGTACCCCATGTGCTCCGCCACATGTGTCCTCCCCATGGCCGCCTGCGATGAAGACGACCCGTCGAATTCACGTAGAGGACGCACACCCAAATCATGGAAGCTGACGGCCGCGGAAGACGTCTTGGAGCAAGTGGATGGAGGGCGGAGGCGGAACAGGGCTCAACAGCGAGAAAGCCAGACGGCGAGCCGTCGGCCATCTTCGCCATGGCCGAGTCGAGTGAAGTTTCTCGGGAGAGATTAGATTGGAATCGAGGGGGGTGGAGGGAATTGAGACGGAGAATAGATGATCCTCATGCAGATGGGAGTGCGGGGCCGGCGGCGACGTCCACGGCCAGGACCGCAGCCACGATGACCAGGACAGGACGATGAGGGGAGCAGCGGCGGCGAATTTGTCAAGAGAGGAGAGATTGGTTGGGATGTTTCTCTTTTCTTTGGGGTGAGGGGAGATGGAGGATGGGACGTGTGTTCGTGGGTGGGTCGTGGGCTCTGTTTTTCTCTCCTTTCTCTGCGCTGTTTTTTTGAAGCGGTGGGTAGTTTTCCTGATTTTTTTAACGTACCAAGGGTGGGGGAAGGGGTATCGATAGGGTAGGAGGTCGAACCATCACGACGTTCGATTCTCTTTTAATAGTAGAGAAATCGAAAGGTCAACTCGCCTGTCAAATAATACCACATCGCCTCCTTACATGTGATCCACCCAATTTATATATGTCATTAAATTCCCTGGTAGTTAAGAAGTCGTCTTGGAAATAAGAGAGAAAGAGAGAGATGCTAAGGAAGGAAAGAGAGAGGGGCTAAAGAAGGAAAGAGGGGCTGATTTCAGAAATGAGGAAACAAGGAGAAACGGACGTGATTCACGTTCCTCAAGAGGGCTAAGTAAGGAAGGAAAGAGAGAAGGCGCTAAGTAAGGAGGGAAAGAGGATTGTGATTTCAGAAATAAGGAAGCAAAGAGAAATAGCCGTGATTCATGTTGCGTCAGGGGGCGCTAAGAAAGGAAAGGAGAGGCTCGTGAGTTGTGATCAGAACATCTCCACTACTATTAAACAATCGAACAAGAACTTTCTTACACGCACCCCACTATTAGCCCCCACAACACCGCACAACCCAGTCAGAACCACACGATTAGTCCCACAAATTTCAATCTAACGGCCATCATTTATCTAATAGCGGGATGATGTGTACTTAGCAATTTCTAATGACTGACCGTACTCCACCACCATAGGAGTATTCCAACAACCAATCCCATGTTTCCCTGCAATCACGCAATCAGATCGCAAACTAAGGAAACACAACCAAATCTGCTCCCTCCCGTGTTTCCCTACAATCACACAATCAAATCGCAAACTAAGGAAACTCAATCAAATCTGCTTCCTCGCCCTTGACCTCGACGTTTGTCTGCCTTGAGTCACCACCGCACCAGATGCCGCCCACCAACACCGTCGCCTCCCTGCAAGATCGCCATCGCCGATTGTCGCCGATTGTTGCCGCTCGCAGCGTGGAATCCGTCATCAACGTAGCGGGCGCCCAGGAACCTACCCTCGCAGCATGGCATCCATCCGCGAGATCGCCTGCCTCGACACCCGCATGGCTACGGCCGCCCTGCACATCCCCTGAACCAGCCGGACACACACAACTGTAATTTCCACCCTGCACTTCTTCAGGTTTGACTTCTTCCTTTGACCTGTTGCAGCATTACTCGGGATTATAATTTTGAGAATAGAGTTCTAAAAAATATAAACAGTTGGACAACAGAATGCTATAAGCCTTTCGTTTTACATCTCTAATTAATGGTTTTCTATGTGGAAATGGTTCATGTTTGACTGTAACAAGAACTAAGAGCTATACATATGTAGAGTTCATTTTGCACAATCAGACCGCCCTATCTCTTTTACTGTGACAAATCAACTATGCCGCTACGGATCAGTAAAGGAAATCAGCTAAACTTGCATGCATACCTCTCAGCTCCATCAGATCAGGCCAAAAGCTCTCCTGTGAGGAGTCACCGAGGAGCCTACTAGAACTTGTAGAGTTCACCCTTGTTGAGTACAGAGACCATGGTGAGGATGGAGATTGGTGAACGAGCGATAAGGCACTAGCAGAGAGACCAGTAGAAATAGCATGGCAGTATCACATCATCATGTTTTGCAGCATCTTCCAATTCTTCAGGACACTCATCCTACTAGAAACAGATAGTTATCAATATACAGAAGAGAGACACCCCCAAACTGAAAGATTAAACAACAGTGAGAATAAACCAGACCGTAACAAAATCCAATATCCGTTGAAACAGAATTTTTTAATCAAATATTTGTAACATAGGCAGATCATGTGTAGTAAAGATTTTTTTTTAATCAAATATCTGTAACATGGCCACATGAAGGAGAAATTGGAAATTTGGAAGTAAATATTTCTATTAGTACCTAAGATGATCCGTTTTGTCAAATTCACATCCAGAAGCGTTTGAATCTTGGCTCATATGACACATTCTTGACAACATGCACAAAAGGAACTGATGAACCACAAATATTTTATAACTGAATATCTGCAAACTGCATGATCCAAACCTCCTATTACAAACCCAATCGGTTGAGATTCCATGGAAAGAATATTTGAAGTAGATATAGATGGAAAGAATATATGATCAAAGAAAAATAAACCATAAAGGGTAATAACCTTCACACCAGCAGCACTGCATAACTATACAGCGTCCATCACTCATGGGCGACAAGGATCTACAACAAATAAAGGACTCCTTACTGAAGGGTGAAAAGCTGCATGCAGCCATCAGAAGATAACTATACGGCAAAACTGAACTGAAAATGTGCCTAAACAGATTCAGCCATAAAGAGTTCTAAACATAAAATAGTTGCTTAATAAAGATATAATACATGATGAACAAGTGATGCAAATAAAGATGACAAACTAGCATGGCTAAGTATTATTATGAGTAGACACCTCCTAATTTATTTATTTTGTTCAATTTCACCATCTCTCAATCCTCCGTAGTGTCTTGTTTATGCAAAACTAGCAAGATGGAAATGGACTATTCTGTCCATGTTTTCTTTTCATTCATGGCCGGGACTTCTAAAATTAGCCAAAAACATGGACAGAAAATGCAGAGGCACGGGCTGACTTGGACGGCCTCGCACCAGATACAGATTGAATTTATTTTCACATGATCCTAAATTGGCATTGCATAACCGTAAAGCAGGAAACCAAATTGATGGGGGAAATTCCTAAACTGACATGAGGATCCATGGGCGACGCCGTACGAATCGAAGGTAGGCTGAGCTGAGCACCGTAGATATATCTCTTATATAGGAACCCCAAGAATAATTGCATCAGACAGGATCGAAGCCCCCTTTCCACCGGCTTCGCGAGGATGGCCAGCCCCTCACGCCCTCGCTCTTCAACTTCCTCCGTGGCGCACCAACCTCCGCCGCTCCCGCCTCGCGCTCGCCATGGAGCCGCAGTCGTCGCCGCCTCGCCGAGATCGACCACCACAACCCGCCGCCACGGCCACGGCGGCCCCGCCATCTTGCTCCACGCCTTCGTACTCGAGCTGGGCGCGGGTGACGCGGGACGGCGTGTCTCACCGCGGGTGAGGCCAGGCAGGGCAGGGCGTCGCCGCCGGTGAGTCCCACGCCTCCGCATCCGCCTCCGACGTCGCCTAAGGCCGGCTCGCCCGCGAGCACGACTAGCTCGAGCGCCTCCTCGTGCACTTCGGTGACCGGGTTCGACTGGAAGGGGCGGGGAAGAGCAGGGCGTGTGAGTCCTCGCGCTAGAGGTAGGGACGAAGGGGAGGGTGAGGTCGTGAGAGGGAGCTGAAGATTACGGAATGGGGAACGACTGAGAGACAGGGGCAGCAACTCGATGGGCGGTGGGGAGGTAGGTGATGGGTTTGAGACCGTGAGTGAGTGTGGGGTCTGGGCCTTCCATTTTTTTTATTCCAGCGTGTAATTTTTTAAGGATTATTAGAGCGTGTCCTATTTAGCTGGAGTCGTGCGATTCTTCTTGTAGATAGGGCAAGGGTTAAAAATAAAGGTTCAGTCATGATAATTTAATGTTTTCAATTATTTTTATAAAACTATTTATATAAATTGATAATTATTTTTATTTATAATATATTCAAATTCTGTAAATCATGCTCATCCTATGGTCTGTGGATGTTAAATTCATGGAGTACTTTACGGGGGATTTTTCATCCAACACTTCTAAACAGGTATATTCGGTATGTATCTTCATAATTATTATGGTGTATTGTTATTTGAAAAGTAACTATGTATACATGTTGCACATGAATTTTTTATAACATTGTTGTATATAATGCATATGTACGAAGACAGTGTACAGAGAAGACGATTTTTTGATACATATTTTGATGTATGCAGGAAATGAATCTCTAAACAATGTCCCAGATATGGAACAAAGAATGAAGCATTATAAATGTCATAAATAGATTGACCTTTAAGAGAGAACCATCAAAGAATTAATTGTGAGGATGTTGCTTACTTGTTTCTTAAGTATTTTTATAACTAATTATAATATGTTTATGTGGTCATGAATTTTATGTGAAGATATGTGTTACACTCGCTCACATCATTGCGCATGGGACATATTTAAGTGGCACGGTTAGAAAAAAACTCGCTAAAAGAATAACTAACAAAATTTAAAGATGTTTCTATTGTGGATTATAAAACGTGCGTTGCACATGCACGCTTACTAGTGATATTTAAGGAAGCAAAGAGAAATATGTGAGTACCCAAGAAAAAAAGATTATTGTGATTCACTGCATTCACATCCGATCTAGAACTGAAGTTAGACGGAAAATGTGTGCCGCTTCAATGTCAGCAAAAAATGGACGCTCTATCAACACATCCAACAATTAATGATGCAAAATCTATTCAGATTCTTTTTTAATTAATAACGGATGCATACAATATAAGAAGCTCTCATGCAGGCAAGCGATTTGGATCACAATCTCAGGTCACTGGTACCAAGTAACCAAAAAGGAGTTGTCTCAAAAAAAAGTAACAAAGAAGGAAAAGGGATAGAGAATGGTATGCACGTACGACCAATGAAGAAAAATAGAAAACCCCAAAAAAATATCGTGAAACCTATCGGCAAAATAAAACAATTAAGATTCAATCCCGTTGCAAAATAAGACACAAGGGAGGAAGAAATATTCAAACATGAAGCCAACACAAAAGAAAAAAATGCGCACGTAGAAAGGCAGAAATATGCAATGGAAAAAATTTATGTTTCGGTACTTTGAATTTTGTTATCTTTTGTATGTATTTTTATTCTTATGCTTGAGTTTATTTTTCATCACAGTTGGAGATGACTGTCTTTAATCAAACTCGCAAATTGTACAGTGCATAAGTTTATTAGCCATTTGTAAAAATTGGTTGGCTGAAATCAAAATTATCCTTCATGTTATTCCTCAGCGCACACATTTCCGCCGCGGCGCATATTTGGTTTAGGGGCATGTGTTTTTCTCCCGTTGCAACGCACGGGCATATTTGCTAGCATCGTCTCTCCCTAATCTCTCCCTAATAATAAAGCACGGATTGAGTCTCTCGGGTTCACCGTCACAATACGCTTTTCACGTGAATTTACGCTTTCAGTTTTTTTTCACCTATATTATTTTCTACATACGAGGTGGTACTATTCATCTGAGGTCGTTTGCCGTGTTGACTAGCGCTGGAGAAAAAAGGTCATGTACGCCCGAAGCCACACCTATAGAAAGTCCCAATACAATACATTGTCATGACTTGCCGTAAACGACAGAAACACACCCAGCCACGCCCCGGCCCTCCTCCAATAAATACAGTCGCAACCAAGTCTCCTCTTCTAGGCCTATTGTCTCGATCTGGGTGGGATTGACCTACATCTACCCGTCGCATGCTGTGTCAGTACTGCCGGACGGCGACCACTCGGCCTCATATCGTTGTCCTGCCCGTGATCAGAGTGCTGGAGAAGGACAGGTCTAACCTTGCTGGCGAAGAAGGCCGATCTCCGTGCCCGACAGCGACCTTGGCAACCTCCATAGCTATAGGGCCGGGCCTCGCCTTCTTGTACATCACTTAATAGCTGATGACGACGATGATACCGAACCCCGTCAGTGCCATCGTCCCAGCCCTGTGCAGTAGTCGGCATCCTCACGACCTCTGCTGGGCCGCTGCTGTGTCAAATGTCCACAGGTTGGCGACCTCTGTGGCTGTAGTGCTGGGCCGCTGCCGTGTCCAATGTCCACGTCGGCGGCCTCTGTGGCCGTAGTGCAGGGCCTTGCCTTCTGGATTCTGGTAGAACACTAGATAGCCGAGGACACCGATAGTTCATGCCGAACCACATCAGCGCGTGCCATCGCCCGAGCCCGTACAACAGGCGGCCACCTCGCCGGTGCAGAACCTTCTGTGGGACGCCACCGCGGCTGGCTAGCGCATGGACTCCTACACCCCCGCCGCCTGTACCTCCTCCGGGCTCATCCTTTGCATGTCAGCGTTGCGACGCCAATCCTCCGTGTCGGCCGCTCTTCGCGCCATACGCATGCATGTGTCCTCCTTTCGCTTGTCACTGGCGTGTCCGTGCAGGCATGCTGTGTTGTGTTGTGGAGCTATGGAGTTCATATCATATGAATCCGCCGTCATGAGATGGTGTCCTATGCAACACGTAGTGGGAGTAGAGACATGTGTTGAAAGCTGGCTGGCAAGTTTTGCCGCGTGCTCTGTGAGAGATGCACATGCATGTGACTTCTTTCATATTGTGGTGAGTTGTCCAAATTTTAATGGCATGCACATGCACAAAAGTAAAACAAACACCCGTCCATTTCTTTTCGAGAGAGTATGCCTTTCAGTTTCTATTTTCTATTATGATTGATATATCGAATAACTCTACATTATAGGAGTCAAGAACATCTCCAAGCAAAAGAAATATGAATTGCTAGATCAGCATGTATTTGAAATGTAACCAATTTGTCAAAGATCGATAAATACTTCAAATTGTCTTAAATCTTTTTATCTCCAAATCGCATGCTAACGTGTCACTGTCGATGAATCAAGAAGCATACTGCCATGGGAGCTCCTGCAAAAGCAAGATCTTGAGAACACTGACCAAGCATTCTTCCTTCATAAGAATTGCATAGTCGAAGTTGGCAATTGGTTACGGGCAGAAGTCCCAAAAAAATCCTGTACGACCGGGTCGTACTAACCCAAACTGGAGAGTGGAGACCCTCTTCTCCGCGTGACACTTGGCAAACCGAAATTTCAGTAGAAAAAAGAAATGTCGTTCTTGAGATTCACAAGGAAACATGCCGTCGTCCAGTCCAGGGAAGCCGAGACGCAATGGAATCACACACGGGCGGTGAGAAGCTTGGCCACAACCGACGGGTGCTTGCAGCCTAAGTAGTGCGTCGATGGTGTCGATGAGGAGCATGACCGTGGCCGACAAAGACAAGCAGTTGGGGTTGTTCCGTGAGCTTTGCCGCTGACGAGCGTGGCCGTTTCCAACAGGCATGGAGCGCCACGAGCTAGCGAGTTTCGTCCGACGGTGACGGGCTTGCACATGGCTGGATGTGGAGGGCATCGAGTGCTCGGGCCGCGAGTAGGCCGCCAACGAACACGGCTGCTGCCGGCGGGGATGATGTGTGCCAAGCTGGGGAATTGGGCCTGGCGTCGAGGTGCACGCCGGCAAAGATCCAGCAAGCAGGCATGGCGGATAACACCGGCGGGCGGCGGCTGGGACGTTGGACAGATTGAACATTGGCTGCAGAAATTAGTGAAGAGAACGATGGGATGCTTATTTTTTTTTGAAAATAATGGGCAGCACCCTTACATCCATTCACTTAGAAATATGTTCATTACAAATAATGGCCCTAATTTGATCAGGTGGCTCGCTAGACCAACACGACCCAACATCAAATTCTGCAGATTTTGCCAGTACATGAGCTACCTCATTACAACCACGTTTGACATGGATAAAATCACAAGATAAGAACTTTGTGGCCCTACTTTTAATATCCTGGACTATGGCACCTGAAGGGGACCTGTCGAAACTCCTATCCCGAACCTTGTTCATCAGCGACAAGCAATCGGAGACCACCTGAATCTTATTAAAACCAGCATCTTCAGCAGCGATGAGCGCTTGACGAACAGCAATAGCTTCAGCCACTTCTGGGTTTTGAATATGATCAATATAGGAACCTCGGTATGCAGACAAAAGTGTCCCTCGATGGTCTCGCACTACAACTCCATAGCCAGCCCGTCCTGAGTGGGAGAAAATCGCAGCATCTACATTGATCAGCAACCAACCTTCCGGCGGCGGAGACCATTTTTGGGTTGATGTAAAGGTCTCATGTCTGTTGAAACCTGTTGGGCTGATCTTATACTCTGTAATGAATTCAATATAAGCCTTGATTTTCCCCACCACGCGAAGAGGATTAACTA
Organism: Triticum dicoccoides; assembly: GCF_002162155.2. NCBI lineage: Eukaryota > Viridiplantae > Streptophyta > Magnoliopsida > Poales > Poaceae > Triticum > Triticum dicoccoides. Next base: position 199,280,270 of record NC_041389.1, on the reverse strand, counting down.
GTGCCTCGCCATTGCGATAGTTGTTCCTGTTCTCCCAAATGTGCCACATAACAACGGCCATAATCATAGCTTCGTAGGGTGTTGCTTCCACTATCCATCCTAGCAGCCATTGTCTAATATGAGTAAAATTCTTTAGTTTTAGACAAATTCCATAGCTCTTTTTTAATTCCTTCCAGATTTCTTTTACATATTGGCATTGTAGAAAACAATGTTCAACATTTTCCTCTCTGTTGCAAAAATAGCAGTCATACCTTGTGGGTATCGATCGTGTCTGAAGTTGAGAGCCTATAGGTAAGCAGTTGTGTGCTATTCTCCAGAGCATGATCTTCATCTTGTTAGGGCACTGAATGGCCCAAAGTCTCTTCCACACCTTCTCCAAATAATCTTGTTTTGATGATGATCCTTTACCTGAAATGCTTCGGTTACTCCAAAACTGATACGTTCTTACTAAATTATATGGTGATCTGACAGTGTAAGCACCATTTTTGGAGTATATCCAAGATGGAAAATCATCCCAACCCTCAGAGCTAATAGGAATGCTTAAGATTTTCCCAGCAATTTCTTCTGGAAAAATGTTTCTTATCAAATTTTCATTCCATTTATTCTCGTTCTCCAACATAAGGGTGTTAACTTTTTTGTTATGTAGAGTGGAAGAGTAAGATAATAAAGTGGCAGGTATGGTATCCGGGATCCAATGATCCCTCAAGATGTCGATGTGCTTACCATTACCTACTCTCCATAGTATACCTTTCCGGATCAGCTTTTTCCCATGCATAATGCTGCGCCAAACATATGATGATGATCTTGGGCACTGAGCTGTCCAGAAGTCTCCATTTGGATAATATCGACCTCTAAGTACTTGTGCGCACAACGAGTTTGGCTCGGTCAACAACCTCCAACATTGTTTTCCAAGCATTGCTTGATTAAAAATGGCCATGTCTCGGAATCCCAATCCGCCCACATACTTTGGTGATGATAACCAATCCCATGATCTCCAATGTAACTTTTTCTTTCCATCTTCAATACCCCACCAGAAATTAGATATTGGTTGTCTCATCTTCTCACATATACTTAATGGAATCTGGAAGCAACTCATGACATACGTTGGAATGGCCTGAGCCACTGACTTCAACAGAACCTCCTTACCAGCCCTTGACAAAGGTCGATCACTACACCCGTTGAGGCGTTTCCATATCCGACCAGGGAGGAAATTAAAGTTACTCGTTGGGGACCGTCCAACCCAGGTCGGCATGCCAAGGTATGTTGTTTGCAGTGTCTCATCTTGCACCCCCAAAGTTTGCTTCACAAAATCCTTGATCTGTACATCACAGTGTAAACCAAAGAAAATAGAAGATTTCTGAAGGTTTATCCTCTGTCCTGATCCCTCACAGTAGCTTTGCAGTACCGATTTAAGTGCATTGGTGCTTCTATTATCTCCCCTGGTGAAGAACACACTATCATCGGCGAACAGTAAATGGGAAATAGGCGGTCCATTTCTGCCATTACGGATGCCCTTCAGCTGACCAGATGCTTCTTTTTGCTGCAACAAGCAAGAAAGGCCTTCAGCACACAATAAAAACAGGTAAGGACTAACAGGGTCCCCTTGTCTAATGCCCCTAGTTGGCACAAAAGATTTGGTTAATTCACCATTCACTTAACGGCATATCTAGCTGAGGTTATGCATCTCATAACCATCTCCACCCAATTAGCCCTGAATCCCAGTTTCAATAGAACTCCTTCGAGGTAATTCCACTCTACCCTATCATAAGCGTTTGACATATCTATTTTAAGGGCAAAGAAAGGATATTTTGCCTTCTGCTTTCGAATTGTGTGGAGACATTCATATGCCACTATAACATTGTCCGTAATTAGCCTCCCCGGCACAAAGGCACTTTGTTGCTGTGATATTATCTTCGGCAAAAAGAGTTTAAGGCGATTAGCGATTACTTTAGAGGCTATTTTATAAATGACATTGCATAAACTTATTGGCCGGAAGTTAGAGAGCATATCAGGATTATTAACTTTTGGGATAAGAACAATTACCGAATCACATAAGCCTTCTGGAATGTCCTGTCCCAAAAGGAAGCCTTTAATTGCTGCACATATATCTTCTGCCAAAACATCCCAATGAATCTGATAAAATAATGCTGGGAAACCATCTGGCCCTGGTGCCTTGGTTGGACCCATCTGGAATAATGCAGTCCTAATTTCTTCATTAGTATATTCCTTGCACAGATCTTCATTCATATCCTCAGTTACCTTGCATGGTATAGCCTCTAGGACCAATTCCAGAGAGTCACAGGGTTCAGAGGTGAACATATTGGAATAGAAGTCATGTACCATACTCCTGATACCCTCAGGATCTTCACACAGTGATCCATCAACTCTCCTCAAGGCTTTAATTTTGTTGGTTCTTCTTCTTGCAGAAGCACGTGCATGGAAAAAAGAAGTATTTCGATCACCCTCATGAAGCCAATCAATTCTTGATCGTTGCTTGGCCATGATTTCTTCTCTTTCAAACATCTCATAAAGTTTCTTCTCCACTTCCTTTTCCTCTCTGGAATAACCAATAGCCATGTTGTTCCTTCGTAATGAAGCTAATTTCTTTTCCAGCTTCTTTATCTCCTTCTTTACCGAACCAAAAGATTCTCTGCTCCAAGTTTGAAGGGTTGTTGACAATCTGTTTAGAGCAGACCAAGTATTGTTCAGGGAAGGGGGGCCCTCCTTAAGTTTTCCCCAATTTTCGTTGATCATTTGCACATAATCAGGTGCTCTCGTCCATGCAGCTTCGAATTTAAAGGATCGAAGTACATGGTTGATAGCACCTTGTCTACCTTTATTTGCTATCTTCACTAATATGGCAAGATGATCAGATGATGTTGTTATAATGTTCTCTACAGTGCAGTCATCAAAAAGTTGTAGGAAATCACCATTTGCAATTGCCCTGTCAAGTCTCACCCTGACATTACGCCCATCCTCCTGCCTATTGGACCATGTATATTTAGGACCAATATACCCCAAATCTATTAGCCCACACTCATCTAGGCACTCTCGGAACATCATCATTTGATTGTCATCCCTACCCCTGACGCCCATATGCTCCTCACCATGCAACGCTTCATTGAAATCACCTGCACATATCCATGGACCTTTCCATTGAGCATTCAGGAACCTGAGTCTGTCCCAGAAATGGTGCCTTAATTCCCTTTTTGGTTCCCCATAAACAAAGGTTGTACGCCACTCTGCACCCTCTTCTGTTTTGATCAAAATGTCAATAATCTGATTTGAAAAAGCTCTCAGCGAGACTGATATGGATGAAGACCAAAACAGAACCAGCCCTCCACTCAGGCCATCACTACTCACAGCAAAAGAACCATTGAATCCCAACTGCCACATGAATTTCCGAGCTCTTGAATCCCTCATCTTCGTCTCGGACAAGAAGAGGAGGGAGGGACGAAACTTGCTAACGAGCCATTTCAGCTCACCAACTGTCGCGTCCGTCCCTAGTCCGCGACAGTTCCAACATAGGAAACTCATTGCGTGTGGCGGGGCTGCTCTGCTGCAGCCGCCGCCTGATCCGCCGATCCTGATGTATGAGCGATGGTTTCCTTCTTCTGCTTCTTATAGCAATCATCTTGATTTTCATACCTACATGGAACTAGAACCAGATTAGTATCGCAGGTATTAGTGTCTAGTCCACTTGCTGTCAGGTCAAGGTTGTAAGTCTCTTGCATCAGCTTCTCTTGAGGATTCTGACCCTGCCCTTTAGGTCTGTAGACCTTAATTTGCTTTCTCTTTTGCCCGGCTATTTTGGTAGCCTCGGTCCGAAGTGGAAAGAGCTCCTTGCTCACCTTTCCAAGCTTTTGTATAGCTTTCTGTTTCATACTTTGGTCTTGTAACTTTATTGGAGAAATGATCTCATCTTGAACCTCCTCTGATTCTGATTTCTTTGCGCCTGATATGTCCTTTGGAGCTGGTTGTGCTTCCCAGCAATTATCTTCATGATAAGAGCTTCTACCACTGGATTGCGAGCTTTGACCAGATTTTGATCCCGCGGAACTCTTTCTTTTCTCCTCCTTCATAAGATCCAGTTTGCCAGGTGTCACAAGGGGAAGAGGGTCTCCTGTTTAGATCCATACGACCCAGACATATAGGATTTCTTTCTGCAAAAGTCCTACTTTGCGACCGTCACCTTGGCTCACACAAGCAACGGCGGTGAGGAGGACATCAATTATAAATGATATACCCTCACCTTCTACCTCGACAAGGAGTCAAGGACGAGCTTAGCAACAACTTTATCGAGCACAATATAAGATTATCTTTTCTGCCCCAGCCGCCATACTCACCCGCCTCAAGATTACAAAAAATCCAAATAAACGGATGGTGAAGGCGATGGTCGTGACCTCCACAGACACCAGGTTGTTCACCCAGTACAAAAGCAGCCAAGCCCCGAGCTATGACGCGTGTCTCCATGATCTGCCAATCCTGCTTGATGAAAATTGACATTTGTTCTTGAGCGAAGCACATGTGTCTCGATCAATGTTTGATGCAGCCATCAGAATATCGGTCTGTTATGAACTTTCAATTCAGTATGTGTTGTTAATAGTATGTGTTTGAGCGTAGATCCATTGCAAAATACTTTTTTCATCTTCCGTTGCAACTCACGGGCATATGTGCTAGTCTCCCTAATAATAATGCACGGATTGAGTCTTCGGGTTCACCGTCGCGACGTTTTTTGCAAGAGGCCCCTGACATTTTATTTAATCAACCCGCACACCTTTTTTTAAGTGGCTAAACCAAAAAAATATTCGTTCTTCAACCCGCAATCCTTATTGTTGCGCTTGTCACATCTGGCGGCCGCAGCGAGGCGGGAGGCATGCGCGGAGATGGAGGAGACATGGAGAGTCGTCCGGGGGTGAGGGGTTCGCCGGCGTCGACGCCATGGACCATGGCGACGCAGGCTTGCAGGGGGTAGCAATAAGACGAGCAGAGGGGAGCGTCGTGGATGGGAGATGCTGGCAACGGGGCAACCGGAAACGCATCGGCGCGAACTGAAAGGAGGCGGCCATGGCTTCCTTCAGCGCCAGCAGGGAAGAGAAAGAGGGTGAGAGTGGGGCGATGGGGCACAGAGGGAGGAGGAGAACGCGCGAGAGACGCGGGTGGCGGCGGTGGAGGACCTCGCCGGCGGCAGCGGCCGACCGGTGCAGGGGATCGGGCGCGCGCTGCTCCTCTCCTCCTGGCGGCGCGAGGTGAGGTCGAGGGGATCGAGAGGAGGGAGGTGGACGAGTGAGAATCGGGCTACGGTTCTCTAAGTGGTGGGGATAAGTGGAGGCCCGGCTGGGCCTTTGGCTGGATGGGGTATGCTGGAATGGGCCGGCCTGTTTTTAAAGAAAAGAAGGGATTTCCCTCTATTCGAAGGGTAGAAATCATTTTGCTCAAAAAAGGAAGGGTAGAAACCATGCGAGAGTTGCGTCTTTTGTTCTACGTGGTGTGGGGACTGCATTTGTGGCTGAGAAAAAGGGTGGAGGAAAGTTCCATGTAGTTTTTTTTAACGTGAATGGGTCATAGGTCTTAATTGGCCGGCTTTAATTACTGTATTTCAGTTAATTTGGGAATTCGGTTAGCAAATTCCAATGACCGAGCTCAACTCAATAATTCCGGTTTTCATCATTCACGAACCGATGGAACAATCAAAGTTTCAGTCCTCAGTTTTTTTCACTTTGGTTTCTGTTTTTTCGTCTTTGGTTCTCGGTTTTTACACTCACCCTTAGGCACAAGGGAAGGAGGAGGGTATCGAGCTGCGCTAGGGTTTGTCAGGCGTGGGCCGGCTAAAAAGGGTGGTCAGGTAGGCCGGTGTTGAGGCAAGGCAGGCAAATTGTGGTAGGCCAGCTTTCGGTTCTACCAAAAATGTTCTCTTATTAACTAGAGATCTTTTACGGTACCCTTAAACTAATACAGACAGTCTATTTTTGTCAATCCGATGATCAGTATGATGTTGTACTCCATTTATTATTCCATGGAGTACCAAGGTGAAAAGTAACAGAGTACCTTGATCAATAGGGCAAAATTGTAATCGCAACAATCATTTTGTTATTTCTACGCATTTTAGTATTTTCTATGGTTCCTACGAATGACGTGCAGCCCTCGTTTACGTCCGTGAACACCGCCGCCGCCGCCGCCATGCTCGTCCCTCCACAATCAGGTCCGTCTACCTCGCTCGCCCCCACGATCAGCTCCGTCTTTCTCCATTTCTTTATGCCTCATCCTCCCGAACGACACCCCTAGCACCCACGATCTGATCCATCATCTTCAGAGCAGGTTACTCCCATGGAGTGAAGAGAAATTTGGATTTGGCTGGGATCGGTGCGCCTCCGAGACTCTCAGTTGCGATGCAGGATCGAGAGGTTTGTTTGGAAACTAAACGATCGGGGCCCGTGAGATCCGAAATTATTGGCCTCTATCGGGATGAGATGACACAGAAAAGGCCCAACGTAACCTTCGGAAAATGACTAAGTTACCCCTCATCATGGACGGCCAGATTCATTTGGTACTCCACTCTATGCTATGGGAGTACCAGGGTACCGTAAAAGTGCTCATTAACTAATAGTACTATTTCGATAACTCACACAAGATCTCATATATTTATATATATTCCCATATAGACATTCAACAAGCCTCTCCGGAAGTAAACAAAACATAGAGTGAGGTGTGGCTATAATTTTACAATGACAGAGCCAGTAAAGAAGGAATGCAAGTTGTGTACGAGGTTGAGATGTGTGTGGCTATAACGTGGCAATAAGAGAGTGACCCGGTAAAAAAAGAATGAGCATTACGTGCGTTGAGGTATGTAGCTATAACATGACAATAAAAGAGGACTGTGTGGCCATATAAAGTGACATACAAGAGAGACCTCATAAAGAAGGAATGAACAATGTTGATGTTTCCTCTCCCATTGATATACAATGCTACTCAACATGAACAAGTCGATAATGTTGTAACTGAAAACCGTAGATTGCCGAATCTAACAGACCGACTGTACCATGTGCGGGTTTTTTTCCCGTTGCAACGCACGGGCCCTTTTGCTAGTTTTTCCCTAGTAGTAATAAAGCATGAATTGACTCCGTGGGTTCACCGTCACAATATGCTTCTTCCCGTGATTTTATGCTTTCAGTTTGAATTAAAAAAAAACAGGGAAAAAATTGGTGAAAGGTGGGATTTGATCCCTGGTCTACAGGATGTAGACAACAAAGCAGACCAGTTGGGCTACGCTTATGAATCTGTTAATGTAGTTGTCCGGCCTTTTAAGAATGGAAGATGACGCGTAGACGGGCTGAGGCAATGAGTACGGGCGTGCTGGGCCGGGCCGACTGCTGCGGCCCATTGGACGGACAAGGTGAGCAGGCTGGAGTCTGTTTTTCATAAATAGTCCCACCTTGCTGTTTTACATAAATTTTTACCAGTTTATATACGTTCTTAGGTTGTCAAGCATCAAGGAGCTGCTTCAGAAATTAAGCAAAGAATATGGCATGAATAAGATTTGTACTTGACGGAAAAAATGAGGGGCAGAGCAATAGGAGAGAGAGGAAGGAAATAGACATTGCATATGAGAAATAAAAAAGGAAGGAGAAAGGAAAGAGAGGAAGGAAATAGTGAGAAATAAAAAAGGAAGGAGAAAGGAAAGAGAGGAAGGAAATAGACTTCAATTATATGAAGCCGAAAAGAAAGGAATAGACATTGCATGAGAAATAAAGAATGAAGAAGAAAGGAAAGAGAGAGGAAGGCAATAGACGGTAATTATTGTGGACGCCATATTAATAGCAGGAGTAATTAATAGACCGACAAATGGGATTCGTCACATGGATGATATAAGGAAAGAAAAAGAAATAAAATAGACACTAATTGCATGAGAAATAAAGAAGGAAGGAGAAAGGAAAGAGTGGAGAAGTAAATATACGGTAATTACAGATTTTTTGAAGGACGTGGGCCCTCATTCATATCTTATCTTACGAATAAAGATGAAATGCCATTCTTTTCCTACATGATCCCCACTAATTCAAGCTATTCTTTTCTTTCGTTGCAACAGACAACCTGACATTTTTTCCTTGCACTTATAATCCTTACTAAGCTTGCACCAAATTTATAACACACTGAACATTATGTTTGCGCATACAGTCCTCACTAAATTTATGTCAATTGTTTCTACCATTGTAACTCACGGGCATATATACTATTTTTTATATAAATGGAGGAATAATATTATTGGTCCTCCCATTTCATATGTCCATGGTGTTTCTTCATACCGAGCTAGGCTATTCTACCAACCGTTTGTCCTGGGCCACTTGGCCCCTACCCCGTTCAATCGCGCAACATTCCACCGATAGAAAAAAACAGTGCCCTCCCAACCTGTCCGTGCGATCCGGCCCAACAAATCAAACCCACCATCACGTTTAGGAGATGAGACAAAAATAGTTTTTTTTTGCGAATCAAACTCGCAACCTCCATTATTTTTGGTGTTGATCGTGTTATCCTCAAAAAAGGTGTTGATCATTTTCAACTAAAGTTGAATTTGGTGGTTGTTTGTGTCCTTCATGGACTGGTACTAAACTACTACGATGTAAAATCCGGATCACACAAAGACAAGGCGCAAGCATTAGATTATGCAGATTTGATATGGATCTCAAACGCAACCGTTCGCTTATCTGTCCATGCAGGCAATGCAATTCTTTATTTTTTTATGTAGTTTTTTTTCTTTTCTGCTAGAGTTTTTTTTATTTCTGAGTTGTAATAAGTCATTAAAAAATAAGCATCTATGCTCATTTTTTTAGTAAAGTTAATCAAAATTATTTTTTTCTTCTATTTATTTTTGAGTGGCTTTTTACATAGTTTTTTTTCTTTTCTGCTACATTAATTTTTTTCTTTTTATTTCTGAGTTGTAATAAGTCATTAAATAAGCATCTATGCTCATTTTTTTAGTAAAGTTAATCAAAATTATTTTTTCTTCTATTTATTTCTGAGTGGTTTTTATATAGTTTTTTTTCTTTT
>NC_041389.1:199270237-199271098 GCF_002162155.2 Triticum dicoccoides | reverse complement strand
AGTCATTAAAAAATAAGCATCTATGCTCATTTTTTTAGTAAAGTTAATCAAAATTATTTTTTCTTCTATTTATTTCTGAGTGGTTTTTTATATAGTTTTTTTCTTTTCTGCTACATTTATTCTTTTCTTTTTATTTCTAAGTTGTAATAAGTCATTAAAAATAAGCATCTATGCTCATTTTTTAGTAAAGTTAATCAAAATTATTTTTTCTTCTATTTATTTCTGAGTGGTTTTTTATAAAAAAAATTCTTTTCTGCTACATTTATTGTTTTTCTTTTTATTTCTGAGTTGTAATAAGTCATTAAAAATAAAAAAGTGGCGCAATGCTCGTTAATTTGCTTCAAGCCTTGTGCAGTCTACCGTATTCCTCAAGATTTGAAGCTAACTAACGTGCAGGAGCATTGAGCCTCTTCGTCATCGTCTCTGCACTCAAGGCTTATAAACAGCTGTGAGTGCCTCTCGCTTGGCGAGGTGGGACTAAAAAAATAGCTGCAGGAAGAATCAACAAAAAAACAGCTGCAGAAAATAAAAAAGTAGTTAGACGGGTCCATTGATACCGGTTGGTGGCACCAACCGATACCAATACCACTCTTTGGTCCCGGTTAGTGGAACCAACCGGGACCAATGCCACTCTTTAGTCCCGGTTGGAGCCACCAACCGGGACCAAAGGTCTTCGTTTCCCGCCCTTTGGGCTGCTGAAAAGAGGCCATTGGTCCCGGTAGGTGGCTCCAACTGGGTCTAAAGGGGGCATTAGTCCCGGTTGGTTTCACGAACTGGGACCAAAGCCTTTGCTATAGATACAGCACTTAGCACGACTTCGATCTCTTCTCCTCCACTCCCGTCGCCGCGTCTCCCTGCAGC
>NC_041389.1:199228951-199270077 GCF_002162155.2 Triticum dicoccoides | reverse complement strand
GCCCCGCGCGCCGTCGCCGCGCGCCCCGCCGCCCCGATCGACGTCGCCGCCCGCTCCGCACCTCGCCGTCGCCGGCCGTGATCATTTTTTTATTTTTGTTAGATTTTTTTTGTAGTTCATAAATTTTTTTTTGGGAATTCGGTTAGCAGATTCCAATGACCGAGCTCAACTCAATAATTCCGGTTTTTATCATTCACGAACCGATGGAACAATCGAAGTTTCAGTCCTCAGTTTTTTTTCACTTCGGTTCCTGTTTTTTCGTCTTTGGTTCTCGGTTTTTACACTCACCCTTAGGCACAAGGGAAGGAGGAGGGTATCGAGCTGCGCTAGGGTTTGTCAGGCGTGGGCCGGCTAAAAAGGGTGGTCAGGTAGGCCGGTGTTGAGGCAAGGCAGGCAAATTGTGGTAGGCCAGCTTTCGGTTCTACCAAAAATGTTCTCTTATTAACTAGAGCTCTTTTACGGTACCCTTAAACTAATACAAACAGTCTATTTTTGTCAATCCGATGATCAGTATGATGTTGTACTCCATTTATTATTCCGCGGAGTACCAAGGTGAAAAGTAACAAAGTACCTTGATCAAAAGGGCAAAATTGTAATCGCAACAATCATTTTGTTATTTCTACGCATTTTAGTATTTTCTATGGTTCCTACGAATGACGTGCAACCCTCGTTTACGTTCGCGAACACCGCCGCCGCCGCCGCCATGCTCGTCCCTCCACAATCAGGTTCGTCTACCTCGCTCGCCCCCATGATCAGCTCCGTCTTTCTCCATTTCTTTATGCCTCGTCCTCACGAACGACACCCCTAGCACCCACGATCTGATCCATCATCTTCAGAGCAGGTTACTCCCATGGAGTGAAGAGAAATTTGGATCTGGCTGGGATTGGTGGCGCCTCCGAGACTCTCAGTTGGGATGCAGGATCGAGAGGTTTGTTTGGAAACTAAACGATCAGGGCCCGTGAGATCCGAAATTATTGGCCTCTATCGGGATGAGATGACACAGAAAAGGCCCAACGTAACCTTCGGAAAATGACTAAGTTACCCCTCATCATGGACGGCCAGATTCATTTGGTGCTCCACTCTATGCTATGGGAGTACCAGGGTACCGTAAAAGTGCTCATTAACTAATAGTACTATTTCGATAACTCACACAAGATCTCATATATTTATATATATTCCCATATAGACATTCAACAAGCCTCTCCGGAAATAAACAAAACATAGAGTGAGGTGTGGCTATAATTTTACAATGACAGAGCCAGTAAAGAAGGAATGCAAGTTGTGTACGGGGTTGAGATGTGTGTGGCTATAACGTGGCAATAAGAGAGTGACCCGGTAAAAAAAGAATGAGCATTACGTGCGTTGAGGTATGTAGCTATAACATGACAATAAAAGAGGATTGTGTGGCCATATAAAGTGACATACAAGAGAGACCTCATAAAGAAGGAATGAACAATGTTGATGTTTCCTCTCCCATTGATATACAATGCTACTCAAGATGAACAAGTCGATAATGTTGTAACTGAAAACCGTAGTTTACCGAATCTAAAAGACCGACTGTACCATGTGTGGTTTTTTTTCCCGTTGCAACGCACGGGCCCTTTTGCTAGTCTTTCCCTAGTAGTAATAAAGCACGGATTGACTCCATGAGTTCACCGTCACAATATGCTTTTTCCCGTGATTTTACGCTTTTAGTTTGAATTAAAAAAACAGGGAAAAAATTGGTGAAAGGTGGGATGTGATCCCTGGTCTACAAGATGTAGACAACAAAGCAGACCACCTCGGCTACGCTCATGTGTCTGTTAATGCAGTTGTCCGGCCTTTTAAGAATAGAAGATGACGCGTAGACGGGCTTTGGCAATGAGTACGGGCGTGCTGGGCCGGGCCGACTGCTGCGGCCCATTGGACGGACAAGGGGAGCAGGCTGGAGTCTGTTTTTCATAAATAGTCCCACCTTGCTATTTTACATAAATTTTTACCAGTATATATACGTTCTTAGGTTGTCAAGCATCAAGGAGCTGCTTCGGAAATTAAGCAAAGAATACGGCATGAATAAGATTTGTACTTGACGGAAAAAATGAGGGGCAGAGCAATAGGAGAGAGAGGAAGGAAATAGACATTGCATATGAGAAATAAAAAAGGAAGGAGAAAGGAAAGAGAGGAAGAAAATAGACTTCAATTATATGAAGCCGAAAAGAAAGGAATAGACATTGCATCAGAAATAAAGAATGAAGAAGAAAGGAAAGAGAGAGGAAGGCAATAGACGGTAATTATTGTAGACGCCATATTAATCGCAGGAGTAATTAATAGACCGACAAATGGGATTTGTCACATGGATGATATAAGGAAAGAAAAAGAAATAAAATAGACACTAATTGCATAAGAAATAAAGAAGGAAGGAGAAAGGAAAGAGTGGGGAAGTAAATATACGGTAATTACAGATTTTTTGAAGGACGTGGGCCCTCATTCATATCTTATCTTACGAATAAAGATGAAGTGCCATTCTTTTCCTACATGATCCCCACTAATTCAAGCTATTTTTTTCTTTCGTTGCAACAGACAACCTGACATTTTTTCCTTGCACTTATAATCCTTACTAAGCTTGCACCAAATTTATAACACATTGAACATTATGTTTGCGCATACAGTCCTCACTAAATTTATGTCAATTGTTTCTACCATTGTAACTCACGGGCATATATACTATTTTTTGTATAAATGGAGGTATAATATTATTGGTCCTCCCATTTCATATGTCCATGGCGTTTCTTCATACCGAGCTAGGCTATTCTACCAACCGTTTGTCCTGGGCCACTTGGCCCCTACCCCGTTCAGTCGCGCAACATTCCACCGATAGAAAAAAAAACAGTGCCCTCCCAACCTGTCCGTGCGACCCGGCCCAACAAATCAAACCCACCATCCCGTTTAGGAGATGAGACAAAAATAGTTTTTTTTTTGCGAATCAAACTCGCAACCTCCACTATTTTTGGTGTTGATCATGTTATCCGCAAAAAAGGTGTTGATCGTTTTCAATTAAAGTTGAATTTGGTGGTTGTTTGTGTCCTTCATGGACTGGTACTAAACTACTACGATGTAAAATCCGGATCACACAAACACGCGCAAGCATTAGATTATGCAGATTTGACCTGGATCTCAAACGCAACCGTTCGCTTATCTGTCCATGCAGGCAATGCAATTCTTTATTGGTTCCAAGTTTAGGTGGAACGTTCGGCGTGTAGTGGACATCGTGACCGATAATGATGACAAAGAAAAGAAGAGGCAACAGGGATGGGGCGCTAGGGGTGATTATTTTTTCTCCCGTTGCAACGCACGGGCACTTTTGCTAGTAATCGTTCCCTAATAATAAAGCACGGATTGACTCCGTGGGTTCACCGTCACAATACGCTTCTTCCTATGAATTTACGCTTTCAGTTTCTTTCACCTATATTATTTTCTACATCCGAGGTGGTACTATTTTACAATCTAACGACTGAGATTTAACCGTGTCCGTGTGGGTATAAAGCTCCCGTTTCGCTCCCACGCGATCCCCTCTCCTCCTTCGTCACACGTCACAGTGTTTTCTCCTGCCTCACGTCCCAGCTTCCCTTCCATGTTTGTTTGTAAAACTTTAAAATCCGGTAAGAGCGTCATAGCCAATCAATGAGCGATTGCATCAATAACTAACTATGTCATGTCTTATTTTCAGGAACTTTTCACTTCAAATGGCACTGGCCAATATGATGAGCTCCTTCGGGCAGTGCCGGTGAAAGTTACAAGTGCCATGAACGCTAGCCTTACAGCTGAGTACTCGGATGTGGAAATAAAATCGACACTTGATCAGATTGGGGACCTGAAAGCACCGGGACCGGACGGTATGCCTGCACTGGTTTTCAAAAAATATTGGCTGTTGATGGGCAAGAACATCATTGAGGAGGTGAGGTGCGTACTCGAGGGAGGTGACATGCCGGAGGGGTGGAACGATACCCATGTTGTACTTATACCCAAGGTGAAAAACCCCTTGAGGATAAAGGACCTCCGACCTATCAGTTTGTGTAACATCTTGTACAAGATTGTTTCAAAGGTTGTGGCCAATCGTCTCAAGCTCATTCTGCCGGAGATCATCTCGGATAACGAAAGTGCTTTTGTTCCTGGACGGCTTATAACGGACAATATCCTCATGGCCTATGAGATTTCTCACTTCTTGATGAACAAACGGACTGGGAAGGAAGAATTTGCAGCGGTGAAGGTGGATATGAGCAAAGCCTATGATCGGGTCGAGTGGGCCTTTTTGGAAGCGATGATGCATAAGCTGGGATTCGCGCGTAACTGGGTGAAGCTGGTAATGAAGTGCGTGTCTTCAGTGAGGTACAACATTAAGATCAACGGTGAGTTATCCCAACAGTTTGCACCGTCCAGAGGGCTCCGGCAGGGTGATCCGAACTCACCCTATCTCTTTGCAATTTGTGCAGAGGGGATGTCAGCTTTGTTGAACGAGGCACAACAGAGGGGCAGCTTTGGAGGCATTCGGATTTGCCAGGGGGCGCCGGCTATCTCGCACCTGTTCTTTGCTGATGATTCGGTGTTGCTCATGCATGCGCGGACGGAGAAAGCATTGGAACTCCAACGCATACTTCAGGTTTATGAGCGGTGCTCGGGGCAGTGCGTCAACCACGAGAAGTCTGCGGTGATGTTCAGCAAAAACTGCTCAGAACAAACTAAGATGAATGTCAAAGGTGCGCTGGGAATACAAAGTGAGGCATACAACGAGAAATATTTGGGGCTGTCGGTGTAAATTGGACGATCCAAGCGCAAGGCTTTTGCTTATCTCAAGGACCGGATCTGGAACCACATGCAGGGCTGGAATGAGAGGACCTTGTCTAGGCAAGGAAAGGAGATTCTTGTTAAGGGAGTTGCACAGGCGATCCCAACCTTTGCTATGTCCGTTTTCTACCTCACAAAATCGTTCTGCGAAGAGCTCAGCTCTATGATTGCCAGGTATTGGTGGAGCCACCAAGACAAAGACAACAAGATCCATTGGATCAGTAGGCAGATGCTCACTCGGTTGAAGGGAAGGGGAGGCCTTGGTTTCAGGGATATACATGATTTCAATATTGCCATGCTTGCCCGGCAGGTGTGGCATTTAATCGAGCAGCCAGATAGTCTGTGTGCGCAACTGATGAAGGCAAAATATTTCCCGGAATGCTCCATACTAGATGCGGTTCTGACCTCCAACATGTCATATGCCTGGCGCAGTAACACCCATGGCATTGATCTAGTCAAGCAAGGTATGATCTGGCGGGTTGGGGACGGGCAAAGCATCCACATCTGGGACGACCCATGGATCCCCCGAGCTTGGTCTAGACGTGTCATCACTCCCCGCTGTCGGTGTCAAAACCGGCGGATCTCGGGTAGGGGGTCCCGAACTGTGCGTCTAGGCGGATGGTAACAGGAGACAAGGGACACGATGTTTTACCCAGGTTCGGGCCCTCTTGATGGAGGTAAAACCCTACGTCCTGCTTGATTGATATTGATATTGTGGATGTTTACAAGAGTGGATCTACCACGAGATCGAGGAGGCTAAACCCTAGAAGCTAGCCTATGGTATGATTGTAAAGGTTGATGTTGTTGTGTCCTACGGACTAAAAAGCCATCCGGTTTATATAGACATCGGAGAGGGCTAGGATTACATAGAGTCGGTTACAATGGTAGGAGATCTACATATCTGTATTACCAAGCTTGCCTTCCACGCCAAGGAAAGTCCCATCCGGACACGAGACAAAGTCTTCAATCTTGTATCTTCATAGTCTTGGAGTCCGGTCGATGATAGTTCGGCCGATGGTGGTAGTCCGGCCATCCGGACACCCCCTAATCCAGGACTCCCTCAGTAGCCCCTGAACCAGGCTTCAATGACGATGAGTCCGGCGCGCATATTGTTCGGCATTGCAAGGCGGGTTCCTCCTCCGAATAATTCGTAGAAGATTGTGAACACCAGGATAGTGTCCGGCTCTGCAAAATAAATTCCACATTCCACCGTAGAGAGAATAATATATACACAAGTTCAATCTGCTGACGTTTTTTGCGGCGTGACGTCACACCACTACCAAGCCATTACTTGAATCGTTTTTTACTTTACCACCTCAGCGCATTTAGCGAAGCGGTTTCCTTGGCACGTCTTGTCGAAGCAGAGATCGTGTCTCCCCTTATTCCGGGATTCTCATCAATACGGACGTGGGTAACCCAACCGCGCCCGTCGCCACGCCCCCTCTATTGAAGGCGGGTCCCGAACGGTCACGGAGACGGCTCTCGGTATTCTCCCTCTTTATAACGGGACCAAGGCTCGTTTCTTTTCTTCAATCCTCCATCGAATCCTCTCCCTGCTCCAAGTTCCAACACCTAGAGCCCCAGATTCGAGCGCTTCGGACCTTCAACGATGTCCGGTTCCGACCTCCAGGGCCGGTGGATGCCCTCCTCCGTCACGGAGGAGGACGTGCTAAAGTTGCGGGAGGCCAAGTACCTGACTTACGAGATTTCGCACAGGTTGCCTGCCGAGGGGCAGGCCATCCCCACCCCCGAGCCCGGCGAGTATGTTGTTTTTGTATCCCACCTCCGTCGGGGTTTAGGCTTCCTGATGGATCCTTTTGTGAGAGGGCTCATGTTTTACTATGGGTTGGAATTCCATGATTTGGCTCCGGAGTCCATCCTCCACATCTCCGCATTTATCATCGTCTGCGAAGCCTTCCTCCGCGTCACCCCTCACTTCGGCCTGTGGCTGAAGACCTTCAATGTGGCGCCGAAGATGATCGGGGGGCGTCAAGCGGAGTGCGGCGGGGCAGCCGTCAGTAGGAGGGCCGATGCCCCGTGGCCCGCAGGCTCCTTCCAAGAGGAGCTCGGCTTGTGGCAGCAAGAGTGGTTCTATATTACCGTTCCGAGGGGCCGCAAACAAAAGCCGCCGCCCTTATTCCGCCCGGGACCTCCACAACGGTTGATGTCGTGGGTCAACCAAGGGCTCAACTGGGGGCCGTCAAAGGACGTGCCCCTACTGCAGGGACGGATTTGAGATCTCCAGGCGAGGGAGATCAATCTGGTCGTGGTGATGCAGGTTATGCTGATCAGGCGTCACTTGCCCTGCAAACGCCGTCCTCTCCGACTATGGGAATTTAATCCGGAGGGACCACGGATTCTCCAACACTTCATGGGTATGACACCCCTGGAGATGTACAAATTATTCTTCGGATCGCAAGAGGCGCGTCCGGAATTGACCGAGGATGCTGGCCTAAGCTGCAATCGCCCGGACACTCAAGTAAGTAGTTCCAAGTCTGGACATACCGTTTGTTTGCCTTTCGATGATTCGCCTTATGACCCATTTCCTGCTACACAGGAGTGGATAGCGGAAGAAAAATTGATATGGTGTCCGGCCCCCCTCCCAGAGACCACGCCGGATTCCGTGCTGGTCCGGATGTTGGAGGTTGCGCTTCCAAAGGAAGGCGAAGGGGAAAGTGGAAAAGCTATTGCCTCGCCTAACGAGGCTCTTGAAAGAGGGGGGATCGAGAATCCCTCCCTCCAAGGGGAGAAGAGGATTGCCTCCAAGGACCCGGGGGCCAAAGCCCCTAAGCGGGGGAAGAAATCTTCGCCAGAGGGTCCTGCGTCCGGGGAGGCCCCGGCCGCACAGTCTCCCTTAAAGGATCAGCCCTCCAACGAGCCGTAAGTAGAAAGAAAGGATTTTTATAATAAGGGACATCCCTATTTGTGCTTCTGAGGATAACTAAAGTTTTTACCTTGTAGTTCGGATCTCCGTCCTTCGCAAATGAGCTCGTCTTCGGGGGACCTTCATCCGGATATGGTGGAGAGCGAGACGCCCCCGTCCGGGGCGCCGTCGGATAGGGCGGACGAGCTTGAAGTGTCGTCACGGAGGGAGCCCCCGGGTTTGGCGAAGCCGGATAGTTCGGCGCCAACTGGTGTACGGCTGAAGGATCTGCTTGAGAAGGCATCTATCTCAGAAGATCACCACGCATTGATGAGTGTGGTGATTGAAAGGATTTTATCCGCCGAAGGCGGGTTGCATAATGCCGTCAGGAGTTTGCTGGCGGGGTTTGAGGTACGTAAAAATGACACACCTTTTGATAGTTTTGCATATAGAATGCGCCCTGTATAGATAGTAGCCCCTGAGACTCGGTAGGTTGTCGAAAACGACAGCGTGCCGAGGATCAAAATCGCAGGTTTAAATATTCGCCGCGCCTATGTAGGTGGCGGGTCGTCCAGGGGCCAGTCGGACTGATGAAGTTGCTGAACTAAAGCGGCAACTCACCGTTGCGGATGCGGACATCACGCTGGTCAACAGGCGACTTGATGAGTCGCAAGGTAAGTGTTTCTGTGCGGTCACTTGGTAAGGAAGCCAAAGCCAGCTCCTTACAACATGTGTGTGAAATGCAGATAGTGCCGCTGCCGTGGAGAGTCTTCGGGCCGAACTTGCTCAAGCCAAGGAGCAGGCCAGAAGGAGTAATGCGGCGGCCTCGAGGGCGGCCGAAGAGTTAGCGGCCGAAAGGGCCGCACACTGCCGAAGCAGGGAAGAGATGGCCGAAATGGCCGTGAAGTTAAAAGATGCTACCAACCGCAATGAGGCTCTTGGGAACAAGCGCCTAGCGGGACAAGAAGACCTGGGGAAGGCCACCGCCGAAGCCAAGGATGCCCGCTCTGCAATGCGGGCTATATAGGAAGAGTTGCGCCAGGCCGGAGATATTGTAGCTGGCAAGCCTTTTCTGCTGCGCCGAAGATTTACGGATCCAACGTATGCTCAGCTGGGCCAACTGTGGGGTCCAGAGGACCCTTATATGGACTTAGCAGCGAGTGCGGTAGATGCCGTTGTGCATTTTCGAAGCCAGAAGGATCACAAGATGGAAGAGCTGTTTTGGTCTCAATTCCATAGTCCGGAGCGTTCACTTCCGCTGACCGACCGTTTGGCCGAGTGGGCTGAGCTGAATAGGTTGTCCGGGCTTGCCATGACGGATATCGTGACCCATGTCTGGCCGGATAGGCCCAAGCCGAAGAGTTACTTTGGCTTATTGCAGCAATTTCTTGGGGCGGTGCCGCATATCAAGGCGATGAAGCGGTCGGCATGCATAGAGGGTGCGCGGATGGCACTCGCCCGTATGAAGACACATTGGACAGAGATGGATGCCACCACTGTTGCGACCCCGGGTTCGGACGATAGCCGGTTACCCGCCGAGCACTATTTTGGCGAAGTGCTGCGTGGTGCTCGTGTAATAGAGTCGCAGTGTTCAAAAAATGTTACATTCAAATGAATGTTTGATGTTGTAAAACAATATTTATGATGTAAGCGCCTTTTATACTTGTGCGTTCAAGTAATGTAATATCTCCTATGCGGCTATTCATGTATACGTGTGTATAACCTGAAAGATGGCAGTCCTCGGCTTCAACCCCCACGCACAAGGTGCGGGGGTGTTCGCCAGAAAATAGCGCGTTTTCACACTTAATCCGACGTCTCGGTCCTGTAAAGGAGGTGGTAGCGTAGCAAACGAGGCAACCGGACTATAATGCTTTATCACTTTCACTTAGCCATGGAGTTCGAGGGTGGGGCTACAACATAGCCCCTGGGGGCACTGCGCTCTCCGAATTTGGGGCGCGTATGTGCCTGACCGGGAAACGGCCCTTCATCAAAGCGGAGGAATTCTAAACATTCCCTTGGTCGATCGAGTGGTTGACCAGTCTCTCGCTGTATCATGACAGTCAGTTTTCGGCTTTCTCTACTGAGGTGCTCGCCCAGCCGAACTGGGGCACAATCGTAGTAGTTCTCCTGGTGCCGCGTTAGCCGATGATACGGAACGTAAGGCAGCAAAACTCAGGAGCCGGGCAAACCCAACATTTGACCAAATACATGATTCGGAGCTGATGCATATAAGGCCTAACTCGAGACGCCGAACACTCCCGAAGGTGTTCGGTCTTTATAATGACGAGCAGAACAATGCCCTAAGCCCCTTGTGTCCAGGTACGGGCAAGTTCCTCTGGCGCGGCCGATGCCAAAACGCCAGCCTCCACGCTGGTTATAGTAAGAAACCAGGGGATTGTAGCAACAAGAGACAGTAAGAAAGGTTTACATAGGGTCTTAGTCTGAAAAGAATCCTTGAAACGGGTCCCTACTGCACGTCTGCGCCTGTGTCTCTGTTGTGCCGTATCCTGGACGGGTGTGCACGTTGTTCATCTGTAAAAAGAGAGGAACTTAGTTTGAAAAGAAATCGTGCAAAAAGGTACATAAAAAATTGAATATAAATTTAGAAAGCTGAGCCTATGCTAGCTCATTATAGCTTATATACACAAACTCTTGTAAAGGGGTGTGCGGCTAGGTAGCCCCTAGCTTATTTATTCCGGACCCGTCCAGCCATGTCCGGGGTCTTAGCCGACCTTTTTAACGCAATGATGCCACGTGGACCGGGCAATTTAAGCGTAAGAGACGCGTAGTGTGGTATTGCGTTAAAGCGGACGAAAGCTTCACGTCCCAGTAGTGCTTGATATCTACTTTTGAATGGGGCGACATGAAAGGTTAGCTTTTCTCGTCGGAAGTTGTCAGGTGACCCGAACACAACTTCTAGTAATAATGAGCCTGTGCACCTGGCGTAAGGGCCTGGCGCCACTCCTTTGAAGGAAGTGCGGCTATGTCGAATTGTAGTAGGGTCTATCCCCATCTTGCGGATTGTGTCCGGATATAGCAGGTTTAAGTCACTGCCGCCGTCCATCAGAACTTGCGTAAATTACAATCCGTCTATTATGGGATCCAATATCAGAGCAGTCCATCCTGCATTCCGGATACTTCTAGAATAATCCAGATGGTCGAAAGTGATTGGTTTTGACATCCAATCTTGGTGTTCCGCTGGGGTGGACCGCGCGACACTTGTCTTAGCGAGTGCCGTGTTGTATTTCCGTACTATCACATGAAGTGAGTTTACTGTTTTGACTTCTTGTGGGAAAGTCTTCTGACTTCCGGTGCTCTGCTGGTGGGGTTCGTCATCATCCTCGCTTGGCGTATCGAGCCCCTTGTGTTCGGCGTTGAGTCTGCCAGACTGTTTAAAAACCCAACAATTTCAGTTGGTATGGTTTGCAGGCCTTCCGGAGGTACTGTGGATTTGACATATCCGATCCAAAATTTTGTTTAAGTTGGATAGCTCGTCGCTGTTGTCCTTAAGAGGCAGTGTTTTATTGTTTGGCCGCAAGCTTTTGAATCCGGCGTTGACCGCCGTGCTCTTAGGGCTTTTTTTCTTTATTCCGGCGCTTATCTTTCTTGTGCCGTGATTTTCCGTTTCCATCTCTGATCTCGGATGTACTCGGGTTGCTGGTGCTGCATCTTGCTAGCCAGTTGTCTTCTCCTGCGCAAAAGCGCGTCATGAGGCTTGTTAGCGCGGCCATTGTTCTTGGCTTCTCTTGGCCGAGGTGTCTGGCGAGCCATTCGTCTCGGACGTTGTGTTTAAAAGCTGCTAAGGCTTCCGCGTCCGGACAGTCGACTATTTGGTTCTTTTTGGTAAGGAACCTGTTCTAGAATTTGCGCGCTGACTCTCCGGGCTGTTGAGTTATGTGACTTAGATCGTCTGCATCCGGAGGGCGGACATAAGTCCCTTGAAAATTTGCTCTAAATGCATCCTCAAGCTCTTCCCAACTTCCAACAGTGTTTTCTGGGAGGCTTTTGAGCCAATGCCGAGCTGGCCCTTTGAGCTTGAGGGGTAGATATTTTATGGCGTGGAGATCATCTCCTCTAGCCATGTGTATGTGTAGTATGTAATCTTCTATCTAGACTCCGGAGTCTGTTGTTCCGTCGTATGCCTCTATGTTTATGGGTTTGAACCCTGATGGAAATTCGTGATCCAGCACCTCATCAGTGAAACATAGTGGGTGTGCGGCGCCCCTGTATTTGGGTGTGCCGCTGTCTTCGAACACTTGTCGTGTTGTGTTACTTCCTGGGGCCCTCTTTTTTGGCCCATAGATGGACCTCGTTGGGACGTCTATTTTCCCAGGATCGTAAGTCGGCTTGTGTGCGGCGTCGTTTGTCGCTTTTGGCCTGTCATCTGGCCGTCTATCCGGCCAGGCGGCCTCTTTATTTTTTGATTGTGGGGGCTCTATGGCTTCCTCGTCAAATTCTGGCAGCAGCTTGCACTTCGGGTAGCTCTTTGTTTGATGGCCATTACCATACCTGCCTGCGGTCTTGAGTACTTTGCTCCACTTCATTCTGAGTATGTCTTCCGCTGTTTTGAGCTTCCGTTTTTCCTTCTTCAAACTTCTTGCCGTGGCGACGAGTCTTTTGTGAAGGTTCTTATTCTCCGGTGGTGTGTCTGATGTGAGGTTGTCCGGACTGTTGGTTGCTCCGGGAAGGGGCTGATTATCTGGTTCGTCCTGTTCGGACGGTTGCTTGGTTGCATGTTCGTCGTCCACTGGTTGGCCCTGCTCTAACGCTGGGTCATTGGAAATGCTGTTCTTGCCGAGGCGGGGTTTAGGGCGGCGCTTACGTCGCCGTTTCCGTTGTTTGTCGGCGGGATTATCCTCTGCCGCGTCCCGTTGTTCCTCGTTATCGCTTCCTCTTGGTGTGTCCACCATATATATGTCATGTGACAAGGTGGCCTTCCAGTGCCCTGTAGGCGCTGGTTCTTGATTGTCTCCAGCATCGTCGTCCATACCGTCGATGTCTTCGGAGTCGTAGTCGAGTACGTCGGTTAGATCGTCGACAGTGGCTACGAAGTGGGTGGTGGGTGGGCTCTGAATTTCTTCGTCGTCCGCGTCCCAACCATCCTGGCCGTAATCTGGCCAGGGCTCTCCGGATAGCGAGAGATGCTTCAGCGAATTTAAGATGTCGCCGAAGGGTGAGTATTAAAAGATGTCCGCAGCGGTGAACTCCATGATCGGCGCCCAATCGGATTCGATTGGCAGGGGCACAGGAGGTTTAGAGCCCGGCAGGGAGTCCGGCACCTCGGAGTCATGAGCTTTATGCGGGACAAGGTCAGTGTTCGGCTCCATCGCCGTGGAAGTTGCAGCTCCCGAGGCGGTGTCCCGCCACCCGTCCTCGATCTGCGCGACCGGCTCCGGACTATTGGCCGGAGCGGATTCGTGTGCGGCCTCCAAGGTACTGTCCGGCGGCCGAGTTAGGTCGTGCCCATCGTGACAGTGCGGCACGCTCGGCTGTGGCTCGGATCCGTCGAAGATCAAGTCCTCGCGGATATCGGCCGTGAAGTTTAGGCTTCCAAACCTGACCTGACGGCCAGGGGCGTAGCTTTCGATCTGCTCCAGATGGCCAAACGAATTGGCCCGCTGTGCGAAGCCGCCGAATACGAAGATCTGTCCGGGGAGAAAAGTCTCACCCAGGACTGCGTCGTTGTTGATCGAAGGGGCCATCAAGCCTATCGGTGACGACACAGAGGAACTCTCAATGAAAGCACCAATGTCGGTGTCAAAACCGGCGGATCTCGGGTAGGGGGTCCCGAACTGTGCGTCTAGGCGGATGGTAACAGGAGACAAGGGACACAATGTTTTACCCAGGTTCGGGCGCTCTTGATGGAGGTAAAACCCTACGTCCTGCTTGATTGATATTGATATTGTGGATGTTTACAAGAGTGGATCTACCACGAGATCGAGGAGGCTAAACCCTAGAAGCTAGCCTATGGTATGATTGTAAAGGTTGATGTTATTGTGTCCTACGGACTAAAGCCATCCGGTTTATATAGACACCGGAGAGGGCTAGGGTTACATAGAGTCGGTTACAATGTAGGAGATCTACATATCCGTATCGCCAAGCTTGCCTTCCACGCCAAGGAAAGTCCCATCCGGACACGGTACGAAGTCTTCAATCTTGTATCTTCATAGTCTTGGAGTCCGGTCGATGATGATAGTTCGGCCGATGGTGGTAGTCCGGCCATCCGGACACCCCCTAATCCAGGACTCCCTCACCCGTGGTGCCAATCTTTTGTCAAGAGTCGCTGATCTGGTCGACCCAGCAACTGGCAAGTGGGACGTGGATCTGGTAAATGAGACATTCTGGGAGGAGGACGCAAAACTGATCCTCCAAATGCCACTAAGGGATGGAGCAAGTGACTTTTTGGCATGGCATTTCGATTCAAAAGGTGTGTTCTCAGTCAAGCAAGCATATAAGCTAAAGCGGGCTTTGTCCGAACCCGGGCGGGAACTTGCTGATGGTAACCTGGATGGAGGGGGGAGGCAAAGTGGAATAGAGTATGGAAATTACCTGTTGGGGAATGTAGTAATTTCAAAAAAATTCCTACGCACACGCAAGATCATGGTGATGACATAGCAACGAGAGGGGAGAGTATTGTCCACATACCCTCGTAGACCGTAAGCGGAAGCGTTATAACAACGCGGTTGATGTAGTCGTACGTCTTCACGATCCGACCGATCCAAGCACCGAACGTACGGCACCTCCGTGTTCAGCACACGTTCAGCTCGATGATGTTCCCCGGGCTCCAATCCAGTAGAGGGTCGGGGATGAGTTCCGTTAGCACGACGGCGTGGTGACGATGATGATGTTCTACCGGCGCAGGGCTTCTCCTAAACTCCGCGACGATATGACCGAGGTGGAATATGGTGGAGGGGGGCACCGCACACGGCTAAGGAACGATCCGTAGATCAACTTGTGTGTCTATGAGGTGCCTCCTGCCCCCGTATATAAAGGAGCAAGGGGGAGGCCGGCCGGCCCTAGAGGGCGCGCCAAGGAGGAGGAATCCTCCTCCTAGTAGGAGTAGGACTCCCCCTTTCCTACTCCTACTAGGAGGGGGAAAGGAAGGGGGAGAGGGAGAAGGAAAGGGGGGCGCCGCCCCCCCTCCTAGTCCAATTCGGACCAGAGGAGGAGGGGGTGCGCGGCCCATGCTGGCCGCCCCTCTCTCTCTCCACTAAGGCCCATAATGCCCATTACTTCTCCCGGGGGGGTTCCAGTAACCCTCCGGCACTCCGGTTTTCTCCGAAAAACGCCCGGAACACTTCCGGTGTCCGAATATAGCCGTCCAATATATCAATCTTTATGTCTCGACCATTTAGAGACTCCTCGTCATGTCCGTGATCACATCCGGGACTCCGAACAAACTTCGGTACATCAAAACTTATAAACTCATAATGAAACTGTCATTGTAACGTTAAGCGTGCGGATCCTACGGGTTCGAGAACTATGTAGACATGACCTAGAACTGTTTTTGATCAATAACCAATAGTGGAACATGGATGTTCATATTGGTTCCTACATATTCTACGAAGATCTTTATCGGTCAAACCGCATAACAACATACGTTGTTCCCTTTGTCATCGGTATGTTACTTGCCCGAGATTCGATCGTCGGTATCCAATACCTAGTTCAATCTCGTTACCGGCAAGTCTCTTTACTCGTTCCGTAATACTTCATTTCGTAACTAACTCATTAGTTACAATGCTTGCAAGGCTTAAGTGATGTGTATTACCGAAAGGGCCCAGAGATACCTCTCCGGCAATCGGAGTGACAAAACCTAATATTGAATTATGCCAACTCAACATGTACCTTTGGAGACACCTGTAGAGCACCTTTATAATCACCCAATTACGTTGTGACATTTGGTAGCACACAAAGTGTTCCTCCGGTAAACGGGAGTTGCACAATCTCATAGTTGTAGGAACTTTGTATAAGTCATGAAGAAAGCAATAGCAACATACTAAACGATCAAGTGTTAGGCTAACAGAATGGGTCAAGTCAATCACATCATTCTCCTAATGATGTGATCCCGTTAATCAAATGACAACTCTTTTGTCCATGGCTAGGAAACATAACCATCTTTGATAGACGAGCTAGTCAAGTAGAGGCATACTATTGACACTATGTTTGTCTATGTATTCACACATGTATTATGTTTCCGGTTAATACAATTCTAGCATGAATAATAAACATTTATCATGATATGAGGAAATAAATAATAACTTTATTATTGTATATAGGGCGTATTTCCTTCAGTCTCCCACTTGCACTAGAGTCAATAATCTAGATTACATAGTAATGATTCTAACACCCATGGAGTCTTGGTGTTGATCATGTTTTGCTTGTGAGAGAGGCTTAGTCAACGGGTCTGCTACATTCAGATCCGTATGTATCTTGCAAATTTCTATGTCTCCCACTTGGACTTGGTCCCGGATGGAATTGAAGTGTCTCTTGATGTGCTTGGTCCTCTTGTGAAATCTGGATTCCTTTGCCAAGGCAATTGCACCAGTATTGTCACAGAAGATCTTCATTGGTCCCGATGCACTAGGTATAACACCTAGATCGGAAATGAACTCCTTCATCCAGACTCCTTCATTTGCTGCTTCTGAAGCAGCTATGTACTCCGCTTCACATGTAGATCCCGCCACGACGCTTTGTTTAGAACTGCACCAACTTACAGCTCCACCGTTTAATAAAAATACGTATCCGGTTTGCGATTTAGAATCGTCTGAATCAGTGTCAAAGCTTGCATCGACGTAACCATTTACGACTAGATCTTTGTCACCTCCATATACGAGAAACATATCCTTTGTCCTTTTCAGGTATTTCAGGATGTTCTTGACCGCTGTCCAGTGATCCACTCCTGGATTACTTTGGTACCTCCCTGCCAAACTAATAGCAAGGCACACATCAGGTCTGGTACACAGCATTGCATACATGATAGAGCCTATGGCTGAAGCATAGGGAACTCCTTTCATTTTCTCTCTATCTTCTGTAGTGGTCGGGCATTGAGTCTGACTCAATTTTATACCTTGTAATACAGGCAAGAACCCTTTCTTTTCCTGATCCATATTGAACCTTTTCAACACTTTATCAAGGTACGTGCATTGTGAAAGTCCAATCAAGCGTCTTGATCTATCTCTATAGATCTTGATGCCTAATATGTAAGCAGCTTCACCGAGGTCTTTCATTGAAAAACTTTTATTCAAGTATCATTTTATGCTATCCAGAAATTCTATATCATTTCCAATCAACAATATGTCGTCCACATATAATATTAGAAATGCTACAGAGCTCCCACTCACTTTCTTGTAAATACAGGCTTCTCCAAAAGTCTGTATAAAACCATATGCTTTGATCACACATCAAAGCATTTATTCCAACTCCGAGAGGCTTGCACCAGACCATAGATTGATCGCTGGAGCTTGCACACTTTGTTAGCTCCCTAAGGATCGACAAAACCTTCCGGTTGCATCATATACAACTCTTCTTCCAGAAATCCATTCAGGAATGCAGTTTTTACATCCATCTGCCATATTTCATAATCATAAAATGCGGCAATCGCTAACATGATTCGGACAGACTTAAGCATCGCTACGGGTGAGAAGGTCTCATCGTAGTCAACCCCTTGAACTTGTCAAAAACCTTTCGCAACAAGTCGAGCTTTATAGACAGTTACATTACCGTCAGCGTCAGTCTTCTTCTTAAAGATCCATTTATTCTCAATGGCTTGCCGATCATTGGGCAAGTCAACCAAAGTCCATACTTTGTTCTCATACATGGATCCCATCTCAGATTTCATGGCTTCTAGCCATTTTGCGGAATCTGGGCTCATCATCGCTTCCTCATAGTTCGTAGGTTCATCATGGTCAAGTAACATGACTTCCAGAATAGGATTACCGTACCACTCTAGTGCGGATTTTATTCTGGTAGACCTACGAGGTTCAGTAGAAACTTGATCTGAAGTTTCATGATCAATATCATTAACTTCCTCACTACTTAGTGTAGGTGTCACAGGAACCGATTTCTGTGATGAACTACTTTCCAATAAGGGAGTAGATATAGTTATCTCATCAAGTTCTACTTTCCTCCCACTCACTTCTTCCGAGAGAAACTCCTTCTCTAGAAAGGATCCATTCCTAGCAACGAATGTCTTGCCTTCAGATCTGTGATAGGTGTACCCAACTGTCTC
This sequence comes from Triticum dicoccoides, assembly GCF_002162155.2. Lineage (NCBI taxonomy): Eukaryota > Viridiplantae > Streptophyta > Magnoliopsida > Poales > Poaceae > Triticum > Triticum dicoccoides. Next base: position 199,252,165 of record NC_041389.1, on the reverse strand, counting down.
CTTGGGTTATCCTATCAAGACACATTTCTCCGATTTAGGTTCGAGCTTATCTGGTTGAAGTTTCTTCACATAAGCATCGCAGCCCCAAACTTTAAGAAACGACAACTTTGGTTTCTTGCCAAACCACAGTTCATAAGGCGTCATCTCAACGGATTTTGATGGTGCCCTATTCAATGTGAATGCGGCCGTCTCTAAACCATAACCCCAGAATGATAGCGGTAAATCTGTAAGAGACATCATAGATCGCACCATATCTAGTAAAGTATGATTACGACGTTCGGACACACCATTTCGTTGTGGTGTTCCGGGTGGCGTGAGTTGCGAAACTATTCCGCATTGTTTCAAATGTAAACCAAACTGGTAACTCAAATATTCTCCTCCACGATCAGATCGTAGAAACTTTATTTTCTTGTTATGATGATTTTCCACTTCACTCTGAAATTCTTTGAACTTTTCAAATGTTTCAGACTTGTGTTTCATTAAGTAGATATACCCATATCTGCTCAAATCATCTGTGAAGGTGAGAAAATAACGATATCCGCCACGAGCTTCAACATTCATCGGACCACATACATCTGTATGTATGATTTCCAACAAATCTGTTGCTCTCTCCATAGTACCGGAGAATGGTGTTTTAGTCATCTTGCCCATGAGGCACGGTTTGCAAGTACCAAGTGATTCATAATCAAGTGATTCCAAAAGTCCATCAGTATGGAGTTTCTTCATGCGCTTTACACCGATATGACCTAAATGGCAGTGCCACAAAGAAGTTGCACTATCATTATCAACTCTGCATCTTTTGGCTTCGACATTATGAATATGTGTATCACTACTATCGAGATTCAATAAAAATAGACCACTCTTCAAGGGTGCATGACCATAAAAGATATTACTCATATAAATAGAACAACCATTATACTCTGATTTAAATGAATAACCGTCTCGCATCAAACAAGATCTAGATATAATGTTCATGCTCAACGCTGGCACCAAATAACAATTATTCAGGTCTAAAACTAATCCCGAAGGTAGATGTAGAGGTAGTGTGCCGACCACGATCACATCGACTTTGGAACCGTTTCCCACGCGCATTGTCACCTCGTCCTTGGCCAGTGCTCGCTTATTCCGTAGTCCCTGTTTCGAGTTGCAAATATTAGCAACAGAACCAGTATCAAATACCCAGGTGCTACTACGAGCTCTAGTAAGGTACACATCAATAACATGTATATCACATATACCTTTGTTCACCTTGCCATCCTTCTTATCCGCCAAATACTTGGGGCAGTTCCGCTTCCAGTGACCAGTCCGCTTGCAGTAGAAGCACTCAGTTTCAGGCTTAGGTCCAGACTTGGGTTTCTTCTCTTGAGCAGCAACTTGCTTGATGTTCTTCTTGAAGTTCCCCTTCTTCTTCCCTTTGCCCTTTTTCTTGAAACTAGTGGTCTTGTTGACCATCAACACTTGATGCACCTTCTTGATTTCTACCTCCGCAGCCTATAGCATTGCGAAGAGCTCGGGAATTGACTTGTTCATCCCTTGCATATTATAGTTCATCATGAAGCTCTTGTAGCTTGGTGGCGGTGATTGGAGAATTCCGTCAATGACGCTATCATCCGGAAGATTAACTCCTAGTTGAATCAAGTGATTATTATACCCAGACATTTTGAGTATATGCTCACTGATAGAACTATTCTCCTCCATCTTGCAGCTGTAGAACTTTTTGGAGACTTCATATCTCTCAATCCGGGCATTTGCTTGAAATATTAACTTCAACTCCTGGAACATCTCCTATGCTCCATGACGTTCAAAACGTCGTTGAAGACCCGGTTCTAAGCCATAAAGCATGGCACACTGAACTATAGAGTAGTCATCATCTTTGCTCTGCCAGACGTTCACAACATCTAGCTTTGCTCCTGCAGCAGGCCTGGCACCCAGCGGTGCTTCCAGGACGTAATTCTTCTATGCAGCAATGAGGATAATCCTCAAGTTACGGACCCAGTCTGTGTAATTGGTACCATCATCTTTCAACTTTGCTTTCTCAAGGAACGCATTAAAATTCAACGGAACAACAGCACGAGCCATCTATCTACAACAAACATAGACTAGCAAAATACTATCAGGTACTAAGTTCATGATAAATTTAAGTTCAATTAATCATATTACTTAAGAACTCCCACTTAGACAGACATCTCTCTAGTCATCTAAGTGATCACGTGATCCAAATCAACTAAACCATAACCGATCATCACGTGAGATGGAGTAGTTTTCAATGGTGAACATCACTATGTTGATCATATCTACTTTATGATTCATGCTCGACCTTTCGGTCTCCGTGTTCCGAGGCCATATCTGCATATGCTAGGCTCGTCAAGTTTAACCAGAGTATTCTGCGTGTGCAAAACTGGCTTGCACCCGTTGTAGATGGACGTAGAGCTTATCACACCCGATCATCACGTGGTGTCTGGGCACGACGAACTTTGGCAACGGTGCATACTCAGGGAGAACACTTCTTGATAATTTTTAGTGAGAGATCATCTTAAAATGCTACCGTCAATCAAAGCAAGATAAGATGCATAAAGGATAAACATCACATGCAATCAATATAAGTGATATGATATGGCCATCATCATCTTGTGCTTGTGATATCCATCTCCGAAGCACCGTCGTGATCACCATCGTCACCGGCGCGACACCTTGATCTCCATCGTAGCATCGTTGTCGTTTATGCCATCTATTGCTTCTACAACTATCGCTACCGCTTAGTGATAAAGTAAAGCAATTACAGGGCGTTTGCATTTCATACAATAAAGCGACAACCATATGGCTCCTGCTAGTTGCTGATAACTTCGGTTACAAAACATGATCATCTCATACAATAAAATATAGCATCACGTCTTGACCATATCACATCACAACATGCCCTGCAAAAACAAGTTAGACGTCCTCTACTTTGTTGTTGCAAGTTTCACGTGGCTGCTACGGGCTTAGCAAGAACCGTTCTTACCTACGCATCAAAACCACAACGATAGTTCGTCAAGTTAGTGCTGTTTTAACATTCGCAAGGACCGGGCGTAGCCACACTCGATTCAGCTAAAGTGAGAGAGACAGACACCCGCCAGCCACCTTTAAGCACGAGTGCTCATAACGGTGAAACCAGTCTCGCATAAGCGTACGCGTAATGTCGGTCCGGGCCGCTTCATCTCACAATACCGCCGAACCAAAGTATGACATGCTGGTAAGCAGTATGACTTGTATCGCCCACAACTCACTTGTGTTCTACTCGTGCATATAACATCAACGCATAAAACCTAGGCTCGGATGCCACTGTTGGGAGCGTAGTAATTTCAAAAAAATTCCTACGCACACACAAGATCATGGAGATGACATAGCAACGAGAGGGGAGAGTGTTGTCCACGTACCCTCGTAGACCGTAAGCGGAAGCATTATAACAACGCGGTTGATGTAGTCGTATGTCTTCACGATCCGACCGATCCAAGCACCGAACGTACGGCACCTCCGTGTTCAGCACACGTTCAGCTCGATGACGTTCCTCAGGCTCCAATCCAGTAGAGCGTCGGGGATGAGTTCCGTCAGCACGACGGCGTGGTGACGATGATGATGTTCTACTAGCGTAGGGCTTCGCCTAAACTCCGCGACGATATGACCGAGGTGGAATATGGTGGAGGGGAGCACCGCACACGGCTAAGGAACGATCCGTAGATGAACTTGTGTGTCTATGGGGTGCCCCCCTGCCCCCGTATATAAAGGAGCAAGGGGGGAGGCCGGCCGGCCCTAGAGGGCGCGCCAAGGAGGAGGAGTCCTCCTCCTAGTAGGAGTAGGACTCCCCCTTTCCTACTCCTACTAGGAGGGGGAAAGGAAGGGGGAGAGGGAGAAGGAAAGGGGGGCGCCCCCCCCCCCTCCTAGTCCAATTCGGACCAGAGGGGGAGGGGGCACGCGTGCCATGCTGGCCGCCCCTCTCTCTCTCCACTAAGGCCCATAATGCCCATTACTTCTCCGGGGGGGGGTTCCAGTAACCCTCCGGCACTCCGGTTTTCTCCGAAAACGCCCGGAACACTTCCGGTGTCCGAATATAGCCGTCCAATATATCAATCTTTATGTCTCGACCATTTCGAGACTCCTCGTCATGTTCGTGATCATATCCGGGACTCCGAACAAACTTTGGTACATCAAAACTTATAAACTCATAATGAAACTGTCATCGTAAAGTTAAGCGTGCGGACCCTACGGGTTTGAGAACTATGTAGACATGACCTAGAACTGTTTCTGATCAATAACCAATAGTGGAACCTGGATGTTCATATTGGTTCCTACATATTCCACGAAGATCTTTACCGGTCAAACCGCATAACAACATACGTTGTTCCCTTTGTCATCGGTATGTTACTTGCCCGAGATTCGAGCGTCGGTATCCAATACCTAGTTCAATCTCGTTACCGGCAAGCCTCTTTACTCGTTCCGTAATACATCATTTCGTAACTAACTCATTAGTTACAATGCTTGCAAGGCTTAAGTGATGTGTATTACCGAGAGGGCCCAGAGATACCTCTCCGACAATCGGAGTGACAAAACCTAATCTTGAATTATGCCAACTCAACATGTACCTTTGGAGACACCTGTAGAGCACCTTTATAATCACCCAGTTACGTTGTGATGTTTGGTAGCACACAAAGTGTTCGTCCGGTAAACGGGAGTTGCGCAATCTCATAGTTGTAGGAACTTTGTATAAGTCATGAAGAAAGCAATAGCTGAAAGAAATATGCCCTAGAGGCAATAATAAAGTTATTATTTATTTCCTCATATCATGATAAATGTTTATTATTCATGCTAGAATTGTATTAACCGGAAACATAATACATGTTGAATACATAGACAAACATATAGTCACTAGTATGCCTCTACTTGACTAGCTCATTAATCAAAGATGGTTGAGTTTCCTAACCATAGACATGTGTTGTCATTTGATTAATGGGATCACATCATTAGGAGAATGATGTGATTGACATGACCCATTCCGTTAGCCTAGCACTTGATCGTTTAGTATATTGCTATTACTTTCTTCATGACTTATACATGTTCCTGAAACTATGAGATTATGCAACTCCCATTTACCGGAGGAACACTTTGGGTACTACCAAACGTCACAATGTAACTGGGTGATTATAAAGGAGTACTACAGGTTTCTCCGAAGGTACATGTTGAGTTGGCGTATTTCGAGATTAGGTTTTGTCACTCCGATTGTCGGAGAGGTATCTCTGGGCCCTCTCGGTAATGCACATCACTATAAGCCTTGCAAGCAATGTAACCAATGAGTTGGTTACGAGATGATGCATTACGTAATGAGTAAAGAGACTTGCCGGTAACAAGATTGAACTAGGTATTGGATACCGACGATCGAATCTCGGGCAAGTAACATACCGATGACAAAGGGAACAACGTATGTTGTTATGCGGTTTGACTGATAAAGATCTTCGTAGAATATGTAGGAACCAATATGGGCATCCAGGTTCCGCTATTGGTTATTGACCGAGAATGGTTCTAGGTCATGTCTACATAGTTCTCGAACCTGTAGGGTCCGCACGCTTAACGTTACGATGACAGTCTTATTATGAGTTTATAAGTTTTGATGTACCGAAGTTTGTTCGGAGTCCTGGATGTGATCACAGACATGACAAGGAGTCTCGAAATGGTCGATTCATAAAGATTGATATATTGGAAGCCTATGTTTGGACATCGGAAGTGTTCCGGGTGAAATCGGCATTTTACCGGAGTACCGGGGGGTTACCGGAACCCTCCCGGGGGTTATTGGGCCTACATGGGCCATAAGGGAGAAGAGGAGAGGAGGCAAGAGGTGGGCCGCGCCCCCTCCCCTCCCTAGTCCAAATAGGACAAGGAGAGGGAGGCGGCGACCCCCCCCCCCCTTTCCTTCCCCTCTTCCTCCTCCTTCCCCCCTTCTCCTACTCCAACTAGGCAAGAAGGGAGTCCTACTCCCGGTGGGAGTAGGACTCCCCCCTTGGCATGCCCTCCTTGGCCGGCCGCCTCCTCCCCCCTGGCTCCTTTATATACGGGGGCGGGGGGTCACCCTAGAACACACAAGTTGATCTACGGATCGTTCCTTAGCCGTGTGCGGTGCCCCCCTCCATCATATTACACATCGGTCATATCGTCGCGGAGTTTAGGAGAAGCCCTGCGCCGGTAGAACACCATCATCGTCACCACGCCGTCGTGCTGACGGAACTCATCCCCGAAGCTTTGCTGGATCGGAGCCCGGGGATCATCATCGAGCTGAACGTGTGCTGAACTCGGAGGTGCCGTACGTTCGGTGCTTGGATCGGTCGGATCATGAAGACGTACGACTACATCAACCGCGTTGTGCTAACGCTTCCGCTTACGGTCTACGAGGGTACGTGGACGAACACTCTCCCCTCTCGTTGCTATGCCATCACCATGATCTTGCGTGTACGTAGGAAAATTTTTGAAATTACTACGTTCCCCATCAGTGGCATCCGAGCCTAGGTTTTATGCGTTGATGTTATATGCACGAGTAGAACACAAGTGAGTTGTGGGCGAGACAAGTCATACTGCTTACCAGCATGTCATACTTTGGTTCGGCGGTATTGTGAGATGAAGCGGCCCGGACCGACATTACGCGTACGCTTACGCGAGACTGGTTTCACCGTTACGAGCACTCGTGCTTAAAGGTGGCTGGCGGGTGTCTGTCTCTCTCACTTTAGCTGAATCGAGTGTGGCTATGCCCGGTCCTTGCGAAGGTTAAAACAACACTAACTTGACGAACTATCGTTGTGGTTTTGATGCGTAGGTAAGAACGGTTCTTGCTAAGCCCGTAGCATCCACGTAAAACTTGCAATAACAAAGTAGAGGACGTCTAACTTGTTTTTGCAGGGCATGTTGTGATGTGATATGGTCAAGACGTGATGCTATATTTTATTGTATGAGATGATCATGTTTTGTAACCGAAGTTATCGGCAACTGGCAGGAGCCATATGGTTGTCGCTTTATTGTATGAAATGCAAACGCCCTGTAATTGCTTTACTTTATCACTACGCGGTAGCGATAGTCGTAGAAGCAATAGATGGCGTAAACGACAACGATGCTACGATGGAGATCAAGGTGTCGCGCTGGTGACGATGGTGATCACGACGGTGCTTCGAAGATGGAGATCACAAGCACAAGATGATGATGGCCATATCATATCACTTATATTGATTGCATGTGATGTTTATCCTTTATGCATCTTATCTTGCTTTGATTGACGATAGCATTTTAAGATGATCTCTCACTAATAATCAAGAAGTGTTCTCCCTGAGTATGCACCGTTGCAAAAGTTCTTCGTGCTGAGACACCACGTGATGATCAGGTGTGATAGGCTCTACGTTCAAATACAACGGGTGCAAAACAGTTGCACACGCGGAATACTCAGGTCATACTTGACGAGCCTAGCATATACAGATATGGCCTTGGAACACGGAGACCGAAAGGTCGAACGTGAATCATATAGTAGATATGATCAACATAGTGATGTTCACCATTGAAACTACTCCATCTCACGTGATGATCGGACATGGTTTAGTTGATTTGGATCACGTGATCACTTAGATGACTAGAGAGATGTCTGTCTAAGTGGGAGTTCTTAAGTAATATGATTAATTGAACTTAAATTTATCATGAACTTAGTACCTGATAGTATTTTGCTTGTCTATGTTTGTTTGTAGATAGATGGCTCGTGCTGTTGTTCTGTTGAATTTTAATGCGTTCCTTGAGAAAGCAAAGTTGCAAGATGATGGTAGCAATTACACGGACTGGGTCCGTAACCTGAGGATTATCCTCATTGCTGCACGGAAAAGTTACGTCCTGCAAGCACCGCTGGGTGTCAGGCCTGCTGCTGATGCAACTGACGACGTTAAGAACGTCTGGCAGAGCAAGGCTGATGACTACTCGATAGTTCAGTGTGCCATGCTTTACGGCTTAGAACCGGGTCTTCAACGACGTTTTGAACGTCATGGAGCATATGAGATGTTCCAGGAGTTGAAGTTAATATTTCAAGCAAATGCCCGGATTGAGAGATATGAAGTCTCCAATAAGTTCTATAGCTGCAAGATGGAGTAGAATAGTTCTGTCAGTGAACACATACTCAAAATGTCTGGGTATATAATCACTTGATTCAACTGGGAGTTAATCTTCCTAATGATAGTGTCATTGACAGAATTCTTCAATCACTGCCACCAAGCTACAAGAGCTTCGTGATGAACTATAATATGCAAGGGATGAACAAGACTATTCCCGAGCTCTTCGCAATGCTAAAAGCCGCGGAGGTAGAAATCAAGAAGGAGCATCAAGTGTTGATGGTTAACAAGACCACCAGTTTCAAGAAAAAGGGCAAAGGGAAGAAGAAGGGGAACTTCAAGAAGAACAGCAAACAAGTTGCTGCTCAAGAGAAGAAACCCAAGTCTGGACCTAAGCCTGAAACTGAGTGCTTCTACTGCAAGCAGACTGGACACTGGAAGCGGAACTGCCCCAAGTATTTGGCGGATAAGAAGGATGGCAAAGTGAAAAAAGGTATATGTGATACACATGTTATTGATGTGTACCTTACTAATGCTCGCAGTAGCACCTGGGTATTTGATACTGGTTCTGTTGCTAATATTTGCAACTCGAAACAGGGACTACGGATTAAGCGGAGATTGGCTAAGGAGGAGGTGACGATGCGCGTGGGAAATGGTTCCAAAGTCGATGTGATCGCGGTCGGCACGCTACCTCTACATCTACCATCGGGATTAGTTTTAGACCTAAATAATTGTTATTTGGTGCCAACGTTGAGCATGAACATTATATCTGGATCTTGTTTGATGCAAGACGGTTATTCATTTAAATCAGAGAATAATGGTTGTTCTATTTATATGAGTAATATCTTTTATGGTCATGCACCCTTGAAGAGTGGTCTATTTATTAAATCTCGATAGTAGTGATACACATATTCATAGTGTTGAAACCAAAAGATGCAGAGTTGATAACGATAGTGCAACTTATTTGTGGCACTGCCGTTTAGGTCATATCGGTGTAAAACGCATGAAGAAACTCCATACTGATGGGCTTTTGGAATCACTTGATTATGAATCACTTGGTACTTGTGAACCGTGCCTCATGGGCAAGATGACTAAAACGCCGTTCTCCGGAACTATGGAGCGAGCAACTGATTTATTGGAAATCATACATACTGATGTTTGTGGTCCAATGAATGTTGAGGCTCGCGGCGGGTATCGTTATTTCCTCACCTTCACAGATGATTTGAGTAGATATGGGTATATCTACTTAATGAAACACAAGTCTGAAACATTTGAAAAGTTCAAAGAATTTCAGAGTGAAGTGGAAAATCATCGTAACAAGAAAATAAAGTTTCTACCATCTGATCGTGGAGGAGAATATTTGAGTTACGAGTTTGGTCTACACTTGAAACAATGCGGAATAGTTTCGCAACTCGCGCCACCCAGAACACCACAACGAAATGGTGTGTCTGAACGTCGTAATAGTACTTTACTAGATATGGTGCGATCTATGATGTCTCTTACTGATTTACCGCTATCGTTTTGGGGTTATGCTTTAGAGACGGCCGCATTCACGTTAAATAGGGCACCATCAAAATCCGTTGAGACGACGCCTTATGAACTGTGGTTTAGCAAGAAACCAAAGTTGTCATTTCTTAAAGTTTGGGGCTGAAATGCTTATGTGAAGAAACTTCAACCAGATAAGCTTGAACCCAAATCGGAGAAATGTGTCTCATAGGATACCCAAAAGAGACTATTGGGTACACCTTCTATCACAGATCTGAGGGCAAGATTTTTGTTGCTAAAATTGGATCCTTTTTAGAGAAGGAGTTTCTCTCGAAAGAAGTGAGTGGGAGGAAAGTAGAACTTGATGAGATAACAGTATCTACTCCCTTATTGGAAAGTAGTTCATCACAAGAAACGGTTCCTGTGACAACTACACCAATTAGTGAGGAAGCTAATGATATTGATCATGAAACTTCAGATCAAGTTTCTACTGAACCTCGTAGGTCTACCAGAGTAAGATCCGCACCAGAGTGGTACGGTAATCCTATTCTGGAAGTCATGTTACTTGACCATGATGAACCTACGAACTATGAGGAAGCGATGATGAGCCCAGATTCCGCAAAATGGCTAGAGGCCATGAAATCTGAGATGGGATCCATGTATGAAAACAAAGTATGGACTTTGGTTGACTTGCCCGATGATCGGCAGGCCATTGAGAATAAATGGATCTTAAAGAAGAAGACTAACACTGATGGTAATGTAACTGTCTATAAAGCTCGACTTGTTGCGAAAGGTTTTCGACAAGTTCAAGGGGTTGACTACGATGAGACTTTCTCACCCGTAGTGATGCTTAAGTCTGTCCGAATCATGTTAGCTATTGCTGCATTTCATGACTATGAAATTTGGCAAATGGATGTTAAAACTGCATTCTTGAATGGATTTCTGGAAGATGAGTTATATATGATGCAACCAGAAGGTTTTGTTGATCCAAAAGGTGCTAACAAAGTGTGCAAGCTCCAGCGATCCATTTATGGACTGTTGCAAGCATCTCGGAGTTGGAATAAATGCTTTGATAGTGTGATCAAAGCATATGGTTTTATACAGACTTTTGGAGAAGCCTGTATTTACCAGAAAGTGAGTGGGAGCTCTATAGCATTTCTGATATTATATGTAGATGACATATTATTAATTGGAAATGATATAGAATTTCTGGATAGCATAAAGGGATATTTGAATAAAAGTTTTTCAATGAAAGACCTCGGTGAAGCTGATTACATATTGGGCATCAAGATCTATAGATATAGATCAAGACGCTTAATAGGACTTTCACAAAGCACATACCTTGATAAAATTTTGAAAAAGTTCAAAATCGATCAGGCAAAGAAAGGGTTCTTGCCCGTGCTTCAAGGTGTGAAATTGAGTCAAACTCAATGTCCGACCACAGCAGAAGATAGAGAGAAAATGAAAGATGTTCCCTATGCTTCAGCCATAGGCTCTATCATGTATGCAATGTTGTGTACCAGACCTAACGTATGCTTAGCAATAAGCTTGGCAGGAAGGTACCAAAGTAATCCAGGAGTGGATCACTGGACAGCGGTCAAGAACATCCTGAAGTACCTGAAAAGGACTAAGGATATGTTTCTCGTATATGGAGGTGACAAAGAGCTAGTCATAAATGGTTACGTTGATGCAAGCTTTGACACTGATCCGGATGATTCTAAATCGCAAACCGGATACGTATTTTTATTAAACGGTGGAGCTGTAAGTTGGTGCAGTTCTAAACAAAGCGTCGTGGCGGGATCTACATGTGAAGCGGAGTACATAGCTGCTTCTGAAGCAGCAAATGAAGGAGTCTGGATGAAGGAGTTCATTTCCGATCTAGGTGTCATACCTAGTGCATCAGGACCAATGAAGATCTTTTGTGACAATACTGGTGCAATTGCCTTGGCAAAGGAATCCAGATTTCACAAGAGGACCAAGCACATCAAGAGACGCTTCAATTCCATTCGGGACCAAGTCCAAGTGGGAGACATAGAGATTTGCAAGATACATACGGATCTGAATGTTGCAGACCCGTTGACTAAGCCTCTCTCACGAGCAAAACGTGATCAGCACCAAGACTCCATGGGTGTTAGAATCATTACTATGTAATCTAGATTATTGACTCTAGTGCAAGTGGGAGACTGAAGGAAATATGCCCTAGAGGCAATAATAAAGTTATTATTTATTTCCTCATATCATGATAAATGTTTATTATTCATGCTAGAATTGTATTAACCGGAAACATAATACATGTGTGAATACATAGACAAACATATAGTCACTAGTATGCCTCTACTTGACTAGCTCATTAATCAAAGATGGTTGAGTTTCCTAACCATAGACATGTGTCGTCATTTGATTAATGGGATCACATCATTAGGAGAATGATGTGATTGACATGACCCATTCCGTTAGCCTAGCACTTGATCGTTTAGTATATTGCTATTGCTTTCTTCATGACTTATACATGTTCCTGAAACTATGAGATTATGCAACTCCCGTTTACCGGAGGAACACTTTGGGTACTACCAAACGTCACAACGTAACTGGGTGATTATAAAGGAGTACTACAGGTGTCTCAGAAGGTACATGTTGAGTTGGCGTATTTCGAGATTAGGTTTTGTCACTCCGATTGTCGGAGAGGTATCTCTGGGCCCTCTCGGTAATGCACATCACTATAATCCTTGCAAGCAATGTAACCAATGAGTTGCTTACGGGATGATGCATTACGTAACGAGTAAAGAGACTTGACGGTAACGAGATTGAACTAGGTATTGGATACCAACGATCGAATCTCGGGCAAGTAACATACCGATGACAAAGGGAACAACGTATGTTGTTATGCGGTTTGACCGATAAAGATCTTCGTAGAATATGTAGGAACCAATATGGGCATCCAGGTTCCGCTATTGGTTATTGACCGAGAATGGTTCTAGGTCATGTCTACATAGTTCTCGAACCCGTAGGGTCCGCACGCTTAACGTTACGATGACAGTTTTATTATGAGTTTATAAGTTTTGATGTACCGAAGTTTGTTCGGAGTCCCGGATGTGATCACGGACATGACGAGGAGTCTCGAAATGGTCGATACATAAAGGTTGATATATTGGAAGCCTATGTTTGGTCATCGGAAGTGTTCCGGGTGAAATCGGCATTTTACCGGAGTACCGGGGGGTTACCGGAACCCTCCCGGGGGTTATTGGGCCTACATGGGCCATAAGGGAGAAAAGGAGAGGAGGCAAGAGGTGGGCCGCGCCCCCTCCCCTCCCTAGTCCGAATAGGACAAGGAGAGGGGGGCGGCGCCCCCCTCTCCCCTTTCCTTCCCCTCTTCCTCCTCCTTCCCCCTTCTCCTACTCCAACTAGGAAAGAAGGGAGTCCTACTCCCGGTGGGAGTAGGATTCCCCCCTTGGCGCGCCCTCCTTGGCCGGCCGCCTCCTCCCCCCTGGCTCCTTTATATACGGGGGCGGGGGGCACCCTAGAACACACAAGTTGATCTACGGATCGTTCCTTAGCCGTGTGCGGTGCCCCCCTCCACCATATTACACCTCGGTCATATCGTCGCGGAGTTTAGGCAAAGCCCTGCGCCGGTAGAACATCATCATCGTCACCACGCCGTCGTGCTGACATAACTCATCCCCGAAGCTTTGCTGGATCGGAGCCCGGGGATCGTCATCGAGCTGAACGTGTGCTGAACTCGGAGGTGCCGTACGTTCGGTGCTTGGATCGGTCGGATCGTGAAGACGTATGACTACATCAACCGCGTTGTGCTAACGCTTCCGCTTACGGTCTACGAGGGTACGTGGACGAACACTCTCCCCTCTCGTTGCTATGCCATCACCATGATCTTGCGTGTGCGTAGGAATTTTTTTTTGAAATTACTACGTTCCCCAACAATAGCAACATACTAAACGATCATGTGCTAGGCTAACAGAATGGGTCAAGTCAATCACATCATTCTCCTAATGATGTGATCCCGCTAATCAAATGACAACTCTTTTGTGCATGGCTAAGAAACATAACCATCTTTGGTAAACGAGCTAGTCAAGTAGAGGCATACTAGTGACACTATGTTTGTCTATGTATTCACACATGTATTATGTTTCCGGTTAATACAATTCTAGCATGAATAATAAACATTTATCATGATATGAGGAAATAAATAATAACTTTATTATTGTCTCTAGGGCATATTTCCTTCATTACCGTGCCCGGGGAAGGTCAAGCACTTCTTGTGGCGTCTAGCGCACAACACACTGGCCACAGAGGACATTCTGAGCCGCAGGGGTATGGTGATTGAGGATCACAGGTGCTTCCTGTGCAATGCGAGGGATGAATCAGCTAAGCACCTCTTTGTGGAGTGCAATGAGATAAAGCAGGTGTGGCGAGGCCTTGATCTCGAACATGTAAGGTGGCGACTCACTGAGCGCGATAGCGTGGACATCACCTTGGACTGCATGTGGCAATTATCTGAGAAAGACTGGATGGCAATCATCGTTATGTGGTGGCAGTGGTGGACTCAGCGCAACAAGGTCCGGGAGGGCGACAAGCCGATGGACCACGGCCAATTTGCTGTGAGAGCTGCATGCACGGCCGCTGAATACGCGGGGTGTTTCTGCAAATCACCACCGCCACCAAAGGGCCCGACTCGCTGGATCCCTCCACTGCCTGATATTCTAAAATTCAACGTCGACGGGGCCTTTCTGGAGGACGGAGCGCAGGGGGCCTGGGGCGTGGTTGTGAGGACTTCTACAGGCGAGGTGGTGGCAGCGAGGGCTGGCCGGATTGAACATGTTGCTGATGCTTTCGGTTCGGAGCTGACAGAGGTGGAACGAGCGCTGGATCTTGCAGCTGAGTTGGGCGTGGTACGCCTGACAGTGGAGATGGATGCCCTGACGCTTGAACAAGCTCTGAACAGACGTGCCCCAGACTCCTCGCGGCACGCTCCGGCGATCGAGGACATCAAGGTGCAATCCCGACTATGGTTCTCCTCCTGCGGGTTCGCTCATTGTAAACGAGAAGCCAACATGGCAGCTCACCATATGGCACAGTTAGGCCTGACTCTCCAATTGGGAGAAGTTGTAGTGGCCGATCATGTACTTCCAGCAAATGTTGTTGAATCTGTTATGGGCGATCTTGCCCTGAATGTTTCATAATAAAGCTCTTTGCTTACCCTCAAAAAAAAATATAACACATTAGATAGGACGAAGCGATCTCATCAATCACGTACAGCATATATTCCCAAAAAGAACATCACGTATTAATTTTCAAAAAAAAAACATCACGTATTGCCCTTTTTTTAAGGAAACATCACGTATTGCCTAGGACGACTTCGCCCTCGCCGCCGCCATCTAAGCCCATCTCTTTCCTCGCGTGCGTCTTCTTTCTTCGCGTCACAGCCGCCGCCATCAATAACCCTCAAAGCCGTCACCTGGATCACGTATCGCGCCGTCTTCCTTCGCGTCACAGCCGCCGCCGCTGCCGCCGTGGCCTCCTCTGCCGGATCGCGTCGTCTCCCACTGTCGCCGTCTTCCACCATACTGAAGCGACCGCCGCGAACAGGACGCGTCCACCCCGCCTCGCCCCTTCCCATCTTCAAGCACTGGGACGCCATCCGACTGTCCGAGCAACCGCAGTGCATGCAGATGCAGACGTATTGAACTCCAGACTTGGCGATTGCATGCATGTACGTACTAAAGCAGGCGACAAGCAGGTCTCTACTTGCATGGAACGCAGCAGCAACAGCACACGCGATAATTTAATTGGAAACACATCCAGCAAAGTAGTTCCCTTTTACTCCCTCCGTCCGAAAATACTTGTCATCAAAATGAATAAAAAGATATGTATCTCAAATTAAAATACGTCTAGATACATCCCATTTTATTCATTTTGATGACAAGTATTTCCGGACGGAGGGAGTAATATTTTAGATTAGATACGTACAAGAAGTTCCTCCCTCCCGTTAATACCAAAGTATTTTCTTTCTGTGCTGGTAAAGCTAACTGCTATTGTTACAATTCGTGTGCAAACGGGCTCAAGGGAAGGTAGTGCTATTAGTATTGGTTCTATTGGTTTATAATATGGTAGCTCAACATTACATTTTTGCATGGCTATTTTTTGGATGGCTATAATCTATTTTTTGGTGGTGTCAATGAAGAGGTAAATATATTTTCTTGTCAATAATTTTTTTTGCATCTTGCTGCCGTCTAACTGCAGAGATTAATGTATTTTGCTTTGGTAACTTGAAGCACGGACTAACTCCTAGCGTTCTTTGTTGTTGACAACATGGATACGAGGGAAATAGTTTCGAAGCAACCCTCAATATTCTTTGCATTGGAATCTTTGAACCAAATATTTCCAATGCATGATCTCACATAAACATGGTGTCTTGAAATGAAACTATTCTCTAGCTATGCCATGTTTTATAGTAAAGATGGAGTCTCCGGCATAATGCAATGAACATAACTTCTGATTATCCCCAATTTTTCCTCTAATTAAGTTCTCTAATTGTTACTTGCAGATGAAGTTTCAGTGCATCGCTGGTGGCACGGCAACAAATGGAGATTCCACCCATCGCTTACCGTACATGCGGCACCTTTGTCAACATGGGCGTGCTACCCCGCCAACAACACCATGCTAGACTAAGCGCTCCCTCATGGACTGATGGTGTCGTGTTGGAAGGTGGAAGCATGCTCTCCCAGCCTCTCCTCTAGGGCTAAAGATGGGTTAGTTAGATATGATTTGGTTTCTCTTTGTTTCGCTCTAACGGCAGGTGAGACCGTTGTGCTGGTTGGCAAGATTTCCGTTAATTTCCTTCTTTCAGAAACAGTTTGGCCTGGGAGGTGTTTCACGACACAAACTTCATTGTTGTTGTTTTCACTGAATTTCAAGATATGCAGCAGCAGCGACGCACTTATAAGATGGCCTGCCGATGCTGCCTTCTGAACCAACGTCCATCAAACGCCCGCCCTCTGGGGACTGCATGCTTGTCGACGTCGTTATGAGGAGCTACAACAACTCCAGCTGTGGCCCCCACTGCTGGCCCAACTTTAGGTACGTGTCCACCGTACAAAGTAAAATAACCTGCAATGCAATGCAATAGAACAATGGAACCTAGGGTTAACTCAATATTGATAATATTTCCAAGAGATCGTGCTGTCGCATCAGGTTTTTAAGGTCGCACTTGGATGCTCTTTTTCTTAGAGAAGGATTAGTGAATGTTGTTGTTTTCTACTGGGTAAATTCAATCATCATCTTAAACATTTGTGTGCCGAATTGATGTGCATAGAAGATGCAGAGTTGGATCAGGGTTCATGATAGATGCCTTCGATTAAATGTGGATCAAGGATGGATGTGTAAATACTATGAAAGAAGGAAACTGGAGCCCGTGTCCGGGCATCGCACGCCGCCAGGGTCGACCAGGCGCTGCAGTCCGCGAGGCAGCATCAGCGTACGGGAATCAACAAACAGACACAAGAATAAATAAACGGAGGTAAGATGTTTGATCCCGGTGGTGTGGCTGCACGTCAAAGAGTTTACCATGCTCTCCTTTCTCTGCGGGGGCGCTCATGGGAATATGGGATGTGTATGGCTGGCGTTGGGTTGGGTTGACTGTTTGCTCTACCAATTAAACGGGATCCTGAGGTGTGCTTGCATTTGCTGGTTGTGGCTCGTGGAGGACGTTGCACATCATAAATTGGGCAATTTAAAGCAGACATGGTGACTTTGCACTATCGATTGGGCAATCACATTAACTACTGGGTGCATAATTTAACTATAAAGACTAGCCACAATGGTGAGTAACATACACTAGTAACATACACATATCCCTAGACTATATTACTACCTTCATAGTGGATAGTAATATAAGTGTGGTAACATGCAAAGCTTCATTAATTATGTTATAGACTCATATTGTATTGGAAAATGTGATGTTACAGTAACTAGCTAAGTTACTATAAATATCTCTCTCCTCATTAACTCATTGCCACATAAGCAAATTTGCTGATTTGGACTCGATGTTACTGTTGAAGTTACTCCCATTGTGGCTAGTCTAAGAAATTAACTCATACCAGTAAAGAAGAACGTTTGCACCCATCAGCATTAATCGACAACGCCAGGGGTGCACATGTGATTTTTAATAAACTTATGTTATGTTTGCACGTATGATTCTTACTAAATTTGCGTCATTTTATTTAGTGTTGAAATGCAGGACATTGACATATTTTTTTCTGCTTGTGACCCTTTTATATTATCATGATTTTTACAAATAGATAAAAAGTTTATCATAAAAAAACATTGCCAATCAAATAAATTTATTCCGAATCTCCATGTCGTGATACTAAACAGATGCAATTTTTTTGTCATCAGGGACTATTGTTTGGTGGCATGGCTTCTCAACCCAGCCAACCACGACAGAATTGCTATTTTCTCCCGTTGCAACGCACGGGCATTTGTGCTAGTCTCTCCCTAATAATAAAGCACAGATTGGGTCTCCGGGTTCACCGTCACAATGCGCTTTCTTCTCATCTCATAATACGCTTTTACAATTTGTATGGACAAAATCTTGTAATATAAAGGAGGCGGTACTAATTGAATTGAACCGGTACGAAAAGAAAAAAGAACGCAGCCACGCTCTGCATCGCGCCGCTCCGCCCCGCCCAACCCACCTCCAGCCTGGGCCTTGGCCTGTCGCGGTCGTCCGCCTGGGCCTGGGGCCACGTCTACGGTAGTGTTTTCCGGTCAGAACACGGGTGCACGGGTCAACAAACAATCATCCCATAACCCGTCGATGTCGCCGCCGCCCAACACCGGCCGTCTCGCGCAACAGATCGAGGGACGACCAGACGAGGAGGAGCAAGTATGCAGAGCAAGGGACGAGCTTTCCGCGGTTTTCCGCGGTTCAGCTTCAGCGCCGGCAAGGACAACGTACGCGTACATGCAGGAGCCCTCGATGTTCCTGTCCAGAGGCCACGGGATCGACCGGCTTTGGGGCTGCTGAGAAACAACGGTGGCGGCAACCTGGTGCTACTATGTACATAATCCATCTGATCCCGTTCGAAATCACCAAAGAGGTTAGCAACAAGATCAGTTGATAGCCGCCACACAGAGCCATCCAGTCGAGTCGTCACGGTAGGTGTTTGTTCGTGTGGCCTCCGTGATGGCGGTGGCTTCCGCCAACACCGGCGTGATGTTCCCTCTTGCGAGCTCCACGTCCAAGCTCTGGAAGGCCCTTCCTTCTTCTACTAGAGGAAGCAATGCTAAAGTGTTGGCCTGAATGGGGGAACACGAGCTACCTCAACTCCGAGTCTACCGTCTGGAACGACGACGCTGTCGGCGCAGAGCTGGAGAGTGCGGTGTTTTGGTCTGAGTGTTGCGTATATGCGGTCGTTGAGTGGGTACTGTAAGTTCAGTTTGGCCCAGTCGCCGGAAGTGTCCTAGAGTAAATTCTACGAATCTCAGTACACGACACTGGCCCTCGCCGTCGCGACGGCGGCCGACTAATCTTCGTGAACGGTGATGGTGGCCGACGCAACTCCCATGCCCGGCGTAGAGGCGGTTTCTAGCACAGAGCACATGATGGTCGTCGGCTTGACTCCCTCCAATGAGAGGCGATGCCGACCGCACGGCTCCCTCCGGGGCGAATGAGATGGCCTTCGACTTGGAGCATCCTACCGCATGACACACTCTAGCCTGAGGCAGCCGGCAGCACAGAAATCAGGCAGAGGCTGCCCACGAAGCGGAGCCACAACTAACTTACAAGACTTTACAACAATGAAGGAGATAGGCCACTCGCTTTCCACAAATCTCGCTTTCATGTGTTCGGCTTCACAATGGTCCTGGTTCGGTGTCCACTGGCTTTCACGTGTTTGGGTGCACATGCCTGTGTGACCTCTCCTTGCTGTTGTTTTCAGTGTCGACGGCACCCCCTTGACTGCGAAGTCGCCTAGAGCTTCACTGCCTTCTAATTGCCAATACACCACATTGGCAGAATATTACCGAATCTGCTATGCAATGTGAATTTTTTCTAACTAGCGAATTCATGTATGTGTTACTATTGCAAGGCGACGGAGTCATCTGGCTCTATGGCCCCGGTGGTAGGGCTAGAGGAGACTCCATGGCACATGGTTCCATCCGCATGGATCCGTCCACCGGCGAGGATCTCGGGCCGGGCCAACGAGTCAAGCTCTGAATTTGGGCCAGTCGTCATGACAAAAAATTCCCATGATGCACTATGCTTAGATATAACATTCAGTTTTCTCCCGTTGCAACGCACGGGTATTTGTGCTAGTAATAATAATGCACGGATTGACTCCATGGGTTCACCGTCACAATACGCTTCTTTCTGTTAATTTACGCTTTCAATATTTTTTCTTCAACACGTACATATTTATTTTCTATATCCAAGGTGGTATTAGTCTTTACCTAATGTATGCATCTATACCTAATATTAAAATTTCCTACGACGTTCAGCTCTGCTAGGCCAAAAAACGTTCCCACGATGACTGTTCAGCAAGGCCCACCTAGGCCCGGTTTTGCAAAGTGAAGAGTAGAACCCCTCGAGGCACCCTAAGAGCAACTCCAACGGGGTGACCCAAACGGACGCGCGCTTTGTCCGTTTTTTGTCCGTTTGGGTCGGCTAGGCGGACAAGCGCGTCCGCATTTTAAAATGGGTCGACTTGACCGCCCAACGTGGAGGCCGACCCAAATGTACCGGCATGAAAAAAAACAAGTTGCACGAAATAAACATAATTAAACATAAAGTGGACGGTCAAACGGCGGCCAAAGTCCACCTAAATCTAATAAACATTAAAAAAAGTATGCGCCCGCCTGCTGCCGCCCCGCACGCTGCCCTAGATGTTGTCGGCCTTGCCCTTGCCCTTGCCCTCGACGCCGCCGTCGTCGGTGAGGTCGATGAAGACCGGAGCAGGCCCAGCCCACCCGAACGCCGCCTGGTACGCTGCCAGGGTAGCCTCCTCCGTCGTCTGCTGGGGCGGCGGCATTGCGGCAAGCCGCGCGCGCTCCTCCTCCCCCTCGAGCCGGAGCGCCTCCGCGTCGCGTTGGAGCATGGCCTCGTAGCGCATCTCCTCCTCGCCGTCGGCCTGCTCCTGGCGGAGCCAGTGCTCCTTCCATCGTTCCAAGTGGGCCGCCTCCTCCTCCGTCGTGGCGGTGAAGTGGGCGGGAGGCGCGCTCACCCACTCGCGGTACTGGCCCGTCCACGAGTAGGCCTCCTCCAGCCAAGTGGGTGGAGGCGGGGAGCGCTTACGCGACGGCTCCGGCTCCGGCTTGGGCTGGACGGGCAGCGACGGTGGAGGCGGCGGCACGAAGAGCGGGCTGTGGATGGAGTCCCCCGCCGCCGACAGGGCAAGGGCTTTCTCCAGCCCATCCCAGTGCGCGTCCTCGTCGATGCGGCTAGCCTCCAGTACGTGCTGCAGGGCCTCCTCGAGGACGGCTTGGTACTCCGCCTCCGCCTCCATGTCCTTCGGCTCTACCTCCGGGGGCGGCGGTGGGAACGGCGGCGGGACGACGTCGACACCCGAGCGCCGTTGCTCCTCGTGTTCGAGGGCGAACCAAGCCTTCCAGTTGGGAGAGTCGGCGGCGTACTCGGGCAGCCGACGCTACTCCGGCGTGAGCAGCGCGCGGCGCCGGCGCACCTCGTCGTCGTGCGCCGGCTGGGTCTGCGGAACCGCCGGCACTGGGATCCGGTTTGGATCCAAATGCCAATGGTGCGGCAGCGTCACGTCGGGATAGGGGAGGGGCTGTCTGTACTCCCAGTGCCACCGCGCTTGGTGCACCGGGATGTGCAGGCGCCGGCGTTCAGGGCGAAAACGCGTCGGCGGTGGAGGGGGAGGGGAGCACGGGATGACGAGGCGCCGGGGGTGCCCTTGCCCTTGCCTTTGCTGCTGCTGAAGAGGCTGATGGGCGCGCTAGGGTTTGCGGTCGCCGGCGAGGAAGCAAAGGGAGTGGTAGGGGGGTCAGATGCGGACGGGAGAAGTGGATGATGCCGACCCCGCCGCACGCGTGGTTAAAAAAGGACGCGCGTACTGGCTAATGCGTGGGCCCGTTGTCGGTGGTCGTCATAAATAAGACGACCGGTGGCGGTTAGGTGGCCGCCAGGTGGGGACGCGGCAGACGGCAAGGAGACGCGCGCCGCGTCCGCGCCGACGCATTCCAGACGCAATTTTGGGCCGGAAATGGGTCGGCGCGGACGCCAGACGGACACGATTTGAGTTTGGGTCGGCACGTTGAGCCGCCACTTTTGTCCGCGCCGATCCAAACGAACGCGAACCGACTAAATGGGTCGTCTCATTGGAGTTGCTCTAACCTTTCCCATGAATAAGCTGCCAGAGAGGCCGATCTGATGTGGTCGGAGACGATGCAACTTTTGCAGGTGTCGTCCAAAGTCACGCGGGTGCCTATCCCCTGCTCGCGATCTGAGTTCTGTTTGCTTGGTTTCGGCGGAGATTTCTCCGGAAAGTGCAGCACCTGGCCAGGCCACGCCCGGGGCGAGCGAAACACGCTCGCAATCCGGACGTACACGTACGCCCTCCGCCCTTCACCGTCGCTACCTGGCGGCAAGTCTGTCTAGGGACGCGGGCTGAATCGGATGAGACTTGCGAAGCTAGATCGGGGCCATCGACCCAATCTCCAGCGATAGAGGAAGCTATACGTGCGAGAAACCCATCCGGCCATCTGTCCAACAGACTTCGCATCTTCCGCCGGATCGAGATTGCAGTGAGCAAGCTTGTCTGGGTTCAGCTCTGCCAGCGTGCAGTTGGTGGTGACTGCCGTGCGGTTGCTGTTTCCCCTTTTTCTTTATTCGATCTACTGCTTTCTAATTGTATCTGCATCCTTGGTAATCCAATTGAAAATTAGCACCCTTGGTCATCCAGTAGTACATTTGGTTTTGTTTTGCTGCACCGTTGTTTATGCATTTCTAATTGGACAAATATTTGACTCGATTCTTCCTACTTAATTGTATAGGAGCCCAGACAACGATTGGCAATGCAGGAGGGTTATTCAGTGACGGCTGATCTCTAATTTGATTATATAATAAGGTGGCATAATGGGTATTGTTATTCCACATCTTCCTCCACACAACTTACGCTATGTTCTCAATCCTGCCAGATTTGGTACTGCAGACTGCAAGTGTGATTAGTCATTACTCATTAGTGTGTTTTCAGCTCTGCATATTATATGGCCCAGTCTAATATATTTCGAAAAAGGGTTTCCCCACTTTGTATTACAAAGCAACCAGTATATTGTAAATGATTGGCGAGTGAATTCCTTTCAGCTCTGCATATTGTACTGATGTTTACTTATTTTTCTTTGTAAGATAAACATGATTCTTAATACTTTTTTTTTCTTTTCGAAAAAGAGGCTTACCCCCGGCCTCTGCATCTCTTGATGCACACAGTCAATGATTCTTAATACTGAGTTGATTCTTTTATTTTCAGAGCTAATAATAATTTGCAATGGATCAATTATTTATTAATTATATAAGCTTTACAACTTCTGCATGTTATGAGAAGACTGTAGATAATATGCTTTTAGTTCTCATTTTAGCTCAGCCACCTCCGAACTGATGCAG
>NC_041389.1:199226147-199228593 GCF_002162155.2 Triticum dicoccoides | reverse complement strand
AACGCACACACACATAACGGACTTTGACTAGAAGAAGAGTCCCTGTGATGTGCCTCTTCGAGTCGTGTCCGAGGAGGAGATCTTCAGGAGCACGGGTCAAGTTGCTCCCCACATCGCCGTGCCACAAGTTCGCAACATCTGCCACCACAATGCAGGTTCATTCCATCCTCAATTTAATTTCACATCCGACCAAATTGATAATCAGGGAGAGATGGCGCTACATCGTCGCTGAAGACGGGGAGGCATCGAAGGGATGAGCTCCTGGTTTAGGGGAGAGAGCACAGGGCAAGCTGGGCGCTGCTGCTTGAGGGAGAAAGATAGGCAAGGAAGAGAAAGAGCAGAGAGATGAGGGACAGAGAGAGTGAGAGGCGCCGATTGCTGCAAATTTAGATAGATGTATGGTGCTTCTTGCATAATGTATGTCGCTACTGATTGATGCACATTTAGATAGAGAACAGACATGTCGCTTGCTACTGATTGCTGTTGTTATTGCTACAGTTCCATCAATTGATCTATATCTAATGAGTAATAGTAAATACTTACTAGTACATATCCAGAAAATTTGCATCTGTCATCAGGGAAAAAGACATCACTAAACCCTTCGGGTTCTAATTGCAAGGTTAAATAATTTTGTGTATTCTATCTGGGATAATCTGCATAATCTGCAGTTATTTGGCTCATCATCGTGCCGCAAGTTTCCGACATACCTCTATACAATCTCACCTTTCTACCAACTCCGTAGGCCACCCGTACAACACATGCCGTCGTACAATCTCGCCGTTCTACCAACATCGTTGGACCGCCGTGCTCTACCTGAGGTACGCCTATCTCATGCCAATCTAAAATCGGTTATGTCGTTTTGGAGAAGATATTTTAATTGTTTTCTACTCAATTGTTATGTACAAACAGGTTGCCACATGCTTTACAACGTGTCCGAGGGCTTCCATGAGCCGTAGGGATTCGGTGATGTTGATGATACTTTTAATCCCTTTGCAACGTACGGGCCCTTTTACTAGTATTTCTAAAGATGAGTTTGCTGTAATTATCTCTGTACCGCTAATAAAAACTTCTCATTCCAAACAAAATTATTCAGAAAAATTCCGAGCTAGCAAAAGCTGTAATGAAATTGTGCAATAGTGCACATGCAGACAGAAAATGAGAAACATAGGATGCCGGTATGAGTTTAAAACTTGTAAGAAACCCAGCCGGGGTTTTGTTACATGTCACTTTCAAGGTGAAACAGGCCCTTCACGAAAGAGCTTTCTGCAGCTCGGCGGTCACTTCCTTTGGTGGTTTCTCCGCATGAAGATTTGCCACTAAGCCATTCTTGGAGTAGTAGTCAATCACCTGTGAGAAGCAAACAGTTTTCAGATTAAGAACATTGACTGAAAAAGCAACTGCATTGCTTGATGCCAGACGACACAGTCCTTCCACAGTTAGAAACTCAGTACTACCAACAGAAGTTCAGGCCATAAGATGATATGTGGACCAACAAAAGATTAGTTAAATGGAAGATTGGAAGAGAAAGCAGAAAAGAAATGTCAGGGTCCACCAAATTCACAGTGAAAATCTTATGCAACGCTACTAGAAATGAAATACATCAAGACAGCAAAACAAGAGTTTAGCAGGAAAAACACTGGTGCAACACATGGAATGGAGAATACATGGTTGAGAAAACATACAGGTTCAGTTTGTATGTGGAAAGCTTCAAGCCTTGACTTCAAGACCTCAGCTGTGTCATCTTTTCTTTGAATTAAGGGTTCTCCCGAAACCTTGACAAAAGAGGGAAGTACCAGAGGTCAATGGTTTGCAGCAAAATGCTAGTTTAAGAAAAAAAATTGTCAATGGAATTAAAAAAATTCACACGTGCCCACATAATTTCTGAATGGAACATGCGAGCTCTTGTTGAAACAATAGCCCACAACCAAAGATCAATGTACAGCAATAATGTATATTCCCTCCGTCCCATAATATAGTGTGCATCGGTTTTCGCAAAAGTCAAGTGTTATGACCGGGCAGACTTATGCCTGTAGGAGGCCCACTGGGCAGGTTTAGTTAGGGGCTTAGCCCGCAAGTTATCTATTTTATTTTCCATCATGGTTATATATACTAGTTGTAAGACTCTATGACAATCAAGCAATAAGAATAAATCTATTGCCCGGCTCCCACAGGAGCCGAACCCTAACCCTAGCCGCCTCCAGCTCCTTGCGCCGCCGCCTCCCCCCTCGCGCACGACGGCGCCTTGCCGCCGGCTACCACGAGCTTCGCCACGTCCAGCCCCCTCCTTCCCCTACAACCTACGCCCTAGACCCGGGTCCTAGCTCCTACCATCAAGCTTCACAAACTTTGACAATTGCTTGTAGAGTAGTATATGAAAACATATTTCATGATGAATCTAATGGCATTGATTTGGTATTTTACATGTTGACAATTTTTTTCATAAACT
>NC_041389.1:199224703-199225943 GCF_002162155.2 Triticum dicoccoides | reverse complement strand
GTAATCCCATACGATTTGGTCCATAGCTCTAGCATCACTCAAGGAAATACAGTGTTGTGCAACATATCCATAAGGACAGGAGAACACAAGGGGATATTGAACTGTTTAAACAAACCATAACATGAATCTAGTAGTCAATACAAAATAAGTTACGCCTACAAGCAGAAGCAAACCACAAAAAGATTGCACATCGAGTTCATCTGGCAAACTAGTAACTCATCACCCACAACACAATTGGCAATTCTTTTCCCAAGATTGAATATGTATGGTAACCAGCTTAGCATGGCTATTGACAACCAAACTGAGGGAGTGTTATGCAGAGAAGACATTGAACTGCTCGGAACTTAACCTTGTGGAAGCAATGATCACGATAACAAAAATAAAGCATGCAAGTATGACATATCAAGGCACTACCCAGTATTCTACATTTGACTTACATCATCAACTCCCGGAGTCTTGGGAGGAGCAAATTTTGTATGGTAAGATCTACCACTCGATGGGTGTATCCAACGGCCAGTAATTCGTTCTTCCAATATTGCATCATCAATTGCAAAATTTAGAACCTTGTCAACCTTAGCACCTTGCTTTGCGAGCATTTCATCGAGCTGCAGTCATTGTTCAACCAAACCATAAGAAAACAAACACTAAGCTCCCAAGGCATAAATCAACCATCAATATACACAGAAAGAAGGAATTTTCATTTCGATGTATATTGACCAAGGACCTGACCAGACCTTTTGTGCTTGAACAACAGTTCTAGGGAAGCCATCAAGGATAAAACCTTTTTGACATGAAGGTTTTTTCATGGCTTCATCAATAATCCCAACAACCAAGTCATCTGAAACAAGCTCTCCCTAAAAACAATAAGAGTCAAGAAATAAAGAAATTGATAGACACGGTTTTTGCTAGTTTTAAATTGCTATTTGGTATGTTCTTGAAACCTTACCTTGTCCATAGCTTCTTTAGCCTTGATACCCAGAGGAGTCTTAGCGGCGACAGCAGCCCTCAGCATATCGCCAGTGGCTAAATGGCACAAACAATATTCATCCTTAATAAGGGGAGACTGTGTTCCCTTTCCAGAGCCAGGTGGACCTACAGAATTTGGAAAGCACTTGCATAAGTCAAATTGCCCAAGCATAGTGCAATTTAGATTTTAGAACATAAACAGTGGCACTATGTGTTCAGGAATTAAAGATGAACCAGAGCATACAAAATCAAACGCACATGCAATACTCTATTC
>NC_041389.1:199219157-199224343 GCF_002162155.2 Triticum dicoccoides | reverse complement strand
GTCTGGTATTCGATAGTTGGGGGGTTAAGTAGCTATTTTGGAGTTGAGGGGGTGATGTAGCTGCATCATAAAACTTCAGAGGGTACGTCCACTTATTTCCAGAACGAGGGACAGCAAGGACGAGGAACTCCAGCTCCAGATCCAGCCAACAGCAACAAGCTGCGAGCAGCAGCTACCCTATCGCGCCAACGACAACAGATCTGGCGGCGCGACCGACTGGGCACCACGACTGCAGCTTCAGATCCGTAACGACCAGATCGCACGTTGATGGACGTGGGAGGTCCAACTGCGCCGGCCGCCGAGCCTCGAGCGCCGCGCAGCTGAAGCCGCCGACCACCAAGGACACTAACCGCAAGGACCCGCACCGCCACCGCCTGCGGAACTACGCGCCACCGAACCCACCAGACGCTGCGAGCTGGAAAGACCCCGCCGCCGCCGTAAGACGCAAGGGCTAGGGTTAGAACGGCGGCAGTCACCCTGGCGAGAGCGAAGCCGGGGCCGAGCCGTTGGGATCTTTTGGTGTAGAAGAAGATGAGGATTGGGAAAGAAGAGAAGGGCTAGGGTTTTACCGACGAGGATGATGCGCTTGTCGGGTTTGGAGCTGCACTTGGCGCGACGGAGCAGCTCGGTCATGAGCTCCACCGAAGGCACGTCCTCGATGTTCGTCGCCATCTCTTCCTCCGCCGGCCGCAACAACGGGAACGACTCGACTCGCGTGCCTGCTGTTTGGCGTGCGGCGCACAAGTCCTATCTCTCTCTTGCTGCGTGCCTCCCTGGTCAGTTCGCGTCGGCTCTGATCGGGGTTTTGTAAGAGCAATTCTAGCAGACCCCGCTCGGACTCGCACAGATGCAAACCCCTCAAACGGATTCGTAAAAATATATATTCATGAAATATACCTTTTTACAGGTCTGTTTTGGGGTCTACTCTTTGCGCTGCTGCATCTCGCATATTATCAGCCCGCAAATATCAAATACAACATAATTCAACAATCGAAAACAAACTAAATTATTCCAATCAAACATAATATAATAATCATCCGCATTACAAATAATTATTCAAATAATCGTAGCAAACTTAAATAGTGCAATACAAAATTTGTCATGAATACAAATACAAATGAATATAAAAATAAGTCACTGTCCAACCCTTTGCCAATGGTGTTCAATGAGATCTTCCTGAAGTTGAAAATGGGTGTCTGCATTTTCAATCTCCTTGTATGTCTGAAGAAAAGCTCTAATACGGTTTGGATCTCTAGCTGGTTTGACACGGCTACCCACATTATCGTAAAAGAATTCTAAGTTCAATCCTCTTTCATCTTTAAGAATCATATTGTGCAGGATAACACAGCATGTCATTATGTTCTTCAAGATTTTCTTATCCCAAAAACGAGCAGGACCACAGACAATGGCAAACCTAGATTGCAAAACACCGAATGCTCTTTCAATGTCTTTTCGGGCTGCCTCTTGCACCCTTGCAAATTCACATTGTTTTTTTGTTTTGGGTTCTTTGATGCTCTTGACAAATGTGCACCAAGGAGGGTATATACCATCTGCAAGATAGTACTCCTTTGTCTATTCATGCCCATTGTTAGTGTAGTTGCAAGCAGGAGCATCGCCACTAGCAAGCCTAGCAAACAAATAAGACTGTTGCAACATATTGATATCATTGAGAGTGCCCGGCATACCAAAAAAGCAATGTCAGATCCATAAATCCTCGGATGCTACGACCTCTAGCACAATTGTTGCATCACGAGAATTGCCACAATACATTCCTTGCCAAGCCTTGGGGCAATTTTTCCAATTCCAATGCATACAATCAATGCTACCTAGCATGCCAGGCCAACCTCTCCTCTCATTAGATGCCATCAATTTCTTTGTGTCATCTTCATTGAGTGTCCGAAGATACTCAGGACTAAGGACACGGATGACCACTTTCGCAAATCTACGCACAGACTCAATTATGCTATCTTCACCAATGTGAAGATACTCATCGGCATAGTTAGCCGGAACGCCATATGCAATCACCCGCATAGCTACGGAGATTTTTTGATATGCACTAAATCCCTTTAAGCCCGCGACATTCCTTCTTTGATTAAAATACCGGCAATTTGCCTCGCAAGCTTCAACAATTTTCACAAAGAGGGATCGGCGCATTCGGTACCTTCTCCGGAAGAGGTGCGGAGGATACGTAGGATTTTCCGCGAAATAGTCTTGCATCAACATCTCGTTCCCAAGATGGCGATTCCGAGGAATGCACAAACGCCCGACAGTCGATCCTCGCCTCCTCTTCCGGTGCTCGTCTTCATGCTCCTTCACGGCAAGCGCCGTGTCTAATGTTTGCTGCCGAAAGTTCGCAAGCATGCTCTCAACATCCGAGTCGTTCGAATCGGACGAATCGGATAGCAAGAACTTCTCGCACGGGGTCAACTCCATCTACACGCACACCGGCGTGTCAATCTACTATGCAGCTCGCAAAAATCACAAAATAGGGACTAACTGGTGGCGGGTGATCCCGGGCGGCGACGAGGGGGTGCGCCCGATGGTGCTCGATCCCCGGCGGCGGGGGCGATAGGGGGCAGCTCTTCTCGCCGGATCCGGAGGGGCGGTGCAGCAGCTCGGCGCGGGAGGGTGTGGGGCGGCCCCGGGGCGCGATTCCGCTCGCAGATATGGCCGGAATCACCAGCGACGGGCGGGCGGAAGCAAAGGGCGGGCGGCGGCGGAAGGAGGGGGAAAGCGCGCGGGCTGAAATGTCCCTCCCGCCAACTGCTTCTCTCCGATGCAGGGCACCGCAGCCGCGAGGGGGAAACCCACGTTTTCCCGGGTTGGGGTGGGGAATTTGCCCCCCCCCCCAAAAAAAATTTGCGAGCCGGGTTGGGATGCGGGGTCTGGTCGGGCACGCTTTCCGGCCCGTACCCGCATTTTGGCGGTTATTTTGCAGGTCGGGGGCGGATGCGGGGTCTGGTAGAGTTGCTCTAAGAGCATGTCTGGTAGAGCCCTCAAACCCTTAAATCTAAAACCAGTTTTAAGGGTTGAGAATTGGCCTTTTTGACACTTTTAAGGGTTGAAAAATATAGGCAAAGACTAGAACCCTCAAACCCAACCCTTATAACAGACTGTTATAAGGGTTGGGTTTGAGGGTTCTAGTCTTTGCCCCAACCCCAACCCTTAAAACTGTCATTTGACATATCACAATTTTCATAGAAAAACACAATCAACCTTCAAACATACACGGAAATGACCATTGATGCATGTTTAATAGTTTACATCACACAATCATCATCTTCTCCCTCTCATCGGCACCATCACCAAAAAGTTGCACCTGGCGCCATCTCCTAGACCACTTCCACGTCCATCAAGAACCTCCATTGTCGCCGGTGGTGGAGTCCTCCACACCACCATCGCCACCACCACTCACCGGAGTGTCACCTCGAAGAGTAGAGGACACACCACGGAATATCCTCTTCCTCTCTGGGATGTCCTGCTTGTACTCCTTCCACCACATCAATTGGTCTTCATCCATGTCCTTCTTGGACATCATCATGTGCTCCTTCTCTTCCACCATGAGTTATTTCCATGCCTTTGCTTCTTTGACCTTGATCATCCTCTCCTCCAAGTCGGCCTTGCGCTTGGCATCTTCACGCCTTGATTGAACTTGTCCAAGCTTCACCTCTTTCTTCTTCTCGTTGATAAGAAGCTTTATCTCCAATGTCTTCATTGTCAATGCCTCCCTTGACTTCATCATATGTTCTATCTTCTCCCTTATGCTTGACGCCTCTCCTTCCATCTTCTTCCTTAGCTTATCCTTCTTGTTTCCAGCGGGCTTGTGCTCGTTCCTTCCCTCCTCTTCACTATCATCCATCCTAAGCATTGTCGACTTCTTGGGTGCGGTCTCTTGATCCCTCAACTTCCACTTGCCATAAGTTTGAAGAATTTTCCAAACATGTTTAAATGGGAATGCTTTGCCCTTGGAAGCGTCCATCTCCTTGTACCTCAAGTCGGCAATTTCCTCCTACAAACCCACCAATAGCATAGTAAACATATATGTACTCACATAACAATAGCATAAAAAATCAAAATAAATGTGAAAAACATATGTGTACTCACATAGTCACTCGTCACGGTTCCACTAGGCAGTGCATCCTTCACTTGGTCCATTGCCGCACTCCAACGAGCACAATGGGACTACATCAACTCCCACCGGCCTTGAAGCGACCGGTAACTACGAGGGATGTACCCACCGGTCTTCGGCTTGATCTTGCAATAGGCGTCCTCTATGCGTTGCCAATAGCGTTTACCGGTTTGATCCGTACCGGTGCTTGCATCCAACCCCACATGTGCCCAAGCACAAACCAAGAGAATATCTTCGTCCTCGCTATAGTTTGTCAAGCGCACGGTGGGTTTTGCGATGGCGGCGAACGCCTCCTCCTCTATCTCGGTCACCTCCTCCTCATCTTCCCCTTCCTCCTCCTCATCACCCTCTTCCTGCAAGTCATCACCAAACCCAAAGGGTTCGTGAGAAGGAGCCCCGATGTCCACCTCCGCTTCTTCGAGAAGCCCCATGAACGATGTTTGCAGGGCGGGTGTAACGCCCCAGATCCGATGCGCCAGGTGTCTTCCAGCTATTCGTCGTTGTTGCCATGTCATTTCCTCGCGTGTTGCATCTTGCCATGTCATCATCTGCATGCTTTTCAAAACTTGCATCCGTTCGGGTTCCCCCGGTTCTCTCCATTGTCCGTTTTGAGCACAGCCACACTCGCACGCGCCCGTCGCCCCTCTTAGACCTTGATTCGTGAGCGGGATAAAAACGTTCTCGGAATGGACCGAGGTTTGACGAGTGGCCTTGGTATATCACCGGTAGACCGCCCGTCAAATTTCGTTCCATTTGGAGGTCGTTTGATGCCCCAACGGTTAACCGCGTAGCCCGAAACCCCTCTCTCTTTGCAGCCCAGCCCCTCTTCACCATAGCCCATGAGCCCATCCAAACCCCCTCCATGCTCTCGGTCGTTCGATCGTGATTGTGTGGGCGAAAACCGCACCTCATTTGGACTCTCCTAGCTCCCTCTACCTATATAAACTCCCCCTCCCCCGAAATTCTCGGTCTAACCCTAGCCTCTTCCTCCTCCCGCCGCTGGACGCGTCCACCCCGCCGCCGGACACGTACGCACCATCGCCCCGGCCAATCCCGC
>NC_041389.1:199162992-199218852 GCF_002162155.2 Triticum dicoccoides | reverse complement strand
GTCGGCCCTGCCGCCACCTCCTCGTCGGCCTCTGCGCCGCCCCCGCGCCGGCCCTCCGCTCCAGCCCCGTCGCCCGTCACCACCACCGCGCCTGCCCCGCCACCGCAGCGCTTCGTCGGCGCCGCCCGCGGCCGCCGCCCCGAGCGCCGCCACCGGAGAAGGCCGGAGCCGAGCCCCGCCGCCATGTAGATCGCCGCCCTGGCCTCCTCTTCACCCGATCCGGTCGAGGAGCGACCGGATCCGGCTCCTCCGCGCTCCGGCAAGCCCCCATCGACGCCGGCCACCTCCCATGCCCTCTGGCGAAGCTCCGACGAACCTCATTCCGCGTGCCCCGAAACCCTAGATCTGTTTTCGGGAGGTGATTTTCGTCTCAAGTCCTTTTCCTGATAAAATTTCATGCCATTTTCCTCATGTCACATCTCCGCACTGGTTGCTCCGATTTGTGCATATAGTATGTCAAAATGTGTAACATGAGATGCTCTTCATATTCCATAGTGCCATGCTTGTTTGAGTTCATCTTGATGCCCTTATTATTGTTGCAAGAGTGCTATATGATGTTAACTGCTGTCTGTTAACAGAACTTGGTGATTTGTCTTTTTCATTGCATTTTGTGTGTGCATCCTATGAGCTTGATGTCTACATGAGTTTTGAGCTACATCAGGCCATATTTATATTGGTGCAATCCATGTATTTTTGTGAGTCTTGTAGTGAGTGCATCGAGCTTGTGAAATAGGGTACTTGCTGTTATTGTTTTGCTAGGCTGAATCTGCTATATCATGATGCTATGTAAACCTGCTGCTACAAGTCATTCTATGCATAATCTGGAGATGTTCACTAAGGGTGTTTTGTTACACGTGTCATGCTCTATCCTTCCATGCCCTTGTTTGCATTTATAGACTGGCGTAGCTTGTTGTTATCATGCTCCAAACTTGCTAAATAATGTTGCTGCCAGCCTGTTAACATGAAGTTCAGTTTTGCCATGTGTTTTGCTAGTGATCCATGCACCCTATGAACTTGTTCTTGACATTCTTGGCTTCATAAATATGTCATCTTACTGTTGGTCACCTTTTCTTGCCATGTATTGCTCTGTGGTGAGTGGTACAAGCTCACCAACATGCCTACTTATCGTTGTTCCTGCCATGTACTGTGATTCTGAATCTGTCATATCATTTGCCATGTTTGCATGGATCCTACCATCTTTTCTGTTGATCTTTGGAATTAGTTCAGTAAGGGAGTTTTGTTTTTTGTCTTTAGTATTAGCATGCCATGCCTTTGTTTGCCATGATAAATTCCTTTAACATATTGTTTGATAGCTCTAAACATTGCAACCTGATGTTATTTCAGTCATGCTCAGTGATTTCTGCTAAGTCTGTGAAACTGTTATTATTTGCAATCTTGCCATGTCTTTTTGATCATGTTTTATTGTTTTCTGTAGATAGCTCAGTGTTCATGTTTTGTCATGCTTTACCTGTAATTCATGCCCATGCCTTTTTTTATTATGTTGAGGTACTTTAGCATATTTTTTTGATGCTTGCTAGATGCCTAGTTGCTGTTTTGGACAGCTTGTCCTTTAAACTTGTTTCATGTGTATGTGTTGAACCGTTGCTCCGTTTTGAGTGTGCTCTATATGAAACTTGCTTGATTTTGCATGAAGTTTCATATTATCATGTTGCATCCTTGTTTTGAGTGTGTTTGCTTGACGTTTGAATGCCTTTTGCATCAATGCCATGTTTGACTTGTTTTGCTCATATCTTCTAGGCCGTAGCTCCGAACTAAATGAACTTTATATGTAATTTGACTAGAATTTCGTGTAGATCATCTTGGTGCATCTTAACTTGTTATTTAAAAACTTGAACATAAGGTTTATTCAGATCTGGACCAACTTCGAAATTTGCATATGAGGACTTACCGGATTTGTTATTTGTTGTTTCCGGCCTCATTTAAACTTGCTTTGATGTGTTGTTCTTGTATGCATCATCTCTTGCCATGAGTAGCCTCATCTAGTCTTGTTATGCATTATGCTTGGTTGAGCATCATGCCATGTCTATGTGTTCTGTCTTTACCTTGTTGTTTGCTTCTTTCCGGTTGTGCTCCTTCTCGTTAGTTCCTGTTTCGTTGCGATCGTGATGGACAGGATTATGTTGGGATATATCCTATTTAATTAATGCACCTATATACTTGGTAAAGGGTGGAAGGCTCGGCCTTATGCCTGGTGTTTTGTTCCTCTCTTGCTGCCCTAGTTTCCATCATACCGGTGTTATGTTCCTTGATTTTGCGTTACGTACGCGGTTGGGTGATTTATGGGACCCCCTTGACAGTTCGCTTTGAATAAAACTCCTCCAACAAGGCCCAACCTTGGTTTTACCATTTGCCTCACCTAAGCCTTTTTCCCTTAGGTTTCCGGAGCCCGAGGGTCATCTTTATTTACCCCCCGGGCCAGTGCTCGTCCTGAGTGTTGGTCCAACCTGTCAGCCGCCGGTGGCCACCAGGGGCAACTCTGGGCTGGCCTACCGGAAGTTTGGACAATCCGGTGTGCCCTGAGAACGAGATATGTGCAGCTCCTATCGGGATTTGTCGGCACATCGGGCGGCTTTGCTGGTCTTGTTTTACCATTTTCGAAATGTCTTGTAACCCGTGATTCCGAGACTAATCGGGTCTTCCTAGGAGAAGGAATATCCTTCGTTGACCGTGAGAGCTTGTGATGGGCTAAGTTGGGACACCCCTGCAGGGTTTAAACTTTCGAGAGCCGTGCCCGCGGTTATGTGGCAGATGGGAATTTGTTAATGTCCGGTTGTAGATAACTTGACACCAGATCCAAATTAAAACGCATCAACCGTGTGTGTAGCCATGATGGTCTCTTTTCGGCGGAGTCCGGCAAGTATAAGACAATAGTAAAAGATAGGCCCTTCGCAGAGGGAAGCAGAGGTTGTCATGTGCTTTTATGGTTGGATGCACGAAGTCTTAATGCAAAAGAACGTCACTTTATATTGCCACTTGTGATATGGACCTTTATTATGCAGTTTGTCGCTTTTATTGCTTCCATATCACAAGATCTTATAAAGCTTATTTTCTCCACACTAATAAGTCATACATATTTAGAGAGCAATTTTTATTGCTTGCAACATGAAAACTTACTTGAAGGATCTTACTCAATCTACAGGTAGGTATGGTGGACTCTCATGGCAAAACTGGGTTTAAGGATATTTGGAAGCACAAGTAGTATCTCTACTTAGTTCAAGGAATTTGGCTAGCATGAGAGGGAAAGGCAAGCTCAACATGTTGGATGATCCATGACAATATACTTTATTTCGGATATAAGAAAACATAACCCATTACGTTGTCTTCCTTGTCCAACATCAACTCTTTAGCATGTCATATTTTAATGAGTGCTCACAATCATAAAAGATGTCCAAGATAGTTTATTTATATGTGAGAACCTCTCTTTCTTTATTATTTCCTATTAATTGGAATGATGACCAAAACTATGTTTGTCAACTCTCAACAACTTTTATTCATCATACTCTTTATATGTGAAGTCATTACTCTCCATAAGATCAATATGATCACTTTATTTCTTTTTAATTCTTTCTTTTATTCCCTCAAGATCATAGCAAGATGGTAAAGCCCTTGACTCAACACTAATCTTTATTATATATAGCTCATGGACTCGATTACATAAAGGGATCATAAGGCAAAACTCAAAACTAAGTCATACCAAAACTTTATTCTACTAGATCAAGATATTATTAAAAGGATCAAACTAAGAAAAACGGTAAAGATAGGAGTGTGATGGCGATACGATACCGGGGCACCTCCCCCAAGCTTGGCAGTTGCCAAGGGGAGTGCCCATACCCATGTGTTTAGTTCCTCGAAGGTGGTGACGATGGAGTCATTGATGATGTAGGCTTGTCGGCCGTCTTCCAAGGCATAGGCTCACCATCATAGAAGGATGATCGAGTCTCCGGGATCCTAAAATCTGCAGCCAAACTCATCCTCTTGAATCTATATTCATACTCACAGTTTTGGTTTTGCAGGTCATAGATCTGGGCTTGAAGGTGCTCGATTTTCTCATGAAGCTTGAAGATGGTCTCCCCAATGTTCTTGGCATCCAGCTTATGGTTGTTGGTGAACTCCACGATCATCATCTGGTTGGCGTTGAGTCCGCATTCCAACATCCCTTGGCACTTGAAAACTTGTTGTCCATTGCTTCGAGTCTTGTCTCCACGCTTTCGGTCCTCCTTGGTCCCCCAACATTGTGGATGTGCAGCACGCCCTCACGCATCTCAATGGTTTGAGGGCGTTGCAGCACCTCCGCGAGGTAGGGGTTGATGACCTTCTCGAATAACTTGTCCTTGGGGGTGCTTGGAAACGTTATGGTGATCTAGATCTGTCAGAAAAACAGCTCGAAACAAAGACAGAGGATATTTGCATGATACGGTGGTCAAAACCTTCGAGAGATTAAATAATGAATTTTTACCGACCAAAAGAAGTATCGTGCAAGAAAACGGAGTCCGGAGAGTGAGCACACGAGGTGCCCACGAGGCAGGGGGCGCGCCCAGGGGGGGTAGGGCGCGCCCCCACCCTCGTGGATGCCTCGTGTCCTT
Organism: Triticum dicoccoides; assembly: GCF_002162155.2. Taxonomy (NCBI): domain Eukaryota; kingdom Viridiplantae; phylum Streptophyta; class Magnoliopsida; order Poales; family Poaceae; genus Triticum; species Triticum dicoccoides. The sequence goes on along the minus strand of NC_041389.1, from coordinate 199,214,248 downwards.
CCCGGACTACTTATTTTCCTATTTTCTTAAATATTCCAAAATGGAGAAAAATTGCTATTAGAACTATTTTGGAGTCGGTTTACTTACCATACCACATACCTATTCCTTTTTGGAGTCTGAAACGTTCTGGAAAGTGTCCCTTATTGAAAGTGCGTTATATCGACTAGAGGGGGGTGAATAGGCGATTTTTATGAATTCTTCACTGAGGAATTTGCCGGTGAGGAAATTCCTTACTGAAGAACTACTAGCAACGGAATAAGTACTCAGAAGTAAGCATAACAGGATACAAGCATGGTCATCATGATAAAATGAAGACTAGCACAGAGTACCAAAAGCGTAAACACAGGATAACAAGATGAAGACAAACAGACTGAAGAAATTGTACTGAGGAAATTGAGAAAGTCTTCAGTCAAAGTCTTCAAGCACAGATATGAACAACATTCAACACGGTAATGAGGAAATGAAAGAGTTGAGGAAATAGAACCAGTTAGTTGGTGAAGACAATGATTTGGTAAACCAGTTCCAACTGTTGTCTCAGTTGTACGTCTGGTTGGAGCGGCTGAGTATTTAAACTCAAGGACACGCAGTCCCGGACACCCAGTCTCTGAGCCGCAACTCAGGACACCCAGTCCTCACCGTATTCTCCTTGAACTAAGACCACGCAGGCCTCGTCCAATCACTCGTGGTAAGTCTTCAGGTGACTTCCAAACCTTCACAGACTTGGTCACTCGGCAATCCACAATTCCTCTTGGATGCTCTAGACCTTGACGCCTAACCGTCTGGAAGAAGCACAGTCTTCAAAGGTAACAAGCGTCGGATCCACGCAGGATCAATTTCTTCAGTGATGCTCAATCACTTTGGGTTTGTGGGGGTTTGGTTTTGGATTTTCCTCACTTGATGATTTTCGCTCAAAGTCCTCGGAGGATGGGTTGCTCTCAAATGACAAGTGTCAAGTTCTCTTGGAGCAGCCAACCAACTAGTGGTTGTAGGGGGCGGCTATTTATAGCCTAGGGAGCAGCCCGACATGATAAGACATAAATGCCCTTCAATGATATAACCGTTAGGTGGATAAGATATTTTGGGACAGCCGGCGCGCAGCACAACAACGGTCGGAAATTTGACTCTCAAATTCCTCAGGGCTATCATGTTCCTCACTGTGTAGGCAATTCGCACTGGTGAATTCCTAACTCCTCAGTCAGAGCAAAGTCCTCAGTGACCAGAAGAACTGCATCTCTGTCACTGAAGAAATTGACTGAACCGTATGAGATTTCCAATGGCTTCACTCGAAGGGATTGGTAGGTGTAGGATTTTGAGTTGAGCATCACATGGAAATTTTTCCTTAGTATTTCCTCGACCCCCTTTAACAGTACGGTGTTTCCTATGACTCAAGAAAGAGAAAATGAAACTACGAAAACAAAAGTCTTCACGCTTCATGTTCCTCAAATGAATACCAAGTCTTCAAGGTCACACCAATTTCTTCACTTTCAAAGTCTTCAGAAAGTCTTCAGAATATCAAAGTCTTTAGTCGAAGAACTTCATTTTTAGGGGTCGACTTTCTCTGTAAATATCAAACTCCTCATAGACTTATAGACCTGTGTACACTCACAAACGCATCAGTCCCTTAACCTATAAGTCTTCAATACACCAAAATCACTAAGGGGCACTAGATGCACTTACAATCTCCCCCTTTTTGGTGATTGATGACAACATAGGTTAAGTTTTCAACGGGGATAAACATATGAAGTGTAAATACCGATATTGAGGAATTTGATTGCAAGATATAAAAGAACTCTCCCTGAGTATGTGCATAGTGAGGAATTTGCTTTTGAGGCAATGCACATTTGAAGAATTGAATCATGGAGATCTCCCCCTATATCTTGTAATTCATACACGCATTTGATATATAATATGAAGAATTTGAAATGCATGATGAAATATGGTGCCTGATGAGATTCAGCATGCGTGCAATAATATTAACGAGGAATAAGCATGCAGAATAACACATCAAAAGTAGCAGAGCTTAGTGCATCAAAAGCATCAGAGCACCGTTCAAAAGTATCAAGGCGCCATCGGGTTTAAGATTACAACTCGATCCAATAAAAGTTTCGGAAGAACGAGAGTTGTAACTTAAAAAAACGCCCTTAGTATAGACCTTCTTGAAGACTAACTCGGATTTCTCCCCCTTTGTCATCGAATGACCAAAAGGATCGAAACTGAGGACTAACGCCCCTGAAGAATTTCAAGTCGATGGAGGAGCGCCAATGTTGTCGGGGTTGCTTGTGGTAGTAGGGCCTGCCGCAGTGTTGTCCAAATCTTCATACTCATCAGTGTCGCGCGATGAAGAATAAGAGCTTGCCACCAGTGGAGGTGTTGGCGAACGTTGCAGAAAATTAAAAATTTTCCTACGGTTTCACCAAGATCCATCTATGAGTTCATCTAAGCAACGAGTCAAGGGAGTGAGTTTGCATCTACATACCACTTGTAGATCGAGAGCGGAAGTGTTCACTAGAACGTGGATGATGGAGTCGTACTCGCCGTGATTCGGATCACCGATGACCAACTGCTGAACGGACAACACCTCCGCGTTCAACACACGTACGGGACGGACGACGTCTCCTCCGTCTTGATCCAGCAAGGAGGAAGGAGAGGTTGAGGAAGGCAGCTCCAACGGCAGCACGACGGCGTGGTGTTGTTGGTGCAGCAGTACTCCGACAGGGCTTCGCCAAGCACGTACGGAGGAGGAGAGGTGTTGGGGAGGGGAGGGGCTGCGCCTTGAGTTGTGTACAGCAGCCCTCCCCTCACCCATCTATTTTTAGGGGAAGGGGCAAGGGGGGCCGACCCCTCTAGATGGGATCTAGAGGGGGGGCGGCGGCCAGGGAGGGGGGACTTGCCCCCCCAAGCAAGGGGGGCGCCCCCTTTAGGGTTTCCCCCCCCCCCAACCCTAGGCGCACGGGCCCAAGGTGGGGGGCGCGCCCAGCCCTCCAGGGGCTGGCTCCCTGCCCCTTGCGGCCCATGTGGCCCTCCGAGAGGGATAGCCCCTCCCGGTGGACCCCCGGAACCCCTCCGGTGGCCCCGGTACAATACCGATATGACCCCGAATTCTTCCGGTGTCCGTAAGACAACTTCCCATATATAAAACTTCACCTCCGGACCATTCCGGAACTCCTCGTGACGTCCGGGATATCAACCGGGACTCCGAACAACTTTCAGTAATCACATACAAGTCTTCCTAATAACCCTAGCGTCACCGATCCTTAAGTGTGTAGACCCTACGAGTTCGGGAGACATGCAGACATGACCGAGACTGCTCTCCGGTCAATAACCAACAGCAGGATCTGGATACCCATGTTGGCTCCCACATGCTCCTTGATGATGTCATCGGATGAACCACGATGTCGAGGATTCGATCAAACCCCGTATACAATTCCCTTTGTCAATCGATACGTTACTTGCCCGAGACTCGATCGTCGGTATCCCAATACCTTGTTCATTCTCGTTACCGGCAAGTCACTTTACTCGTACCATAATGCATGATCCCGTCACCAACCACTTGGTCACTTTGAGCTCATTATGATGATGCATTACCGAGTGGGCCCAGAGATACCTCTCCGTCATACGGAGTGACAAATCCCAATCTCGATCCGTGTCAACCCAACAGACACTTTCGGAGATACCTGTAGTGCACCTTTATAATCACCCAGTTACGTTGTGACGTTTGGTACACCCAAAGCACTCTTACGGTATCCGGGAGTTACACGATCTCATGGTCTAAGGAAGAGATACTTGATATTGAAAAAGCTCTAGCAAACGAACTACACGATCTTGTGCTATGCTTAGGATTGGGTCTTGTCCATCACATCATTCTCCTAATGATGTGATCCCGTTATCAACGACATCCAATGTCCATAGCCAGGAAACTATGACTATCAGTTGATCAGCGAGCTAGTCAACTAGAGGCTCACTAGGGACATGTTATGGTCTATGTATTCACAAGTGTATTACGATTTCCGGATAATACAGTTATAGCATGAATAAAAGACTATTATCATGAACAAAGAAATATAATAATAACACTTTTATTATTGCCTCTAAGGCATATTTCCAACAGTCTCCCACTTGCACTAGAGTCAATAATCTAGTTACATTGTGATGAATCGAACACCCATAGAGTTCTGGTGTTGATCATGTTTTGCTCGCGAGAGAGGTTTAGTCAACGGATCTGTGACATTCAGATCCGTATGTACTTTGCAAATATCTATGTCTCCATCTTGAACATTTTCACGGATGGAGTTGAAACGACGCTTGATGTGCCTGGTCTTCTTGTGAAACCTGGGCTCCTTGGCAAGGGCAATAGCTCCAGTGTTGTCACAGAAGAGTTTGATCGGCCCCGACGCATTGGGTATGACTCCTAGGTCGGTGATGAACTCCTTCACCCAAATAGCTTCATGCGCTGCCTCCGAGGCTGCCATGTACTCCGCTTCACATGTAGATCCCGCCACTACGCTCTGCTTGCAGCTGCACCAGCTTACTGCTCCACCATTCAACATATACACGTATCCGGTTTGTGACTTAGAGTCATCCAGATCTATGTCGAAGCTAGCGTCGACGTAACCCTTTACGACGAGCTCTTCGTCACCTCCATAAACGAGAAACATGTCCTTTGTCCTTTTTAGGTACTTCAGGATATTCTTGACCACTGTCCAATGTTCCTTGCCGGGATTACTTTGGTACCTTCCTACCAAACTTATGGCAAGGTTTACATCAGGTCTGGTACACAGCATGGCATACATAATAGATCCTATGGCTGAAGCATAGGGGATGACACTCATCTCTTCTTTATCTTTTGCCGTGGTCGGGCATTGAGCCGAGCTCAATCTCACACCTTGCAATACAGGCAAGAACCCCTTCTTGGACTGATCCATTTTGAACTTCTTCAAAATCTTATCAAGGTATGTGCTTTGTGAAAGACCTATGAGGCGTCTCGATCTATCTCTATAGATCTTAATGCCTAATATATAAGCAGCTTCTCCAAGGTCCTTCATTGAAACACTTATTCAAGTAGGCCTTAATGTTGTCCAAAAGTTCTATATCATTTCCCATCAAGAGTTTGTCATCTACATATAATATGAGAAATGCTACAGAGCTCCCACTCACTTTCTTGTAAACGCAGGCTTCTCCATAAGTCTGCATAAACCCAAACGCTTTGATCATCTCATCAAAGCGAATGTTCCAACTCCGAGATGCTTGCACCAGCCCATAAATGGATCGCTGGAGCTTGCATACTTTGTTAGCGTTCTTAGGATCGACAAAACCTTACGCTGCATCATATACAGTTCTTCCTTAAGATGTCCATTAAGGAATGTCGTTTTGACGTCCATCTGCCATATCTCATAATCATAGTATGCGGCAATTGCTAACATGATTCGGACGGACTTCAGCTTCGCTACGGGAGAGAATGTCTCGTCGTAGTCAATCCCTTGAACTTGTCGATAACCCTTAGCGACAAGTCGAGCTTTATGGATGGTAACATTTCCATCCACGTCCGTCTTCTTCTTAAAGATCCATTTGTTTTCTATCGCTCTCCGAACATCGGGCAAGTCTGTCAAAGTCCATAGTTTGTTTTCATACATGGATTCTATCTCGGATTTCATGGCTTCAAGCCATTTGTTGGAATCTGGGCCCACCATCGCTTCTTCATAGTTCGAAGGTTCACTGTTGTCTAACAACATGATTTCCAGGACGGGGTTGCCGTACCACTCTGGTGCGGAACGTGTCCTTGTGGACCTACGAAGTTCAGTAGCAACTTGATCTGAAGTACCTTGATCATCATCATTATTTTCCTCTTCAGTAGGTGTAGGCATCACAGGAACATTTTCCTGAGCTGCACTACTATCCCGTTCAAGAGGTAGTACTTCATCGAGTTCTACTTTCCTCCCACTTACTTCTTTCGAGAGAAACTCTTTTTCCAGAAAGTATCCGTTCTTGGCGACAAAGATCTTGCCCTCGGATCTTAAGTAGAAGGTATACCCAAGGGTTTCCTTAGGGTATCCTATGAAGACGCATTTTTCCGACTTGGGTTCGAGCTTTTCAGGTTGAAGTTTCTTGACATAAGCATCGCATCCCCAAACTTTTAGAAACGACAGCTTAGGTTTCTTCCCAAACCATAATTCATACGGTGTCGTCTCAACGGATTTAGATGGTGCCCTATTTAAAGTGAATGTAGCTGTCTCTAGAGCGTATCCCCAAAATGATAGCGGTAAATCGGTAAGAGACATCATAGACCGCACCATATCCAATAGAGTGCGATTACGACGTTCGGACACACCGTTACGCTGAGGTGTTCCAAGCGGCGTGAGTTGTGAAACGATTCCACATTTCCTTAAGTGTGTACCAAATTCGTGACTTAAGTATTCTCCTCCACAATCTGATCGTAGGAATTTTATCTTTCGGTCACGTTGATTCTCTACCTCATTCTGAAATTCCTTGAACTTTTCAAAGGTCTCAGACTTGTGTTTCATTAAGTAGACATACCCATATCTACTCAAGTCATCAGTGAGAGTGAGAACATAACGATATCCTCCGCGAGCCTCAACGCTCATTGGACCGCACACATCGGTATGTATGATTTCCAACAAGTTGGTTGCTCGCTCCATTGTTCCGGAGAACGGAGTCTTGGTCATCTTGCCCATGAGGCATGGTTCGCATGTGTCAAATGATTCATAATCTAGAGACTCCAAAAGTCCATCAGCATGGAGCTTCTTCATGCGCTTGACACCAATGTGACCAAGGCGGCAGTGCCACAAATATGTGGGACTATCATTATCAACTTTACATCTTTTGGTATTCACGCTATTAATATGTGTAACATTACGCTCGAGATTCATTAAGAATAAACCATTTACCATCGGAGCATGACCATAAAACATATCTCTCATATAAATAGAACAACCATTATTCTCGGATTTAAATGAGTAGCCATCTCGTATTAAACGAGATCCAGATACAATGTTCATGCTCAAACTTGGCACCAAATAACAATTATTAAGGTTCAAAACTAATCCCGTAGGTAAATGTAGAGGTAGCATGCCGACGGCGATCACATCGACTCTGGAACCATTCCCGACGCGCATCGTCACCTCGTCCTTTGCCAATCTCCGCTTATTCCGCAGCTCCTGCTGTGAGTTACAAATATGAGGAACGGCACCGGTATCAAATACCCAGGAGTTACTACGAGTACTGGTAAGGTACAGATCAATTACATGTATATCAAATATACCTTTGGTGTTGCCGGCCTTCTTATCCGCTAAGTATTTGGGGCGGTTCCGCTTCCAGTGACCCTTCCCCTTGCAATAAAAGCACTCAGTCTCAGGCTTGGGTCCATTCTTTGACTTCTTCCCGGTAACTGGCTTACCGGGCGCGGCAACATCCTTGCCGTCCTTCTTGAAGTTCTTCTCGCCCTTGCCCTTCTTGAACTTAGTGGTCTTATTGACCATCAACACTTGATGTTCTTTCTTGATTTCAGCCTCTGCTGACTTCAGCATTGAGAACACTTCAGGAATGGTCTTCACCATCCCCTGCATGTTGTAGTTTATCACAAAGCTCTTGTAGCTTGGTGGGAGCGACTAGAGGATTATGTTAATGACTGCCTCATCAGGGAGGTTAATATTCAGCTGAGTCAGGCGGTTGTGCAACCCAGACATCTTGAGTATGTGCTCATTGACAGAACTGTTTTCCTCCATCTTACAACTATAGAACTTGTCGGAGACATCATATCTCTCGACCCGGGCATGAGCTTGGAAAACAAGTTTTAGCTCTTCGAACATCTCATATGCTCCGTGATGCTCAAAACGCTTTTGGAGCCCTGGTTCTAAGCTGTAAAGCATGCCGCACTGAACGAGGGAGTAATCATCAGCACGAGTCTGCCAAGCATTCATAATGTCTTGGTTCTCTGGGACGGGAGCGTCACCTAGCGGTCCTTCTAGGACATATTGTTTCCTGGCAGATATGAGGATGATCCTCAGGTTCCGGACCCAGTCCTTATAGTTGCTGCCATCATCTTTCAGCTTGGTTTTCTCTAGGAACGCGTTGAAGTTCATGTTGACATGAGCGTTGGCCATTTGATCTACAAGACATATTTTGCAAAGGTTTTAGACTAAGTTCATGATAATTAAGTTCATCTAATCAAATTATTATAATGAACTCCCACTCAGATTAGACATCCCTCTAGTCATCTAAGTGTTACACGATCTGAGTCGACTAGGCCATGTCCGATCATCACGTGAGACGGACTAGTCATCGTCGGTGAACATTCTCATGTTGATCGTATCTTCCATATGACTCATGTTCGACCTTTCGGTCTCCGTGTTCCGAGGCCATGTCTGTACATGCTAGGCTCGTCAAGTTAACCCTAAGTGTTTTGCGTGTGTAAATCTGTCTTACACCCGTTGTATGTGAACGTAAGAATCCATCACACCCGATCATCACGTGGTGCTTAGAAGCGACGAACTTTAGCAACGGTGCACAGTTAGGGGAGAACACTTCTTGAAATTATTGTAAGGGATCATCTTATTTACTACCGTCGTTCTAAGTAAACAAGATGCATAAACATAATAAACATCACATGCAATTATATAGTAGTGACATGATATGGCCAATATCATATAGCTCCATTGATCTCCATCTTCGGGGCTCCATGATCATCTTGTCACCGGCATGACACCATGATGTCCATCATCGTGTCTTCATGAAGTTGTCACGCCAATGACTACTTCTACTTCTATGGCTAACGCGTTTAGCAATAAAGTAAAGTAAGTTACATGGCGTTCTTCAATGACACGCAGGTCATACAAAAAATAAAGACAACTCCTATGGCTCCTGGCGGTTGTCATACTCATCGACATGCAAGTCGTGATTCCTATTACAAGAACATGATCTCATACATCACAATATGTCATTCATCATTCATCACAACTTCTGGCCATATCACATCACATGACAATTGCTGCAAAAACAAGTTAGACGTCCTCTAATTGTTGTTGCATCTTTTACGTGGCTGCAATTGGGTTCTAGCAAGAACGTTTTCTTACCTACGAATAACCACAACGTGATTTTGTCAACTTCTATTTACCCTTCATAAGGACCCTTTTCATCGAATCCGCTCCAACTAAAGTGGGAGAGACAGACACCCGCCAGCCACCTTATGCAACTAGTGCATGTCAGTCGGTGGAACCGGTCTCACGTAAGCGTACGTGTAAGGTTGGTCCGGGCCGCTTCATCCCACAATACCGCTGAAGCAAGATAAGACTAGTAGTGGCAAGCAAGTTGACAAGATCTACGCCCACAACAAAATTGTGTTCTACTCGTGCAATAGAGAACTACGCATAGACCTAGCTCATGATGCCACTGTTGGCGAACGTTGCAGAAAATTAAAAATTTTCCTACGGTTTCACCAAGATCCATCTATGAGTTCATCTAAGCAACAAGTCAAGGGAGTGAGTTTGCATCTACATACCACTTGTAGATCGTGAGCGGAAGCGTTCACTACAACGTGGATGATGGAGTCGTACTCACCGTGATTCGGATCACCGATGACCAAGTGCTGAACGGACAGCACCTCCGCGTTCAACACACGTACGGGACGGACGACGTCTCCTCCGTCTTGATCCAGCAAGGAGGAAGGAGAGGTTGAGGAAGGCAGCTCCAACGGCAGCACGACGGCGTGGTGTTGTTGGTGCAGCAGTACTCCGACAGGGCTTCGCCAAGCACGTACGAAGGAGGAGAGGTGTTGGGGAGGGGAGGGGCTACGCCTTGAGTTGTGTACAGCAGCCCTCCCCTCACCCCTCTATTTATAGGGGAAGGGGCAAGGGGGGCCGACCCCTCTAGATGGGATCTAGAGGGGGGGCGGCGGCCAGGGAGGGGGACTTGCCCCCCCCCAAGCAAGGGGGGCGCCCCCTTTAGGGTTTCCCCCCCAACCCTAGTTCCATGGGCCCAAGGTGGGGGGCTCGCCCAGCCCTCCAAGGGCTGGCTCCCTGCCCCTTGTGGCCCATGTGGCCCTCCGAGAGGGGTGGCCCCTCCCGGTGGACCCCCGGAACCCCTCCGGTGGCCCCGGTACAATACCGATATGACCCCGAATTCTTCAGGTGTCCGTAAGACAACTTCCCATATATAAAACTTCACCTCCGGACCATTTCGGAACTCCTCGTGACATCCGGGATCTCATCCGGGACTCCGAACAACTTTCGGTAATCACATACAAGTCTTCCTAATAACCCTAGCATCACCGATCCTTAAGTGTGTAGACCCTACGGGTTCGGGAGACATGCAGACATGACCGAGACTGCTCTCCGGTCAATAACCAATAGCGGGATCTGGATACCCATGTTGGCTCCCACATGCTCCTCGATGATGTCATCGGATGAACCACGATGTCGAGGATTCTATCAAACCCCGTATACAATTCCCTTTGTCAATCGGTACGTTACTTGCCCTAGACTCGATCGTCGGTATCCCAATACCTTGTTCAGTCTCGTTACCGGCAAGTCACTTTACTCGTACCGTAATGCATGATCCCGTCACCAATCACTTGGTCACTTTGAGCTCATTATGATGATGCATTACCGAGTGGGCCCAGAGATACCTCCCCGTCATACCGAGTGACAAATCCCAATCTCGATCCGTGTCAACCCAACAAACACTTTCGAAGATACCTGTAGTGCACCTTTATAATCACCCAGTTACATTGTGACGTTTGGTACACCCAAAGCACTCTTACGGTATCCGGGAGTTACACGATCTCATGGTCTAAGGAAGAGATATTTAACATTGAAAAAGCTCTAGCAAACGAACTACACGATCTTGTGATATGCTTAGGATTGGGTCTTGTCCATCACATCATTCTCCTAATGATGTTATCCCGTTATCAACGACATCCAATGTCCATAGCCAGGAAACCATGACTATCAGTTGATCAGCGAGCTAGTCAACTAGAGGCTCACTAGGGACATGTTATGGTCTATGTATTCACACGTGTATTACGATTTCCGGATAATACAGTTATAGCATGAATAAAAGACTATTATCATGAACAAAGAAATATAATAATAACACTTTTATTATTGCCTCTAGGGCATATTTCCAACAGGAGGAACTTTGACCCTCTTGAATTTCTTCGGAGGAGGTGCAGACCAGTCAAATTCTTCCTTAAGACCCATGGTCTTCAGTTCTTCAGTGCTATAAACATGACTGAGAACAGCCCAGGTGCGGTTGAGGGTTTCATGAAGGTAGTAGTGGTTCTTCTTCACTGCATTATGTGTTGAGGTCATGTTGTGAAGAATTGCACCAAACTGACGCTTTACCCATTTTGTGATTGCAGAGACTGAGGAGTAACTCACGATCAGTCATCACCCTTGGTGCTGTGGCTTGAGGATTTTGCTTGGCTGAGGTATTTGCGGCAGTGTCATGTGTGGCAGAGTCGTCATTGGTAGAATAAGATGTAGCCAGACGAAATTGACCATCCAATGGACGAGTGCTTTCATCGATCACAGCAGTTGCCTTGCCTTTATCATCAGATGATGAAACTGGTCGCTTGAGGACTTCAATGGGAGGCAAGTAGCTACCATGGTTCAGAGTGTCAGCCTTGTAATTCAGTGAAGATCTTGCCCTTATGAATCTCATAATCCAAGGCGCATAGGGCTTCAGCTCGAATGGTGACATTGCAACATTTGCAAGAGTCCTCATGAAGAAATCATGGAAGTTGACGGGAACGCCATGAATGATGTTGAAAAGCATGTTCTTCATGATGCCAACGACTTCTTCATCATTTGAATCGTGGCCTTTGATAGGACTCATTGTCTTCGTCAGAATGCGATAGACAGTCCGAGGCACATAGAGCAATTCCTTGACGAGGAATTTGGTTCGTGGGGCCTGACCTGGCTTCAAAGGCTTCATGAGCACTTGCATATAATGATTTGTCAGTTCAGGGTCATTGTAGATGCAACGTACACTGTCATGGGGAGGATCAAGAGGAAGAACACGAAGCAATTCAGTTGCTGGTGCCTTATAATGAGTGTTTTCAGTCATCCAATCCAACACCCATGAATTGACATCTTCAGCATCTCCGGTGATATGCAGTGTGGCGTAGAATTGAAGAATGAGTTCTTCATTCCAATCACAGATATCAGTGCAGAAGTTCAGTAGTCCTGCATCATGAATTACACTGAGGACTGGCTCAAAGCACGGCAGAGATTCCATATCCACATGAGGAATATGTTCATGATCGAAGATTTTGTCCTTGTCAAATAGCACTGAGGAATAGAAGTTGGCTTGACTAGCAGTCCAGAAACGCCTCTTCCTTATGCGAGCAGAGTCATATGGATTATAGTCAGTGAAGAACACATGCTCCGAAAAGAAGTCTTCAGCCTTGAATTTTTGCTTGCTTGAGAACAGATTCTTCGGCTTGGGCAGAGGAGTGTTAGTGATTTGCAGCACAACCTCAGGAATCGCGAGCTCAGGTTCTTCAGGCTGAGGAATTTCTGATTCCTCTTCTTGTGCAACTTGAGGATCAGCAGCAGCAGGTTCTTCAGCACTAGCGGCTGAAATTTCTTCATGAACAGAAGGAGTGGGATGAGTTTCTTCAGAGCCCATCTGAACTGTGGTTGCCGGGGACTGAGGAATTTGTTGGATAGGTGTGAATGGAGGAGTATTGGGATGCTGACTTTCCCAAAAGTCATCATTCATCACTGGTGTAGTGCATCCAATATCCACATCTTCATCTTCAATTTCCTCAACACCAGCCTCTTCAGCTGTGAACTGAGGCGGAGGTGAGGAAATGATTGGCATTGAAGGGATTGCGTCCACTTCAATTTGATCATCAATCTGCTCTAAGGAAACAGCATAATGATTTTCTTCATCAGATCCGCTTGGGATCTTGTAGTCTTCTCCATAAGGAACAATTTCCTTTGATGACATGGAGGAAATCGGAACGGCATCAATAGGATTTTCAAGAGAGCTGGTCATTGGCTTCATTTTCTTCGCAGCCGAAGAATTTGACGCAGCTGATGCCTTCCTTTTCTTCACTGCAGCTCGCTCTGCAGCCTTGGTTTTCTTCACTTCATAGGCAGAAGGAAGAATTGGAGTTGGTGTAGGCGCGGGAGGAGCTGAGGAATCTGGTTGATTTTTTTCAGGCGCAACTGATGCAGTTGCCCTGATCTCTTCAGTTTCTTCAGGCGCACCACTAGTGGATGCCCTGGCAATTTCTTCAGTGGCTGGAATGGAGTCATCAGCCCTGGAACTTACATTTTCATCAGCATGCTGAAAGTCATCAGCGGTGCTGGCATGTTCTTCAGCAGGCCGAGCAGAGTCTGCAGCCTGAGGATTTTCTTGTTGTGATGGGGCTGCAACAGTTGTCATTTTCTTCGTCAGGTTGACGAATCTCCTTTGGGTCCTTGCCAATCAGCATGGTATGCATCGAAATCTTTGCTGAGGGCTTGGATTTCAGATTGAGCTTGGAGAAGTTCCTCAGGTGTCATGCTGACAACATTCTTCTTCAGGAGCTTCTCCTTCCTATATTGAGCCTTCTTGATCTCACGAGCCTTCTCAAATTTCCATTTCTCTTGAGTGATGAAATGGGTCAGCATGTGACTTTGACCGGGAGTCAGAGGCAGATCAGGCATTGGAGTGTTTGGATCCTTGTGCCAGAGATCAATGTAATCGAGGATCTTCTTCGGATCCAAAAGCAGTGGCACAGATGTGCCTTTGGCTCTAGCGGCCTTCACTTGTCGGTCTCTGATGATTTCTGCAAGTTCATCATCAGAGGCTTCATCATCAGATGGCACTTGGAATGCAACTTGTTTCTTCCTTGGACTTGGTCGAGGACCGCGTCCAGCTGTTGCTTTAGTCTTCAACAGTGTGGGGCCTGATGAGGACATTGGTGCAGCTGAGGAACTTGCTGAGACACCAGAAGCAATTGAAAAACCAGTAGTCCCTTGGCATGTAGACAGATGCACAGGAGTTGAGGACTTTGGTGGAGCAGTAGCAGCCTGAGGAATTTGCCGTGAGGGCATAGCTGAGGAACTTGGCCGTGAGGGCGCTGTCGGTGAAGCACTTGGCTTGCGAGCAGGCTTCTTTGGCATTGATTTCCCCGGTCTGACCGAGGTCTCAGCAGAAGCAGCAGCAGCAGAATCCTCATTGAATTTCCTCACTGCCTCCTTGGCTTGTCTTGCCAATTTAGCTTGGCGCTTAGCCCATTCTTCAGGAAAGTCTTCACCACTTTTGATGCTGGTGGGATCAGCTACTTGGCCAGGTGCCAATGGAGCTCTTGGGCACGGAGGATTTAAAGCGAATTTCTTCATGTACTTTGGAGTAACATATCGATATTCCCTCCATTCTCTTGCCCATCTCCGTTCAATTCTCTGTATGCGCACTTTATGCTGATTTTTGTTCTCTTTGCCAAACTTGGCTTCATCAGGTGTGCAATAGTCCTTATAGAGTTCATCAGGGATTTCGAAAGCAGTCATGACCTCAGGCCTCTTTCCTCCTTTCTACGGTCTCTTTCCTTCAGCCATATTCTTCAGATGAGGAATTTGAACAATTGAACACTCTAAAGAAGTATGCAATTTTTCTTCGAGGAACGCTGCAAATGAGTTAAGTTGATGAGAACCTAGTGATTCAGCAGTGGACATGAGTACCTATGAACAGAGTGTAGGTGCGAGGAATTTGGAGAGGTCATATGCGTTCTCAGAAGGTTTTTCGAAAAGACAAGTTCTGAGGAATTTGACCAGTTGAGCCTTGAGGAATTTCACTAAGCGCTCTTTGTCTTAGGTTCCAGAGTTGTACAGATCGAAAATCCACACAATTGAGGAATCTTGAAGAAAATGATTGCTTAGAGAAATGGATCAAGAGCATACAGTGTGTGAGGTGTTCATATGTGTGAAGATTTGAAGAATAAAACACCTTTGAAGATTTTCAGGAAAGCTTGAGAATCAAAGTGAGTAATAAAAGTAACTTTTAATTACCCGAACTGAAGAACGCGACGAACTAAGATGAACAGACGTGAAGTTCATCAGGTTCGATCTCCCACGCCCTAACTTGGCAGAGGGAAACATCTACGGCGGCGGTGGAGTGAAGATTTCCGCAACCGGCGTGAGTACGACGGCGACGAGGTCGAGGCAGTGAAGCTCTTCCTCACCGGCGACGATGGAGTAGCGGCGGCGTTAGGGTTTGAGGAGCTCGAGCGAGAGACAGTGACCGAGCGGAGTAAATGAAGTGAGGAAGGGGAGAGGGGTATTTATAGCCACGGTAAAAACTGTTCGCCCGAAGATTTTGGGACGAACATGCCCCTGCCCTTTCTCCTTCACGCGACATGTGTCACCCACGTACTGTGCAGATGAGATCGTGTAAGATCGTGGGTGAATAAAATAATGCATCGTGGGATGCGGAACGGTTTGAGCGGTAAAACCGAAAATCTGGATAAGATTTGTTTTAAAGTTTCGTTCGCAATTTCTTCAGCTGACGAGGACACAGTGAAGACTTTGAATGAGTTTCAAATAGAACGCACATGAAGAATTTGTGAATAGATTGGGTTGAGTATAGCATAGAGGGGGAAGGGTCCGATCACATTCACTTAGTAGAAAAACACAACTTGAAGAAATAGCCATAAGTGAATGCTGTAGAGGACATAAACTCATATATATGTATAGCCAATGAAGAAAAACGACGGAAACAGTGAAGATTTTGCAAAGTTGAAGAATTTGAAAAACTGAAGAATTTCAAAAATGAGAAAAAACTCAAATTGAAGATTTTCAACTTTTGTGGTGGCGTGACCCACCGTATAAGAATGATGATTTCAGACACCGCATACAATTGTCGTAGGGTTCTGAGAATCAAATTCTTCATTAATTTCTTCACACTTAGAGTGTTATTCTTCATTGATTGAAGAAAAACGTTTCTTCATGTGTTGCACATCTAAGTCATCAATTTTGCATAAGGGTTAGGATGTGTGTCCTTTTCAAAGAACATTCGAAGATTCTAAAATATTTAGCTCACACCACAACTTGCTAAATCTCTTCTCATCCAAGGGCTTAGTGATGATATCAGCTAGCTGTTCTTCAGTCTTCACGTGCTCGATGGATATGTCGCCCTTCAACGCATGATCACGAAGAAAATGATGATGAATCTGGATGTGTTTTGTCTTCGAGTGCTGAACTGGGTTGTGAGCAATCTTGATGGCACTCTCATTGTCGCAGAGGAGAGGCACATTCTTCATGTTGACGCCATAGTCCTTGAGGGTTTGCTTCATCCAAAGCAGTTGAGCACAGCATGAGCCAGCAACAATATATTCAGCTTCAGCAGTAGACAGTGATACGCAGTTCTGTTTCTTCGAGGACCAACAGACCAAAGATCGTCCGAGGAAATGACAAGTGCCAGATGTTGACTTGCGGTCCACACGATCACCAGCATAGTCAGAGTCAGAATATCCAATGAGATCAAAAGCAGAGCCCTTGGGGTACCATAATCCTAGTGTTGGTGGGTGAGCTAGATATCGAAGAATATGCTTCACAGCCTTATGGTGTGATTCATTCGGTCCAGCTTGAAATCGGGCACACATGCAAACACTAAGCATTATATCTAGCCTAAATGCACATAAGTACAATAAAGAACCAATCATGGAGCGGTATACCTTGTGATCGAAGTCAATACCATTTTCATCAGTGCATAGATGGCCATTTGTGGGCATAGGAATTTTGACGCCTTTGCAATCTTGCATGCCGAATTTCCTCAGTACATCTTTGAGGTATTTCTCCTGAGATATGAATATGCCATTGCGTTGTTGACGAATTTGAAGACCTAAGAAGAATTTCAACTCTCCCATCATAGACATTTGATATTCTTCACTCATCATATAGGCAAATTCATCACTATAACGTTGGTCAGTACAGCCAAAGATAATATCATCAACATATATTTGGCACACAAACTGTTCACCATCATAAGATTTAGTAAAGAGAGTAGGGTCAAGTGAAGCGGGTGTTCTTCACGAAGAATTCCTTCAATGTATCATACCACGCCCGAGGGGCTTGCTTGAGGCCATAGAGGGCCTTATTGAGTTTGAAGACTTTGTCAGGATTCTTTGGATCTTCAAAACCTGGGGGTTGAGCAACATATACTTCTTCCTCAAGCTTACCATTGAGGAATGCACTTTTCACATCCATTTGATATAAGATGATATCATGATGGTTAGCGTAAGCAAGTAATATGCGAATAGCCTCAAGTCTAGCAACAGGTGCAAAAGTTTCATTGAAATCAATTCCTTCAACCTGTGTGTATCCTTGAGCTACAAGTCGTGCCTTATTCCTCACCACAAGGCCATTTTCATCTTGCTTGTTGCGGTAGATCCACTTTGTGCCAATGATATTATGCTTGCGAGGATCTGGGCGATTGACCAATTCCCAGACATTGTTAAGCTCGAACTGATGTAATTCTTCTTGCATAGCCTGAATCCACTCCGGCTCCAGAAATGCTTCATCTACCTTAGTGGGCTCTGTGATAGAGACAAAAGCATAGTTCCCACAAAAGTTAGATAAATGTGAAGCTTTTGAGCGTGTGAGAGGACCTGGTGCGCGAATGTCATCGATGATCTTCTCCACTTGCACTTCTTTTGCAATGCGAGGATGAGCTGGTTGTCGCTGAGGAATTTGATTAGCATTTTCTTCAGCACCATTTTCCTCATCATGTTCTTCAGGTGCATCAGCTCGACGTTCTTCATGAACAGGAATGAATTCTTCAGCAGATTCTTCAGTAGGAATGACATCCTCAGTTTCCTTGAGCTTGATAGCATCCTCAGGTGCTGGTTCATCTAACACAGAAGGTAGGTGCTCTCTTTGCGAGCCATTAGTTTCATCGAACCGCACATCTACAGTGTCAACAATCTTGTGAAGAACAATGTTGAAGACTCTGTAGGTGTGCTAGTCCTTTCCGTAACCAAGCATAAAACCTTCATGTGCTTTCGGTGCAAATTTAGAGTTGTGGTGAGGATCTCTAATCCAACATTTAGCACCGAAGACTTTGAAATAACTCACATTGGGTTTCTTGTCAGTGAGGAGTTCATAGGACGTCTTCTTGAAGAATTTGTGAAGATATACTCTGTTGATGATGTGGCACGCAGTATCAATTGCATCAATCCAAAAACGCTGAGGCGTTTTGTATTCATCAAGCATAGTGCGAGCCATCTCAACAAGAGTTCCATTCTTGTGCTCCACGACGCCATTCTGCTGAGGAGTATAGGGAGCAGATAACTCATGAGTAATACCAAGTTCATCAAGATAGGCATCAAGACCGGAATTTTTGAACTCAGTTCCATTGTCACTTCTGATATGCTTGATCTTCACACCAAAGTTGGTTGAAGCCCTCGAGGAAAATCGTTTGAAGACTTCCTGCACTTCATGTTTGTAAGTAACAATGTGTACCCATGTATATCGAGAGTAATCATCAACAATGACAAAACCATATAGAGATGCATCATTAGTGACTACTGAGTAATGATTAGGTCCGAAGAGGTCCATGTGAAGCAATTCGAATGGACGAGTAGTGGTCATGATAGTCTTCGCTGGATGCTTGGCCTTGGTCATTTTTCCAGCTTCACAGGCTCCGCATAAGTGATCCTTGAGGAATTTGACATTCTCAATGCCAATGACATGCTTCTTCTTTGCAAGCGTGTTCAAATTCCTCATGCCTGCGTGACCAAGTCGTCGATGCCATAGCCAGCCTTCTGAAGCTTTTGCAAGTAGACACACGGCTGGTTGTGGTCCTGTAGAGAAATCAACAATATACAGATCTCCTCTCCTAAAGCCTTCGAAGACTTTGGAATTGTCAGCTTCCATAATCACAACACAGCGATACTTGCCAAAGACAACAACCATATCAAGATCACAAAGCATTGAGACTGACATGAGATTGTATCATAAGGACTCAACAAGCATGACTTTGTCCATGTGTTTATCCTTAGAGATTGCAACCTTACCAAGACCCAATACCTGACTTTTGCCTTTGTCAGCAAAGATGATATGCTTCAGAGGTGACGGTGATAAGGGAGCATCCGTTAATAGATTCTTGTCACCAGTCATGTGATTTGTACATCCACTATCGAGGACCCATTCAGTAGTTTTGGGTTGATCATCCTGCAGATGAATTAGTGTAGCTTACAATCTCATATGCTTCATCAGTGAAGAATATGATATCAAGTTCATCAGATGAATTTCATCAAGCAGTAAACAGATATAGCAGTATTAGGACGTGTGAAATGAAAGTTCATTTCATCATGATTCGCCTGCGTCCTTTCAGGCATTTTGTCAGGTCCCCAGCAAATTCTTCAGACGTTAAAGCACGTCTGGAGACCTGGCCCTGCAGAAGAGATTAGTTCTTTTTCTTCACCACCCACATCTGAAGGGGTGGCAAAGAGTTCATCACTCTGCGAGCACCATATGAGAAAGGTGGCAAAGATGCCAAACCATTTCGTTTCACATAAGAGGGGTTAGGGTAAGCATATGAATAAGTAGAGAAATTCTTCGAGGACTTATGAACATAATGATTTGAAGAATAATGCACATATTCATAGCCCTTAGCTCTACCCTGCGACAGAGAGTTGTTAGCACAATGATATCATATGAGGACCTTGATCCTTTTGAGGAATTTGATTCATGTGAGGATTTGGATCCATATGAAGAATTTGGTCCATATGAAGAATTTGATCTGGGATTCCTATTCTTCACAGGTGATGTCATGAGGACATTCTCCTGAAGACTTTCAACATAACTTTTGAGAACCCAGATTTTCTTCATAGGGGAACCGTTCCTGCAGTTAGTGCCAACATATCTAGCAAATACTTCACCATTCTGATTTTTGAACAGTTTATAGTTGGAGTCAAATGACTCATCAAAAGAATGAGGAGATTCACATGTAAAGCCAGATAAGTTAGATGGATCAACTGGAGGTCCCTTTGCAGCAACCCATGAGGTTTTGGGGTATTGCTCAGGCTTCCAATATGTTCCATCAACATTAAGTTTCCTCTCAAAGGCAATACCCTCTTTCCTAGGGTTTCTGTTGAGGATCTGCTTTTTAAGCACATCACAAAGTGTTTGATGCCCTTTGAGGCTTTTGTACATGCCTGTCATGTACAATTCCTTCAGCCCTGCATTCTCAGTGATACTAGCAATGTCCTCAGATGAGGAATTAGTGATAGCAGAGGCAGATGAAGAATTTGTAACAGTTGAAGCATTTGAACATTCTGGTGAAGAATTAGCAGATTCACGTTCAATGCACTTTAAGCATGGAGGAACAAATTCTTCCTGAGAAGCGCTGATTTGTTGAGCTAGTAATGAATCGCGCTCCTTCTGAAGATCTTCATAACACACTCTTAGCTTTTCAAGATCTTCCTTTCTTTGAAGAGATTCAGAAGAAAGCTTCTCGTGATCAGTCAAGAGGGTATTATGTTGATCTTGAAGGGCATCAAACTTGGAGTGAATTCTCTAAAGACATTCACCCAATGCTTTTGACTGATCCATTTCTTTACGCAACATATCATCACTTTTGTCTAGCATGTTTTGAACTTGTTCCAAAGCCGTTTGTTGTTTAGTGGCAATGCAAACAGGTTTGGTATAACAAGATTCAATATCATCATCAGATTCATCATTATCAGATTCATCATTATCAGATTCATCGTCACAAAACTCGGATGAGGAGCATTCGGTTACCTCAGCACCGTTTGCCATGAGACATGATGCAAAAGATGATGATTCTGGCTCGAAAGTCATCGTTTTGAGAGATTCCTTGAAGTCCTCAAACCAGGGATCATGACGAGTTCGATGACCTTCATAGACATCAGAGATTCGGTCCCAGATAAGCTTCGAATTGCCAAGATGCATAATGCGCCCGAATTGATCTCTGGATAGGCAGGAATAGATGATATCCTTTGCCATGATGTCAAGTCGAGTGTACTTGCAAATATCATCAGCATCCACCATCTTGCATAGATCAGTAAGACCAATCTCAGTGACGGTCCACAGCTCGCTGTTCATTGCCATGAGGCGCTTCCTCATAATGGCCTTCCACTTGGGATAGTCATGACCGTCAAAGATAGGGCATGTCACTTTCTTCATACCTGCGGTCGACATAACTAAAACTCCAGGCGGTTAAACCAAAATCACATAGAACAAGGGAGTACCTTGCTCTGATACCAATTGAAAGTGCGTTATATTGACTAGAGGGGGGGGGTGAATAGGCGATTTTTATGAATTCTTCGATAAGGAATTTGCCGGTGAGGAAATTCCTTACTGAAGAACTACTAGCAGCGGAATAAGTACTCAGAAGTAAGCATAACAGGATACAAGCATGGTCATCATGATAAAATGAAGACTAGCACAGAGTACCGAAAGCGTAAACACGGGATAACAAGATGAAGACAAACAGACTGAAGAAATTGAACTGAGGAAATTGAGAAAGTCTTCAGTCAAAGTCTTCAAGCACAGATATGAACAACATTCAACACAGTAATGAGGAAATGAAAGAGTTGAGGAAATAGAACCAGTTAGTTGGTGAAGACAATGATTTGGTAAACCAGTTCCAACTGTTGTCTCAGTTGTACGTCTGGTTGGAGCGGCTGAGTATTTAAACTCAAGGACACGCAGTCCCGGACACCCAGTCTCTGAGCCGCAACTCAGGACACCCAGTCCTCACCGTATTCTCCTTGAACTAAGACCATGCAGGCCTCGTCCAATCACTCGTGGTAAGTCTTCAGGTGACTTCCAAACCTTCACAGACTTGGTCACTCGGCAATCCACAATTCCTCTTGGATGCTCTAGACCTTGACGCCTAACCGTCTGGAAGAAGCACAGTCTTCAAAGGTAACAAGCGTCGGATCCACACAGGATCAATTTCTTCAGTGATGCTCAATCACTTTGGGTTTGTGGGGGTTTGGTTTTGGATTTTCCTCACTTGATGATTTTCGCTCAAAGTCCTCGGAGGATGGGTTGCTCTCAAATGACAAGTGTCAAGTTCTCTCGGAGCAGCCAACCAACTAGTGGTTGTAGGGGGCGGCTATTTATAGCCTAGGGAGCAGCCCGACATGATAAGACAAAAATGCCCTTCAATGATATGACTGTTAGGTGGATAAGATATTTTGGGACAGCCGGCGCGCAGCACAGCAACGGTCGGAAATTTGACTCTCAAATTCCTCAGGGCTATCATGTTCCTCACTGTGTAGGCAATTCGCACTGGCGAATTCCTAACTCCTCAGTCAGAGCAAAGTCCTCAGTGACCAGAAGAACTGCATCTCTATCACTGAAGAAATTGACTGAACCGTATGAGATTTCCAATGGCTTCACTCGAAGGGATTGGTAGGTGTAGGATTTTGAGTTGAGCATCACATGGAAATTTTTCCTTAGTATTTCCTCGACCCCCTTTAACAGTACGGTGTTTCCTATGACTCAAGAAAGAGAAAATGAAACTACGAAAACAAAAGTCTTCACGCTTCATGTTCCTCAAATGAATACCAAGTCTTCAAGGTCACACCAATTTCTTCACTTTCAAAGTCTTCAGAAAGTCTTCAGAATATCAAAGTCTTCAGTCGAAGAACTTCATTTTTAGGGGTCGACTTCCTCTGTAAATATCAAACTCCTCATAGACTTATAGACATGTGTACACTCACAAACGCATCAGTCCCTTAACCTATAAGTCTTCAATACACCAAAATCACTAAGGGGCACTAGATGCACTTACAATTATGTATTCCTCCGGGGTTACGGTTTCAATAACATTGGTTTCAACATATGGGATTACCTGAGATATAATTTTTGATTCTTTGACCGTTCACCACCTTCGGATTTGTGCCTTCGAAGTTGTTGATTTTTATGGCACTGGAATGATAGAACTCCTCAATAACGTAAGGGCCTTCCCATTTAGAGAGAAGTTTTCCTGCAAAAAATCTTAAATGGGAGTTGTATAGCAACACATAATCACCTACATTAAACTCACGCTTTTGTATCCTCTTGTGATGCCATCTTTTAACTTTTTCCTTAAACAGTTTAGCATTCTCATAGGCTTGGGTTCTCCATTCATCAAGTGATCTAATGTCAAATAACCTCTTCTCACCGACAAGTTTGAAATCATAATTGAGTTCTTTAATGGCCCAATATGCCTTATGTTCTAGTTCGAGAGGTAAGTGACATGCTTTTCCATAAACCATTTTATATGGAGACATACCCATAGGATTTTTATATGTAGTTCTATAAGCCCATAATGCATCATCAAGTTTCTTGGACCAATTCTTTCTAGATCTATTAACAGTCTTTTGCAAAATTAATGACCACTAGACTGTGGGTGATATGGAGATGCAATTCTGTGATTAACATCACACTTAGCAAGCATTTTACGAAAATCACCATGAATAAAATGTGAACCACCATCAGTCATTAGGTATCTAGGGACTCCAAACCTCGGAAAAATAACTTCTTTAAGCATATTAATAGAGGTGTTATGATCAACACTACTAGTTGGAATAGTTTCCACCCACTTAGTAACGTAATCAACAGCAACTAAAATATGTGTATACCCATTAGAGGAAGGAAACGGTCCCATATAATCAAAGCCCCAAACATCAAATGGTTCAATAACAAGAGAATAATTCATAGGCATTTCTTGACGTCTACCAATATTACCAATTCTTTGACATTCATCACAAGACAAGACAAACTTACAGGCATCTTTGAAGAGAGTAGGCCAATAAAAACCAGATTGCAATACCTTATGTGCAGTTCTATCCCTAGCGAGGTGTCCTCCATATGCCTCAGAGTGACACTTGCATAGGATCTGTTCCTGTTCATGCTCAGGTACACAACGTCTAATAACACCATCTACTCCTTCTTTATAAAGGTGTGGGTCATCCCAGAAGTAATGTCTTAAATCATAGAAAAACTTTTTCTTTTGCTGGTATGTGAAACTAGGTGGTATAAATTTAGCAACAATGTAATTAGCATAATCAGCATACCATGGAGCAGTACGAGAAGCATTTATGACAGCTAACTGTTCATCTGGAAAGCTATCATCAATAGGTAGTGGGTCATCAAGAACATTCTCTAACCTAGACAAGTTGTCTGCAACGGGGTTCTCAGCTCCCTTTCTATCAATAATACGCAAATCAAATTCTTGTAGTAGGAGAACCCATCTAATAAGTCTAGGTTTAGCATCTTTCTTTTCCATAAGATATTTAATAGCAGCATGATCAGTGTGAACAGTTACTTTAGAATCAACAATATAAGGTCTAAACTTATCACAAGAAAATACAACTGCTAATTTTTTTTTCAGTAGTAGCATAATTTCTCTGGGCACTGTCTAGAGTTTTACTAGCATATTGAATAACATTTAGTTTCTTATCAACTCTTTGTCCTAGAACAACACCTACAGCATAATCACTAGCATCACACATAATTTCAAAGGGTAAATTCCAATCAAGTGGCTGAACAATACGTGCAGAAATCAAAGCTTTCTTAAGTATTTCAAATGCTTCTACACAATCATCATCGAGGACAAAAGGAATATCTTATTGTAAGAGATTAGTCAGAGGCCTAGAAATTTTAGAGAAGTCCTTAATGAACCTCCTATAACCAGCATGACCAAGGAAACTTCTTATACCTTTAATGTCCTTGGGACACGGCATCTTTTCAATAGCATCAACTTTAGCTCTATCAACTTCAATACCTCTTTCAGAAATTTTATGCCCCAAGACAATACCTTCATTAACCATAAAGTGGCACTTCTCCCAATTCAAGACAAGACTAGTATCTTCGCATCTCTGCAAAACTCAATCAAGGTTGCTCAAGCAATCATCAAAAGAAGATCCATAAACGGAGAAATCATCCATGAAAACCTCAACAATCTTTTCACAAAAGTCAGAGAATATAGCCATCATGCATCTTTGAAAGGTAGCAGGTGCATTACATAAACCAAAATGCATACGTCTATAAGCAAAAGTACCGAAAGGGTAAGTAAAAGTGGTCTTTTCTTGATCCTCTGCTGACACAGGTATTTGAGAGAAACTAGAGTAACCATCTAGAAAGCAAAAATGTGTATGTTTGGATAATCTTTGTAGCATTTGATCAATAAAAGGTAAAGGGCAATGATCCTTTTTAGTAGCTTTATTTAATTTGCGGAAATCAATTACCATCCTACAACCTGTAACAATTCTTTGCAGGATCAATTCATCTTTATCATTAGGAACGACAGTAATACCTCCCTTCTTAGGGTACAATGGACAGGACTTACCCTCTGACTATCAGCTACGGGATAAATTATACCTGCCTCCAGGAGCTTTAGTATTTCTTTTCTTACCACTTCTTTCATCTTAGGATTCAACCATCGTTAGTGATCAATAACTGGTTTGGCGTCTTTCTCCAATTTTATTTTGTGTTGGCATAGAGTGGGACTAATGCCCTTAAGATCATCAAGAGTATATCCAATAGCAGCACGGTGCTTCTTCAGAGTTTTCAATAATTTTTTTTCTTCCTGCTCTGAAAGGTTAGCACTAATAATAACAGGATATATCTTCTTTTCATCAAGATAAGCATATTTAAGAGTAGCAGGTAATGGTTTAAGTTCAAACACGGGATCACCCTTGGGTGGAGGAGGATCCGCTAGGATTTCAACAGGCAAGTTGTGTTTCAAAATAGGTTCCTGCTTAAAGAATACTTCATCTATCTCCCTTCTTTCATTCATAAACATATCATTTTCATGGTCTAGCAAATATTGTTCTAAAGGATCATTAGGAGGCACAACAATAGAAGCAAGACCAATAATTTCATCCTTACTAGGCAATTCTTTATCATGGGGTTGTCTACAAAATTTAGCAAAATTAAACTCATGAGACATATCCCCCAAACCAATAGTAACAACATCCTTTTTGCAGTCTATCTTAGCATTAACAGTATTCAAGAAGGATCTACCAAATATAATGGGACAAAAGTCATCTTGTGGGGAACCAAGAACAACAAAATCAGCAGGATGTTTAACTTTCCCACACAAGACTTCAACATCTCTAACAATCCCAACTGGTGAAACAGTATCTCTATTGGCAAGCTTAATTGTAACATCAATTTCTTCTATCTCAGCAAGTGCAATATCATGCATAATTTCTTTGTATAAGGAATGAGGTATTGCACTTGCACTAGCACCCATATCACATAATCCATGATAACAATGATCTCCTATTTTAACAGAAATAACAGGCATGCCTACAACAGGCCTATGTTTATTTTTAGTATCGGGTCTAGCAATTCTAGCAACTTCATCACAGAAGTAAATAACATGCCCATCAATATTATCAGCCAAGACATCTTTAACCATAGCAATACTAGGTTCAACTTTAATTTGCTTAGGCGGTGTAGGCATTTTAGTATTACTCTTATGAACCACAGTTGAAGCTTTAGCATGATCCTTTATCCTAACAGGGAAAGGTGGTTTCTCAATATACATAGTAGGAACAATAGGATCATTATAAGTGATAGTCTTTTCTTCAACTTTAATAGGTGCAACTACTTTTACTTGAGTGGGAGGATTATATTTAAACCACTTCTCCTTAGGGAGGTCAACATGAGTAGCAAATGATTCGCAGAAAGAAGCTACTATCTCAGAGTAAAGTCCATATTTAGTGCTAAATTCATGAAAAGCATCGGTATCCATAAAAGATTTAACACAATCAAACTTAGGTGTCATACCTGACTCCTTACCTTCGTCAAGATCCCAATCTTCAGAGTTGCGTTTAATTCTTTCCAATAAATCCCATCTGAATTCAATAGTCTTCATCATAAAAGAACCAGTACAAGAAGTATCGAGCATGGAGTGATTGTAGAGAGAAAGTCGAGCATAAAATTTTGAATAATCATTTCTCTTGAGAGCTCATGATTGGGGCATGAATATAACATTGACTTAAGCCTCCCCCAAGCTTGAGCGATGCTTTCTCCTTCGCGAGGCCAAAAATTATATATATAATTATGATCACGATGAACAAGATGCATAGGATAAAACTTCTGATGAAATTCCAATTTCAATCGGTTGTAGTTCCATGATCCCATATCATCACATAGCCTAAACCATGTCAATGCCTCTCCCTTCAAAGATAAAGGGAAGACCTTATTCTTGACAACATCATCGGTCATACTTGCAAGCTTAAATAATCCACAAACTTCATCCACATAGATTAGGTGCAAATCGGGATGCAATGTTCCATCTCCTGTAAAAGGATTAGCTAGCAGTTTCTCTATCATACCCGAAGGAATTTCAAAGTAAACATTTTTAGTAGGTTCAGTAGGTTGAGGAGCAACTATTTGCTCTACTGGTCGGGGTGAAGATACCTCGAACAAGCCCCTCAAAGGATTATGTTCCATAGTAACAAGTGACGGTAAATTTCAGCACACTATATAAATTTTTCCTTACCAAGTTCCACTTACCAAAGGCGCTTCACTCCCCGACAACGGCGCCAGAAAAGAGTCTTGATGACCCACATGTGTAGGGGATCTATCGTAGTCCTTTTGATAAGTAAGAGTGTCGAACCCAACGAGGAGCAGAAGGAAATGACAAGCGGTTTTCAGTAAGGTATTCTCTGCAAGCCCTGAAATTATCGGTAACATATAGTTTTGTGATAAGGTAATTTGTAATGGGTAACAAGCAATGAAAGTAAATAAGGTGCAGCAAGGTGGCCCAATCCTTTTTGTAGCAAAGGACAAGCCTGGACAAGTTCTTATATAGAGAAAAGCGCTCCCGAGGACACATGGGAATTATCGTCAAGCTAGTTTTCATCATGCTCATATGATTCGCGTTCGTTACTTTGATAATTTGATATGTGGGTGGACCGGTGCTTGGGTACTGCCCTTTCTTGGACAAGCATCCCACTTACGATTAACCCCTATTGCAAGCATCCGCAACTACAAAAGAAGTATTAAGGTACACCTAACCATAGCATGAAACATATGGATCCAAATCAGCCCCTTACGAAGAAACGCATAAACTAGGGTTTAAGCTTCTGTCACTCTAGCAACACATCATCTACTTATTACTTCCCAATGCCTTCCTATAGTCCCAAACAATGGTGAAGTGTCATGTAGTCGACGTTCACATAACACCACTAGAGGAGAGACAACATACATCTCATCAAAATATCGAACAAATACCAAATTCACATGACTACTAATTGCAAGACTTCTCCCATGTCCTCAGGAACAAACATAACTACTCACAAATCATATTCATGTTCATAATCAGAGGGGTGTTAATATGCATTAAGGATCTGAACATATGATCTTCCACCGAATAAACCAACTAGCATCAAGTACAAGGAGCAATCAACACTACTAGTGACCCACAGGTACAAATCTGTGGTTTTGGTACAAAGATTGGATACAAGAGATGAACTAGGGTTTGAGAGGAGATGGTGATGGTGAAGATGTTGATGGAGATTGACCCCCTCCCGATGAGAGGATCGATGGTGATGATTTCCCCCTCCCGGAGGGATGTTTCCCCAATAGAATAGCTCTACCGGAGCCCTGGATTGGTTCCGCCAAGGTTCCGCCTCATGGCGGCGGTGTTTCGTCCCGAAAGCTTGTGAGGGAGTCCTGGACTAGGGGGTGTCCGGATAGCCGAACTATCATCATTGGCCGGACTCCAAGACTATGAAGATAGAAGATTGAAGACTTTGTCCCGTGTCCGGATGGGACTTTCCTTGGCGTGGAAGGCAAGCTTGGCAATACGGATATGTAGATCTCCTACCATTGTAACCGACTCTGTGTAACCCTAGCCCTCTCCGGTGTCTATATAAACCGGAGGGTTTTAGTCCATAGGACGAACAACAATCATACCATAGGCTAGCTTCTAGGGTTTAGCCTCCTTGATCTCGTGGTAGATCCACTCTTGTACTACCCATATCATCAATATCAATCAAGCAGGAGTAGGGTTTTACCTCCATCGAGAGGGCCCAAACCTGGGTAAAAACATCATGTCCCTTGTCTCCTGTTACCATCCGCCTAGACGCACAGTTCGGGACCCCCTACCCGAGATCCGCCAGTTTTGACACCGACATTGGTGCTTTCATTGAGAGTTCCTCTGTGTCGTCACAATCAGGAAGGATGCCTCTTCCCGTCTTTAAAGACGGTACCGTTGCCAAAGGAGCTTTGGCCACCGGCCAAACTATCCGGCTAGGTGGTTTTCTTATGACCGCCTGTTCGGCCGCCGCTCCGACAATGACCTCTCGGGTCATCAAAAGTGATCTTCACGTCAACTCGGAACTCTCCGAGCAGCTAGATCCGATGGAGCTCTCCTCCGTAAACGAGCTCTTGGATCGCATCGCCGCGCTACAGACTACGATCAGATTGGGCTTAAAACCGATCTGAGGGAGATCAACTCCCCCCAGGCTACCCACCATGTTGCTGTGGTAGAGGAACAGCGCGACGACTTTTCTTCTATATTAAAGACCAGTTATGTCCGGATTCCTGATCCCTCCTTGCCGGATTCCCGTGGAGGGACGGACGTCAGCCAAATACTGATCCTAAAGTCAGGCAGCAGACCAGATTCGTTGGACAACATCCAGCAATCCAAGCTTCCAAATCCGGAAACTTTTCGGCCCTTGAGCCTCAGATTGGGTGGGGTTCCGAATTTAATTCCACCCACCCACCCAAACACAAGCGATCTATCTCAAATACGGCAAGAGCCCGATGAAACAGTACATCATTACTGGGCCAGATTCCTCCTGGTTATGGACAGGATAAAGGACTGCCGTGAGGAAAGCGCAATCTCAATCTTCTGCAACAATTGCACGGACAAGGGAATCATGAACGCCATAAGTCGTCGTGAAATTACACGCTTCGCCGACCTGACATCCATAGTACGAAAGTACTATGCGATGGAGAGTGCCTAGAAAACCGAAACCAAGTTTTGGGACAATCCGGCTCCGAACACAACCCTAGTCCGAAATAAAAGGGTGCATCATGCTCAAGCACCCGGGACAAAAACCAAAAAGCAAAACCCCCCTAAAGGGCACGGAACCGTACTGGAGGGATGACTCAGCGGACCCTGTAAAATCCATAGTACAGAGGGCGCCACTCCAACACATAGCCTTCGAGCATGTTGGATACTACGACAGGTGGCCAAAAGTGGCGAAGAGCTTCTAGCCCCAGAGAACCAGCCCAACAGTACTAGTACGGTATTAACAGTCTTTGAGACTTTCGCATCAAATAATATGCGGAAACGAACACTCCGCAGCCTCGCCGAAGTCTACCAAGTAGCAACAATAAATCCATGGAGCGACACGGCCATCACCTTCAACGCCAGCGACGAACCTAAATTCCGAACAGCCCGAGCACCAGCCGCATTGGTCCTCAGTCCAATAGTGGACGACTTTCGTCTTACTAAGGTACTCATAGATGGCGGCAGCGGATTAAACCTCATCTACGAGGAAACCCTTCGAAAAATGGAAATAGACTGGAGCCGCATTGAGCGAAGCAGCACAACCTTTGGAGGAATAATCCCTAGTCGGGAAGCACGCTGCACAGGAAAAATTACACTGGATGTGGTGTTCGGCTCGCCGGACAATTACAGGTCCGAGGAGGTCACGTTCCAAGTGGCCCCGTTCAGCAGCGGATATCACGCTTTATTAGGGCGAGAGGCATTCATAATTTTTCAAGCTATACCCCATTACAGGTACATGAAGCTTAAAATGCCCGGGCCCAATGGAATCATCACTCTTGCCAGTGATCCGGACATAGCACTCCGCGTCGAAAATAAGACAGCCGCACTAGCCCTAGAGGCACTATCCGAAGCCCTAGTGGCAGAGGAGCTCACTGCGCTGCGCTCCACGGTGAACAGGGACGATGTGATACTCGATAAGAGATCCAAGTCCACCTCTTTTAAGCCAGCGGACGAAATAGTCAAATTCCAAGTCCATCCAACGGACCCCACAAAGACGGCCTCCATTGGGGCACAATTAAACCCTGATGTAGACGCCGCACTACGAGAATTCCTTCGGGAAAATTGGGACATCTTTGCCTGGCACCCTTCAGATATGCCAGGAATCCCACGCAGGTTGACAGAATACAGCCTAAACATCCTAAAAGGATTCAAGCCAGTCAAACAGGCCCTTCGGTGATTTTCCGAACCCAAAAGACAGGCAATGGGAGAGGAGCTAGCCAAACTATTAGAAGCCGGATTCATCAGAGACATAAAACATCCGGACTGGCTAGCAAACCTGGTAATGGTACCAAAAAAGGACAAATCCTGGCGCCTGTGTGTCGATTTTAAAGACCTTAACAAGGCTTGTCCAAAGGATCCTTCCCCCCTTCCCCGCATCGATCAAATCATCGATGCTACCGCAGGGCACGATTCATTGTGCTTCCTCGACGCATACTCCGGCTACCATCAAATCAAGATGGCGGAGACAGACCAAGCCGCAACGGCATTCATTACTCCATACGGACCATTCTGCTTCAACACAATGCCCTTCGAGCTCAAAAACACCGGCGCAACATATCAGCGCATGATTCAGACATGCCTGGCAACCCAGATCGGCAAAATAGTGGAGGCATACGTAGACGATGTGGTCGTCAAGACCAAACACGTCGAAACTCTAGTAGACGATTTGAGGCTCACATTCGACAACCTCTAAGCATATGACATTAAGCTCAACCCGGAAAAATGCATTTTCGGCGTACCAGCCGGAAAGCTCTTGGGCTTCATCATATCCGGCAGAGGAATTGAAGCAAACCCAGCCAAGATCCAAGCTCTGTCACAGTTGGATATCCCAAAAGACCTCAAACAAATACAAAAATTGACTGGATGTGTGGCGGCTCTAAGCCGCTTCATCTCCCGCTTGGGAGAAAAGGCATTGCCCCTTTATCGCCTCCTCCGGCGCACCGAACACTTCGAATGGACGGATGCTGCCACGGCCGGCCTCGAAGAAATAAAGGCTATATTGGCAACAAATCCGGTCCTGGCCGCGCCCAACTTGGGCGAACCAATGTTATTATACATCGCGGCAACACATCAGGTTGTAAGCGCAGTGCTCGTCGTCGAACGAGACACAGAAGGACACAAATTCCCTCTTCAAAAACCAGTGTACTACGTATCCACTGTCTTAACTCCATGCAAGTCCCGGTATCCACATTATCAAAAGATAGCGTACGCGGTGTTCATGGCATCCCGGAAGCTGCGACACTATTTTCAAGAGTGTTCGATAACAGTAGCCTCCGAAGTACCTCTCAACGACATTATAAACAACTGCGACGCGATGGGCAGGATTGCAAAATGGGCCATTGAGCTCCTACCATTTGACATAACCTACAAACCACGGCGAGCTATAAAGTCACAAGTTTTGGCCGACTTCATTGCTGAATGGACCGAAGCCGAACTCCCTAAAGAGTACGGCGCATACTCCAATTGGATCATGCACTTCGACGGCTCCAAAATGTTGGCTGGCTTGGGGGCTGGCGTCGTCTTGACGTCCCCAACCGGAGGCACAGTCCAATACGTACTTCAGATAATGTACACGGACTCCAACAATGCAGCCGAATACGAGGCCCTTCTACACGGTCTCCGGATGGCAATCTCCATGGGCATTCAACGCCTAGAGGTCCGCGGGGATTCAAACCTCGTAATATCCCAAGTAAATGGAGACTTTGATGCCAAGGATTCGAAAATGGTAGCCTACCGCAACGCCGTCTTAAAAATGTCAGCTCGGTTCGAAGGACTCGAATTCCACCATGTAGCCCGGAATAATAACCAGGCGGCCGACGTGTTGGCACGCATCGGCGCAAAGCACGACGCCGTCCCTCCAAACATCTTCCTGGAGCGGCTTTTTAAGCCATCCGTATTATGGGAAGAGGAGTCCAGAAATAACAACCCGGATCCAACCGCACCGCCCAACACCGAACATTCTAACACAATCGGTGGCTCAGCCAATGAAATAACACCTTCAGCCCACGAAATAATGACAGTCATTGCCCCGTGGACGGAACCATTCCTAGCCTACTTAATTAGGCAGGAACTCCCCGAAGACCAAAACGAGGCCCCCTGCATAGTACGGCGATCTAAAGCCTACAAGGTCCATGAGGGAGAGCTTTATAAGAAAAGCACAACCGGAGTCCTTCAAAGGTGCATCTCCGAAGAGGAAGGGCGAAATCATCTGGCTGAAATTCACGCCGGACTCGGCGTGCACCACGCCGCAGCCCGGGCCCTGGTAGGCAAGGCCTTCCGTACAGGATTTTATTGGCCGACGGCCCGGGCAGATGCTCAGGACTTAGTCCAACGATGCGTCGGTTGCCAGCTCTTTGCTAATCAAAGCCACATGCCACCCACCGCCCTCAAAACTATACCCATCACCTGGCCGTTCGCGGTCTGGGGGCTTGACATGGTTGGACCCCTTAAAGGGGGAACCCACAAGCAAAAATACCTATTGGTCATGGTGGACAAATTCACCAAATGGATAGAGGCCAAGCCAGTTAAAACGGTCGAATCCGGACCTGTGATAGACTTCATTTCTGGGGTAGTACACCGTTATGGCGTCCCCCATAGCATCATCACTGATAACGGCACGAACTTCACGGCCGACGAAGTTAAACTCTGGTGCAAAAATATGGGCATCAAGCTCGACTACGCTTCAGTCTATCACCCTCAAACTAACGGTCAAGTCGAACGAGCAAATGGTCTAATCATGAGCGGCATCAAACCCAGGTTAGTGTGGTCCCTCACGGAATCTAACACGCACTGGGTGGAGGAGCTCGACTCCGTACTCTGGGGGCTGCGGACCACGCCAAACCGTACTACCGGATTCACACCATTTTTTATGGTGTACGGCGTAGAGGCAGTTTTGCCCTGCGATATAATTCATGACTCACCTCGCGTGCGCATGTACAAAGAAAGAGAAGCCGAGTTGGACCAGCAGGACAGTTTGGACGCCTTAGAAGAGGAGCGTGACGTGGCAAAAGCTCGTTCCGCATTCTATCAACAGCAGGCTCGAAGATATCAAAGCAGAGAAGTACGGGCCAAAACTTACAATGTTGGCGAATTAGTTCTACGCCTGCCGGACAAGAAAAAGGACAAACTCAAGCCCAAATGGGAAGGTCCCTTCATCATCGACCAAGTCCTGACCGGCGGAGCATACCGTCTGCGAAACGCATCGGACAACCGACTCGAGCCGAACCCATGGAACACAGCCCGTCTCCGAAGATTCTACGCCTAGCGCCGGACTCAGAGTTCGTCTCCTTCCTCCGTCCACATTTTATACTTTAGCTGTCTTTTGTTTCTCTCTTTCTTCCTCCTTTTTTCGTAAAGCCTTTGAGGACTGATCTGCGCATTGTTCGCACACACTTGACGTGCGGCTCGCACTCATTATACCTGAGGGCTTCTTTAACAGAAGCTTATTTATAAGGGCTTCATGCCCAACACACGTGTCACACTTCTGCATGTGCCTTTTATTCACCATTATATGCATCGATATGACTTAAGTTTTGGCCAAGCTAGGTTGCCTGGCTCCTGTGCTTACCCCTACGTTCCCGATTGTTCGGCTAGGAGGTAAAGGGAGCACCTCTGCGATTGTTACTGTCGGGTCAGCCGGATGTGTACCTCAGACTGGGTGAAGCCGAAAGCTAGCGTTCTTAAGGGAATATTCGGTCGGTGACTTGAAAGATGATTTCTTACTTATTTATTTATCTGCCCCCAGACGCTTTTTCTGCTCTTTTCGCAGTCCGGACATGCACTTTAGGGCATGCCTCCCAGGGAAAGGAACCCTTAACAGAACTATTCTCCCTGGAAGATGTTTCTTACTAACCATGTAATATAACATAACTAGTTGGGCACTTGTCTAATAAAGCACTAATGACCCCTACGCCTGGTCTCCATGCATGCCCCGGTTTTTACATAACCGTGAGGGTATTCGGACACACTCCGGACTGTTGGGTCCCGAGGTTGAAGCGAAAAGGTCCGCAAAGACAAACGATCTACAATCCGGCTAGAAGGCATTATACATGTCATTTTAAAATACATCGTCAAATTGACTGATCGTACTCCTCTTCAATCCCATCTAACAGGCTGTCTAGTTTACAGTCCCGTTGGGAATACTTCGCGGCCAACTCTACTTGGCCGTACATTAAGCTCACAGGGATCTCCTTCCCATCAGGCCCCATAGGTCCGACCTCGGCCATGTGGTTCGGATCAGCCTTCGTGTACCACGTCTTCACCATGGCCCAGGCCTCCCTGGCGCCTTGACGGCAGGCCGATATCTTCCACAGACGGAAGCGCTGCCGTGCTGCCTGAAGCTTCTCCGCAAGCCCTCCAAGACCCTCGGGTAGGGAGACGGACGGCCATAAGGCCTGGGCGACGCCGCTCATCGCCTGCCGAACACGTCCGTGCAGTTGCAGCAGCTCGGGAAGTAGGTCACCCATTGAACCGGGCATTTCCTCCGCAGGACGACCTGTGAGCAAACCTACAGACACATTTCTGTCAATCGACTTTCTCACCGAACTCTTCTTTTCGAAAGAGTTTGCTCAACCACTTACTACAAATGCCGCGACGAAGCCGCCGATTCTCCTTCACGAAGTCAGACAGCTGGACCCGAACATCTTTTAGTTCTTCGCCCAGCTGGGTGTTGGCATCTTGGAGTTTGTTCCTCTCCTGCTGCACCCTCATAAGCACCTTCTCGCCGGCCTTCAGCTGGCGTAGTAGATGTTGCTTGTCCGGATCTAGTCCGGCACCATCTGCAATATTATTGTCAGACTTATACACACGCCGCACTTCATAAACTGCTTATCTTTTCGAAGTATGCATTACCAGAGGGGGTCTCTGTGGCTCCCCCCGCGGCGGCTAGTGCGGCCTCAAGTTGGGCCTTTCACTCTTGAAGCTCCTGGGACAAGTGGGTATTCTTCTCCGTAAGATCCTGCATAACAAATGATCCTTAAATCAGTTATTCTAACTATTTTAAGTTTCGGGGGCTACTGGCATATATAACTATTAAAATTCCTCACCTGTATGTCTTTCACATACTGCTCCATGGCTCTGGTTAGACCATCTCGAGCGGCACGGAGGTGCGCGTCTCCCGCATTAAAGGCATTCAGCGCCTCCGGGGAGAAACACGCGTCACGAAGAACTGTCCGTCGGCGCCTGTGATTCATGGCGCTCTCCACCTCAGACCTGATGGCGGACAGCCTGTCGGCATCCTCTGTTGGAGGAGCATCCGGCTCACGCCTTGTGTTCGCCTCCCCCTCTGGACCAGGCGTTGGAGCCTGGCTGGCGGAGGCTTGATTGGCAACCTCTCCGGACACAGTCCGACGAGTGCTCTTTCTCCTGGAAAAATCATGAGCGTTAATACACCTCCCAGGAATCTTTCCCTTAAAAATGATGGTGTGCCATACTGTTGCGGCGATGTTTTGATTCGCGCCGCACTCCTCTTCCGCCCGCTGAGCCGAACTGACCCTTGTTGGTCAGCCGCCGCGGGTTCGGCTTCCCGCCTTAAAGGCACCTCCTGCGGGGCACCGTTGGTATACGGTGGTCAGAAATAAGCATGGATGAGTAATGATGTCAGGACTCCGGTCACAGTTACCTGGGAAGCCGGAGATAAACCGGGGTAGTCGGCCATAATGGCGACCAAAGCATTGTCCATGCTAAGTTGGTGGAATACCCCATCGATCAGCTCCACCTTTATGTCCGGATCCTCTTTGGAGGCCGGATCAAGGGATCGTCCCGGATCCTCGGGTTGTGGAGTCAGGCTGTGTATACCCTCTACGTCCCGGCGCAGCTCCTGCGTTGAAATCACGAAGTGAGACACTTAACTTTGGGAATATGGATCGGATAGATAAACGTCCGCTTACCCAGCTCTGAGGGTTATTCATGGAGAATCCATTCAATGGATTCACGCGGAGGAAGTCCTATTTCTCCCCCTTGTACAAGCCGGACAGGATCTTCACCAGATCGTCAACCGATCCCGGCCCCTTGCGGCCATGACGGGTGGCGTCATCCTCCCCGTTGAAATCCCACATGGGGTGGCCCCTATATTGGAGCGGCCGCACCCCTCGCATGATGCACGTGGCCATGACTCCAATCATGGTTAATCCGGAATGAGCCAGTAACCTTATCCGGCCCATCAGATATTGGACGCCCCTATCATTCTCCCTTTGAGGGCTCCGCGGGCGCTAGCTCAGGCGTTTCTTCAGAGGAGCGTTGCTGAACTCCGGGAGGCCGATCCGAACTGGGTCCGGCAGTGGGGCGTCTTCCATATAAAACCATTCCGAAGGCCAGTCTTCGGACAGCTTCTTCGGGGTTCCGGATAGATATCCGGTCCCGGCGATGCGCCATATTTTGGCTCCGCCCACTTGATATATCGACCCCTCATGAGAACGGGGTACGAGGCAAAACAATCTCTTCCACAACGCGAAATGGGCCTCGATGCCCAAGAACAGCTCGCAAAGGGCTACAAAGCCCGTGATGTGCAAGATGGAGGCAGGTGTAAGGTGGTGAAGCTGGAGTCCATAGAACTCCAGGAGCCCCCGGAGAAACGGATGTATGGGAAATCTGAGTCCCCTTATCAGATAAGGGACGAAGCATACCCGCTCTCCTTTGGAGGGATTGGGGACGCTCTCCGCCTGCTTTCCACCCTTGTAGGTGGCCAGTCCGGCTCGGACCGGAACCATGAAGGCTAGGGGGAGGTATCCCTCTTCTTGGAGCGTCACTAGCTTGCTATGCGGGACTGAACATCTCCTCCAATCTCCTGGCCGAGGGCTGGGAGCGCGAGAGGAGGAGCCACGTCGACTGTCCATGATGGAGTGGATTTTTGTCAGAGGCGCTTCGATGAGTACTCGCGGAAGGAGGATGGTGTGATTCGGATCTGGATCCTCGCCTCTCTTATAGGCGGCTTATTCACGCGGCTAGGGGGTAAAACGCATTCATACAACACGTGGAAGAGGGCCATTATTGGACATGGAAGCCAAGGAGCGCAACATTTATAAGGAAGCCGGACACTATTCGGCAAGCACGTGGGATTTGGAGGAGAACCCGCCTTTCAATGCCGAAGACAATATGCGCACCGGACTCATCGTCATTGAAGCCTGGTTCGGGGGCTACTGAGGGAGTCCTGGACTAGGGGGTGTCCAGATAGCCGAACTATCATCATTGGCCTGACTCCAAGACTATGAAGATAGAAGATTGAAGACTTTGTCCCGTGTCCGGATGGGACTTTCCTTGGCGTGGAAGGCAAGCTTGGCAATACGGATATGTAGATCTCCTACCATTGTAACCGACTCTGTGTAACCCTAGCCCTCTCCGGTGTCTATATAAACCGGAGGGTTTTAGTCCATAGGACGAACAACAATCATACCATAGGCTAGCTTCTAGGGTTTAGCCTCCTTGATCTCGTGGTAGATCCACTCTTGTACTACCCATATCATCAATATCAATCAAGCAGGAGTAGGGTTTTACCTCCATCGAGAGGGCCCGAACCTGGGTAAAAACATCGTGTCCCTTGTCTCCTGTTACCATCCGCCTAGACGCATAGTTCGGGACCCCCTACACGAGATCCATCGGTTTTGACACCGACAGCTTGCTTATTATTTTTTCCAGGGTAAAAGACTTCATATAGCATAAGATGGTCACCGGAAGGCTGCCAGGGGGCCACGAGGCAGGGGGCGCGCCCAGGGGGTAGTGCGCGCCCCCCCACCCTCATGGACGGTGGGTGGCCCCCCTCT
Source organism: Triticum dicoccoides (assembly GCF_002162155.2). Taxonomy (NCBI): domain Eukaryota; kingdom Viridiplantae; phylum Streptophyta; class Magnoliopsida; order Poales; family Poaceae; genus Triticum; species Triticum dicoccoides. The sequence goes on along the minus strand of NC_041389.1, from coordinate 199,175,495 downwards.
GATATTTCTTCCACTCGGTATTTTTTTATTAATTCCATAAATGACTTTCGTGGAGTTTCAGGACTTTTGTAGTTGTGCAGAATAGGTCTCTAATATTTGCTCCTTTTCCAGCCCAGAATCCCAACTGTCGATATTCTCCCTCTTCATGTAAACCTTGTAAAATAAGAGAGAATAGGCATAAGTATTGTGACATAATGTGTAATAACATCCCATAATGCAATAAATATCGATATAAAAGCATGATGCAAAATGGACGTATCACACCTCTTCCCATTGGAAGATAAATAGATCAAGTTGGCCAAACAAAACCCAAATATCAGAGAAGAAATACGAGGCTATAAGCAATCATGCATATAAGAGATCAAAGAAGACTCAAATAACTTTCATGGATAAAAACATAGATCTGATCATAAACTCAAAGTTCATCGGATCCCAACAGACACACCGCAAAAAGGCTTACATCATATGGATCTCCAAGAGACCATTGTATCGATAATCAAAAGAGAGAGAGGAAGCCATCTAGCTACTAACTACGGACCCATAGGTCTACAAAGAACTACTCACACATCATTGAAGAGGCACCAATGGAAGTGGTGAACCCCTCCGTGATGGTGTTTAGATTGGATCTGGTGGTTTTGGACTCTGCGGCAGCTAGAATTGATTTTCGTCGACTCCCCTAGGGTTTCTGGAATATTGGGGTATTTATAGAGCAAAGAGGTGGTTCAGGGGGCACCCTAGGTGGACACAACCCACCTGGGCGCGCCTGGGCCCCCAGGCGTGCCCTGGTGGGTGATGCCCCCTCAAGGCACCCCCAAGGTGCTTCATTGGCCCACTGGATGTCTTCTGGCCCCAAAAAAATCCTCAAGAAGTTTCACTGTGTTTGGACTCGTTTGATATTGATTTCCTGTGATGTAAAAAACATGCAGAAAACAACAACTGGCATTGGGCACTATGTCAATAGGTTAGTACCAAAAAATGATATAAAATGACTATAAAATGATTGTAAAACATCCAAGAATGATAATATAATAGCATGTAACAATCAAAAATTATAGATACGTTGGAGATGTATCAGCATCCCCAAGCTTAATTCATGCTTGTCCTCGAGTGGGTAAATGATAAAAATAGAATTTTTGATGTGGAATGTTGCCTAACATGTTCATCACATTTCTTTTCTTTATAGCATGGACATATGGAATTTTATATGATTCAAAGCAATAGTCTAGTTATGACATGAAGACTTTAATACTCAAGCATATCAACAAGCAACCATGTCTTTCAAAATATCAACACTAAAGCAAGTTATCCCTAGCCCATTATGCTCAATCATTGATCCATTCATGAAACACACTCGAATATTAGCTACACCCAATGCTCAAATACGATCATAGTGCCCCTTAGTTGGTGCTTTATAAGAGAAGGTGGAGACTCAAATTCAAACTAAAAATTGCATAAGTTAAAGAAAGGCCCTTCGCGGAGGGAAGTAGGGATTTGTAGAGGTGCCAGAGCTCAAAGCTTAAATTGAGAGATAAAAATATTTTGGGAGGTATACTTTTCCCACCAACGAAAATGACTTAGAGATCTCAACACTTTCCATGCTAGATACGTCATAGGCGGTTCCCAGATAGAAAATAAAGTTTATTCCTTTTTCCACCATTACTTTTGTAAGTGCATCTAGTGCCACCCCTAGTTGGTTTTGGAGTATTGACGACGAACTTGGTTGAGGGACTAATGTGTTTGTGAGAATTGCAGGATAACACACGTAGTAGTCCCATATTGATTTTGTTTACCTACGAGAGATGACCCCTAAAAATGTTTGAAGACATTGAAGACAATGGTGGTCTGTGAAGATATTCACATTGAAGACTATCACATGAGAAGACATCGCATGAAGACTATGGAGTGCGAAGACATAGTTGTTTTGTAGTTTCCTTTTCTTCTTTGTTTAGTCAGAGCAACCACCGTACTGTTAAGTGGGGTCCAAGTGAACAAAGTCGGAGTGAATGAGGTGATGCTCAACCAAATCCTATGTCTTCAAGCGGAGACAATGAGGGCAAATCTTATCCAGAGCTGGATGAGTCAGCTTTACTTGTATCCCAAGTCAAGCTGCCGCGTGTGTTTGAAATCTGACTGTTGGACACATGTCAGTTCCTTAGTGACCCAGGGTCATTTTGGACAAATCAGGTCGGGTTGCCACCTGGCTATAAATAGCCCACCCCCTACACCATAAATTGGTGGCTGCTCAGAGTTAGTGCACGGCTTTTGTCGTTTGAGAGCAACCCACCTCCGAAGCCTTTGAGAGAGTAATCCTTGTGAGGACAAAGCCCAAAACACCCAGAGCCAAAGAGTGTTAGGCATCACTGAAGTCTTTCTGTCCGCATGATCTGAAGACTTATTACACTTGAGGACTGTGAATCCTCCAGCAGGTTAGGCGTCACATTCTGAGCATCCAAGAGTCATTGTGGATTGCCGGTGAATGAAGTCTATGAAGGTTTGGAAGTCTTCCTTGAAGAGTTACCAGAGTGATTGGGCAAGGACTAAGTGTTCTTAGCTCAAGGGGAATAAGATGGAGACGTGGTCTTCTGAGTTAAATCTCAGCCTCCCTAACCAGACGTACAGCTGTCACAGCAACTGGAACTGGTTCAAAAAATCATTGTCCTCTCCGAGCAACTGGTTCTATCTTTCACCTCTCTTTACTTACAGTTTGTCTTCGTGAAGTCATTGCCCATTTGTCTGATCTGATTGACTTCACTGAGTGAAGACCATTTACTTTTTGGCTTCATACTATCTTCCATCCTGATCCTTACTACCTAGCTACTAATAGTCTTTGTGCTTTCACTTCATTGCTTACTTGACTATGGCTTGTCTAGTGTAGTCTACCTTCCGCTGCATATCAATAGGTTCATTTCTATTGTTTGTCTTCAAAGCACCCATGTTTTGAAGACTTTCATAAAAATCGCCTATTCACCCCCCTCTAGTCGAATACTAGCACTTCCAATTGGTATCAGACCAAGGTCCTCCCTTGTTCTGTGTGATTCGGTTTAACCACCTGGAGTTTAGCTATGTCAACTGCAGGGATAATCAAAGTCTCCGCTGCGTGCACCGTCTTCGATGGCACTGATTACCCCTACTGGAAGAATAAGATGTGTATGCATCTTGAAGCCATTGATGTCGACCTTTGGTATGTCATCAAGAACGGCATTCCCAAGGTCGGTGAAGGTGTCACTGCTGCTGATGTCAAGAGGTTCATTCAACTGGACTCGACTACCAAGAATATCATCTGTGGTCATCTGACCAAAGGACAGTATGGTCGTGTGAGTGCTCTGGAAACTGCAAAGTTAGTCTGGGACTGGCTCTCCAAGGTCAACGAAGGCGTCTCGACCCAGAGAGATTCAAGGATCAATGTTCTTCGCAATATCTTCAACCGCTTCAAGAGAAATGACAATGAGAATGCCCAGCTCACATTTGATCGCCTCACTGATATCACAAATGAGCTTCATGCACTCGACGCCACTAAGATCACCAAGCACGAAATTGTCAAGACACTTCTGAGATCACTTGACAGCTCATTTGACACCCTGGCCCTGATGATTCAAGAGCGCCCTGACTTTCAAGACTCGAGATCCATCTGACATACTTGAGAGGCTCAACACACATGAGTTCCAGCTATCTAAGAAAAGAGATATATATATATATGGTCCCAACTATGGCTGAACTCGCGCTTTGAAGGCAAAGGATGTTTCCTCATCTGAAGAAGAATCTAACTGCAGTTATGGGGATCCTGAAGATATCGGAAAGGAGCTTGCTATGCTTGTGAACAAGTTCGAGAAGTTCACTAAGAAGAAAGACTTCAGAAAGTCTTCAAGATCCAGCTCTAGAAATGATGAAGCTTCATCTCGTGATCACAAGAAGAGAACATGCCACAAGTGCAAGAAACCTGGTCACTACATCTCTGAGTGTCCATAGTGGGACAATGAGACAAAGAAGAAGAAGAAGAGCAAGGAATATGATTCTGATGACAACAACAAGAAATCCTCAAAGTCTTCTTCCAAGTCTTCGTCGAAGTCTTCATCACACGAGAAGAGCTCATCAAGCAAGGATCGTGCGTTTGTTGGCAAGGAGATGGCTTCAGAGGAGGAGTCTGCATCTGAGGAGGGAGAGGTCGAGTCTAAAGAGGAATTTGATTCTGGCGTGGCAAGCCTGGCTCTAGCTTCTGCGTATGTTGCCAAGTCCATCTTCAACACTAAAGACAATGGCCTCGTCACCAACACTGACGCTAAGGATGAAGATGACTCTGCTCCCACCTACTTCTTCATGGCACGTGGTGCCAAGGTAAACTCACGCGATGCTTACTTTCAAACATCAAGTGAAGATGACTATGAATGTGAATCTAAACCTAGCTACAAAACACTTGCTAAAATTGCAACTGAACAACAGAATGCTATGGAACATATTCAAAAGTTGCTAGACAAAAGCGATGACCTATTGGACGCGGGAATGACCCGAACTCAGTCCTTAATTGAAGACATTAAAAATCTTCATGTTAAGTACGTGGAACTTGAAAGTCGTCATGAAACGCTCTCAACTTCTCATGAAAAGCTCCCCTGTGATTATCTTCAAAGGAAGCAAGAGCTGGAGAAATTGAGATCGGCTCATGAAGATCTTCAAAAGGAGAACGAGTCACTCAGCACTCAACAGATTAGTTCCGCTCAGGAAGGATTTGAACCACCATGTCTAAAATGTATTGAGTGTGATAATGTTGTCTCTGTTGTTGAATGCTCTACTGCTGCTACTGTTGCAATATCTTCAACTGCTAATGTGGTAACTAACCCCTCTGCTGAGGATACCACTACTATTGCTGATGAGAATGCCAGGTTGAAGACATTGCTTGAGACAGGAATGTATAGAAGTCTCAAAGGGCATCAGGCATTATGTGATGTCCTCAAAAAACAGATTCTGAACTGAAACCCTAGAAAAGAGGGTGTTGGGTGATGACCCGCAAGTATACGGGATAGTTGTAGCCTCTTTCGATAAGTAAGAGTATCGAACCCAACGAGGAGCTAAAGGTAGAACAAATATTCTCTCAAGCCCTATCTGCCACTGATACGACTCTACGCATGCTTAGTGTTCGCTTTACCTAGAACAAGTATGAAACTAGAAGTACTTTGTAGGTGTTGTTGGATAGATTTGCAAGATAGTAAAGAACGCGTAAATAGAAAATAGGGGCTATTTAGATAAATAAACAATAAAGTAAATATAGCGAGTGTGGAAAAGTGGTGGTAGGAGTTGTGAAATTGTCCCTAAGCAATTGACTACTTTACTAGACCGATAGCAAGTTTTATGTGGGAGAGGCCACTGCTAGCATGTCATCCCTGACTTGGAATTCTATGCACTTATGATTGGAACTATTAGCAATCATCTGCAACTACTAACGTTCATTAAGGTAAAACCCAACCATAGCATTAAGATATATTGGTCCCCCTTCAATCCCATATGCATCAATTTCTATGCTAGGTTGAAGCTTCTGTCACTCTTGCCCTCCAATACATAGTCCTATCAACATACAACTAACCCTATGGTGTGATCCACGCGCGCGCTCATATGATGGGCACCAAAGGACAGCAACATAACCACAAGCAAATTAAATCAATCATAGCAATTCATCAACCACCAATAGGACAACGAAAATCTACTCAGACATCATAGGATGGCAACACATCATTGGATATAATATGAAGCATAAAGCACCATGTTCAAGTAGAGGGTACAGCGGGTTGCGGGAGAGTTGTGACACCCGGATAATTAAGCTACAGTAATTCCCTGCTAATGATGCCACGTCATCATGATTACTGTTGTTAAACTCGCGTTGGTTCGAATCCGGTCCAAATTCAAATTCAAAATAAAGTCAAATAAATAAAGTTTTCAATTGTCAAAACAAAAATGTTTGTTGGGTTGCAAATATTCACCAGGTAATTATCATGTGGCAACCAACATCATTTGGCTCTCCCTTTAGTCCCTAGGAAACTATAAAGTGGCCCAACAGCATATTAGTTGACCTATTCAGTTTCTAAAAATGCTTGAACAATTCCGTTGGCTCTAAAACTTTTTATGAAACACCACAATGTTGTTCTCGAATTATGTGCCAAATTTCAAATGAACTAAATTCATTTTGTTTTGCTAATAAATAGAAAACAGTGGCAGAAATTTAAAACAAAAAAGAAATTATATAAAAAAGGGGGAGACAAAGCTACACTGTGCACCGTAGCCCACTGCTACAGTACACAGCCCAGCCCAACTCCTCCTATTTCTCCTTCCTCTGTTCACAGGGGGCTGGGTGGCCGTCGTGCACCCGTCCACGCCGTGGATCGGCCACGTGCCGGCCATCCACCACCTCCCTGGTGACCTACAAGTACCTCTCGACCCCCCTCCCAAACCCTAACCTCTCCTCCCTCCCCCTCGCGCCGTAGCTCTTGCCCTCGCACACGCTTGAGCCCTCACCGCCATGGTCTCCGACGCCCACGTGCCTACCGAGCTCCCCGCACCCAGCCACCTCGACCGCGAGCTTCGTCGACGTCCACTCCTTCGACTACATCCACCAATTGGAGTCGGGAGCCCCTGGATCGCAGGGATCGACATCGTCATCTACCTCCGACCACCGCGACACCATTAATGGATTCGTTGCCTTCACTCCATCCCTGACTTCCTCGAGAATGCCATCCGCTTCTAGGGTGAGCCCTCTGTCGATCCCTTCCAAGTACCCTTCAAATCCAGCGCCATAGCACCGCACCCGTGCTCGTCCGTCGCTCCCCACGCTCGCGCTCACCGCGGCCACCACCACCTCCGGTCCGTGCCCTGCGAGACTCCCGGCGCGCCCTCGCCTCCCTGGCCGCGCGCTGGCTCACTCGGGCGCGCGCCCTCTAGGACCACGACCTCTCGGGGTCGCGCCCCGCTACCCCTCCGCGCGCGTTCGCCTCTGTCGCTGTCGCTGCAGGGCTGCTGCTGCTGCCCAGTGCCGTCCCGCTCCCCCGCGCCCTGGCCACCCACTGCCGCATACGTACCCTGGCCCGCACGCGCCTGCCCTGTCGGGTTGCTACCGCCGGCCGCCTGTTGCCGGTTGCTTGCTCGAGCAGCCATGGCCAAACGCCCCTGTACGTGCGTGCGTGTGCACACGACTGAGCCTCTGGCCGGCTCTGTGCAATTTAATTAGGGGGCTAATTCCCCTCTAATGCTAAACCTCATCACTAACCACCCAGGACAGATGGGCCCTCTGGGTTAAATAACCCCTTTGATTAAAAATATGAGTCAATTACATGTGGACCCCCACTACTGTTAGTTAAGTGTTAAATTTTATTAAAATTGCCTAAGTCAATGACAGCCGGGTCCCGCCTGCACTATTCTCCTTCTGACTAGTCAACGTTGACTAGGTCAACCCTACCACTGGACCCCACCAGCCAGCCTCTGTGGCTAGCACATGGCTGGGTACACTTAGTATTTTCTATTTATTTGCGAATTAATAATAAATCTAGAAAAACATTAAACTTTAGAAAATCTTAGAAAATAATCCGTAACTCGGATGAAAAAGTTTTCTACATGAAAGTTGCTCGGAACGAAGAGATAAATCCGAATACGCGGTCCGTTCGTCCGCCACACGTCCCTAGCATAGCAAAAGTCGAACCTTTCCCCTCCGGTTCATCTGTCTGACACACGTCCGGAACCGGGAAAACTTTCCTGGATGTTTCCCCCTTCACCAGTGTCGCCTAGTGCTACGTTAGAACGCCTCTAGCACCGTTTATTGTCTTGTTATGCATATGTTTGCCTGTATTTACTATTTCTTCCCCCTCTTCTCTCCGGTAGACCTCAAGACCGCTGCTGATGCCCCTGTGATCGACAACGTCACCGACGACCCTCCTTCTTGTCTGAGCAACCAGGCAAGCCCCCACTTTGATCATCCCGATATCGCCCATTCCATATCTCATGCTTGCATTAGATTTTGCTATTGTTGTTGTTTGCTCCTATTCTGATGCATAGCCTGCTTTTGTAACCTGCTCATTGTACCTTACACGCTTATTCTAAACTGCTTAGTATAGGTTGGTTAGTGATCCATCAGTGAACCCCAGTACTTGTCCTTGTTGCCCCTGCTTCATCATCGACGACTCGATCAGCGTGATCGACGACCAGAGCCTGACACCTCACATCACATCACGCCCCTTTAGTTGCTCGACTCTGCAGAGCTACTATCGAGTGACGAGGGTGATTCCTCATAACGTACTCCTGATGATAATTCTGTAGTGTAGCTATTCGGTCGTGTTCATCAAGGGTGATTTCCTCTTTCACCATTCCCGATACGGCTCTGTCGTTCAACACCTCAAGTGTGAACCTCGAGGGTGGTCCCTCTTACGTTCACCTTGATGATTACATTGAGCGGAATCCTTCGTGGGTGATTCCTCAGGTTTTCCCCTTGATGTTTGGACACACGGTTACCTTGACTTTACTTGAGACCATTGTTGAAGTCGGGTCGGCCCTGAGGGGTACCCGCGAGTTGATGTGAAAGTCGGGCGGGTCCGTTGAGCACCCGCGAGTTTTCCACGTGGCACGGCCGGACAGTCTGGGCCCTTGCTGTAAGTCCATGTGACGGGGCGACAGGGTCACCTTATGATGATTCTCTGCTCGTTTCCACGAGCCCCCAATGCACCAACAGGTTTGGGTATTTGTTCTGAGTTGTCCCTTGGCCTTTATGCACTAACCACCATGCAAGAATAGATATGGGCCTCGATGTCGTGGTATCAGTCGAAGCTTTGTCAGATGTCCAGTTCAGCATTGTGGCACGGTTGGATCCTGTCATCCACTACACGGATGGTGCTGTTATCCACCCTACACACAACGACCCGGAGTGCAACGGGCTATGGGCCCAGACCCCGGAGTGCTTAGGATGTAGACCGGCGGGGACCTTTCTACTGAGCCTAGGTAGGGCTGCGACGTGTTGATCTTCCGAGGCCGGGCATTGACCCCAGAAAGGTGTGTCCGGCCAAAGTAATCGAGCGTGTTGGGTAACGTGGTGCACCCCTGCAGGGAAGATATATATTCGAATACCATGTCCATGGTAATGGACGTTCAGACTTATATCCTGATCTTATATAACTAGAAATGGATACTTGAGATATGTGATGGATATGTGGCTTCGAGATGCTTTCTCGCAGGGAGCCGAGGAAGGATCTCTGGGCGTTGTTGTTACAACATGCTTGTTAATTAAACTGCTATTCTTTACTCTCCTACATGCTGCAAGATGCTCGGAGCTGCTTGAAGATGCTAGTCTTCGTTAGGCTAGGCCTTCCCCTCTACTCTGGCATTTCTGCAGTTCAGTCCACAGTGAAAACCCTTCCATTTGATACCAATACATACTTAGTATAGATCTGATGCTTGCGAGTACTTTGGATGAGTACTCACGGTTACTTAGTATACCCCTTTTCCCCCTTCCTTCTTCTTTCCGGTTGATGCAACCAGATGGTGGATCCCTGGAGCGAGATGCCACCACCGATGGATGCTACTACGTGAAGACCGCCGACGACCAGGAGTAGTTAGGAGGTCCCAGGCAAGAGGCCTTGTGTGACGCCCCCTTTTCGACCGAACACTAATCATGCACGCAAATGTGTACGACCAAGATCAGGGACTCATGGGAAGATATCACAACAGAAATTTAGACACAAATGAAAGTCATACAAACTTCATATTACAAGCCAGGGGCCTCGAGGGCTTGAATACATAGCTCGAAAGCACAAGAGTCAGCGGAAGCAACAATATCTGAGTACAGACATAAGTTAAACAAGTTTTGCCTTAAGAAGGCTAGCGCAAACATCAACGATCGAAGAGGCAAGGCCTCCTTCCTGGGACCTCCTAACTACTCCTGGTCATCGGCGGGCTCCACGTAGTAGAAGGCAGCCTCTGGGTAGTAGTAGTAGTCGGCGGGGGTGGCATCTGGCTCCATGGATCCACCATCTGGTTGCATCAACCGGAAAGAAGAAAGAAGGGGGGAAAGGGGTAGCAAAGCAACCGTGAGTACTCATCCAAAGTACTCGCAAGCATCAGATCTATACTAAGTATGCACTAGTATCAAATGGAAGGTTTGTATCTGTGGACTGAACTGCAGAATGCCAGAATAGAGGGGGAAAGCCTAGCCTATCAAAGACTAGCATCTTCACGCAGCTCCAAGCATCTTGCAACATGTAGAAGAGTAAAGAATAACAGTTTATAATTAACAAGCATGTTGTAACATTAATGCCCAGAGATCCTTCCTCGACTCCCTGCGAGAAAGCAGTCCCGGAGCCACATATCCATCACATATCAAGTATCCATTTCTAGTTGTATAAGATCAGGATATAAGTCTGAACGTCCATTACCGAGGACACGGTATTCGAATAAAGATCTTCCCTGCAGGGGTGCACCACGTTACCCAACACGCTCGATCACTCTGGCCGGACACACCTTTCTGGGGTCAATGCCCGCCCTCAGAAGATCAACACGTCGCAGCCCGACCTAGGCTCAGCAGAGAGGTCCCCGCCGGTCTACATCCTAAGCACTCCAGGGTCTGGGCCCATCGCCCGTTGCACTCCGGATCATTGTGTGCAGGGTGGATACCAGCACCGCCTCGGATGGCCAGCATGATCCGACCGTGCCACAATGCTGAACTGGACATCTGACAAAGCTTCGGCTGATACTGCGACGTCGAGGCCCATAACTATTCTCGCATGGTGGTTAGTGCGTAAAGGCCAAAGGCCAACTCGGAACAAATACCCAAACCTGTTAGTGCATTATTAAAAGGAGTGACGGCTATCGGGACAAGTCCGGAGCTATCACCCCTCCTGGGTGATACCGCTAAACAGCCAGCCGCCACTGTCACATCGCACGGGTGCTCTCCGGGCCCGCCCGGCCTTCACAACGGTCTCCAGTAAAGTCAAGGTAACTATGTGTCCAGACATCAAGGGGAAAACCCAAGGAATCACCCTCGGAGGATTCCACTCGATGTAATCATCAAGGTGAACATAAGAGGGACCACCCTCGAGGTTCACACTTGAGGTGTTGAACGACAGAGCCGTATCGGTAATGGTGAAAGAGGAAATCACCCTCGATGACCACGACCGAATAGCTACACTACAGAATTATCATCAGGAGTGCGTTATGAGGGATCACCCTCGGCACTCGATAGTAGCTCTGCAGAGTCGAGCAACTAAAGGGGCGTGACGTGATGTAAGGTGTCGGGCTCTGGTCGTCGATCACGTTGACCGAGTCGCGATGATGAGGCAGGGGCAACAAGGACAAGTGGGGGTCACTGATGGATCACTAACCAACCTATACTAAGCAGTTTAGGATAAGCAGGTAGGTAACAAAAGCAGGTACAAAGGCAGGCTATGCATCAGAATAGGAGCAAACAATAACAATAGCAAAATCTAATGCAAGCATGAGAGTATAGATTGGCAATGTCGGGATGATCAAAGGGGGGGCTTGCCTGGAAGCTCCGCTGAAACGGAAGAAGGGTCGTCATCGACGTAGTCGATCACAGGGGCATCAGCAGCGGTCTCGGGGTCTACCGGAGAGAAGAGGGGGAAAAACAGTAAATACACGCAAACATATGCACAACATGATTATAAGCGGGGCTAGAGGTGTTCTAACATAGTGCTACGCTTTACTGGCGAAGGGGGAAACATCCGGGAAAGCTTTCCCGGTCCCGGACGTTTGTCAGACAGATGAACTGGAGGAGAAAGTTTACAGGTTCGCTATGCTAGAGACGTGTGGCAGATGAACGGACCACGTATCCGGATTCGTCTTGTCGTTCTGAGCAACTTTCATGTATAAAACTTTTTCATCCGAGTTACGGTTTAATTTCTATTAATTTTCAAAGATTTAAACAATATTTTGGAATTAATTTTAATCCGAGAATAAAGATTAAAATGCTATGGGTACCCAGCTTTGTGTACATAGAGGTGTACCAGAGGGTGACATGCGGGTCCAGGGGGTCCCAGTTGACCAGTCAAAGTTTGACTGGTCAACAGGGGGTGGGGCCCCTTGTCATGGACACATTTATCCAACTACAATTTTAATTAACTAATCTAGTTCATTAGTTTAATTAAGATTAATTAATTAAGTTAATTAAGCATTTAACTAATTAATTAATTATTATTTTTAATATGTTTTTTACACTTCTTTTTTATCTAATCAAGGGCATGGGCCCATATGTCATATGCCTGAGGGGGGGGGGTCTAATGGGCGCAGGGGAGCAGAACTGTGTGCGGGCAAACCCGCCTAGGCGACGGGGATCCCGCCCAGAAGGGCACGACAGCGCTGGTGGGCGCCGGCCACGGCGGCAACGGTGGTGGGCGGTGCGGCGGCACCGGTGGAGGGCGACGCCGATGGAGGGCGGCGCCAGCGCGGGCCGGGCGTTGGGGCGTGGGCGCCCGTCCAATGGGGCACTGCGAGGCCGTGGTCTCGGCGAGGCGCTGTCGAGGATGGCC
>NC_041389.1:199135414-199162461 GCF_002162155.2 Triticum dicoccoides | reverse complement strand
GCCGGCAGGGCGCGCGTGGCGGAGGCCACGCGGCCCCAGGCGGGCGCGGACACGGACGAGATGAGGGGGGAGCAGAGTGTAGTGGCGGCCGGAGCTAATGGAGACGGGGCGGAACACCGGTCGCGGCAATGGCGCAGGACAGGCGCGGGCTCGCGCGCGCGTGCGCGGCGAGCGCACGGGAAGCAGCAGCCACGAGGGCGTGCTTGGGCGCAGGGCGGCGGTCAGGTCGTGACCCAGACGCGGCCAGGGGTGTAGGGAAGGCGACGACCATGAGCTCCTCAGGAGCTCGGGCGTGATGGCGGGAGCGGCAGGGCTGCAGGGCGACTTCGCGGGAGCAGCAACAGCAAAACAGCAGCGCAGGGAGCACTGTCCATGACGAGCACGAGCTCGGGCGGCAGTGAGCACGGCGGGGAGGCGAGCTACGAGCGCGACGACTAGCTAGGCTACGGGCGCAGATTCGAGCTAGAAAGTGAGGGGAAGGAAAGAGAAGCTCACCGAGGAGCACAAGGAGGCTCGGTGTTAGCTTAGGAGCTGCAGGGTGGATGGGACCGAAGAAGATCTCCGGCGGCGCCCGTGGAAGAAGACGAGGTCGATCCAATCCACAGAGGGGCGATGATCTCGATCTGGCGCTTGGAGTTGACGTGGACGAGGTCGTCGGAGCCCCTGGTGCCGTCCTAGGTGGCGGGGACGACGATGGGCGCGAGGTTGGGGACGGCCATGACGATGTAGCTTCGGCTTGTTGCGGGGAGGAGAGGGAAAACGGCGCGAGGGAGAAGGGGATGAGGGATAGGGTTCGGGGGCGCGAGGGAGAGGCGTCGGGGCCGCCTTATAGCCCCGGGGAGACGGCAGATGGCCGCCACGGCGATGGTCGGTGCCGTGGCGGGCATCGGTTCTGCCCACGATCCCCCCGTGAACAGGGAGGGGGGAGGCAGTGCGCTCGGGCCGGCCAGTGGCCAGTTGGCCCAAGGCCCAGAGGGGGCACGGGGGTTTGCCCCTTTTTTTTGTGTGTGTGCGTGTGTGTGTTTTTTTCTTTTTATTTATTTCTTCTTTACTGTTTTATTTACTATTAGCATATTATAGTTTTATAAAATATGAGACCAATATCTAAATTAATGTTTTAGTTTAGCCCTCAGCCACAAAAGGTTCTACTCCCAAATAAATATAGTTTGCTAATTTTTATCTTAGGAAAGGCATTTAATTAAATATGATTATCACTGTCTTAATCACAAGGAGCATTTAAATATTTTTACAAAAATGTTGGGTCAGCACCATAATTGGTTATGGAATATTTGCCACACTTTGAACATTTTATTTTTGCCATTTGAAAAACTTTCGTTGTTTGACTTTATTTTAAATTTGAGATTTGAATTGGTTTGAACCAACGTGGGACCTAGCAACAGTAAAAGTGATGACATGGCATCATTAGCATGGAATTACTGTAGCTTAATTATCCGGGAGTTACACCTTGCCTCTTTGATCGTTGATCTTTGTGCTAGCCTTCTTAAGGCATCTTTGTTTAACTTATGTCTGTACTCACATATTGTTGCTTCCGCTGACTCTTGTGTATCGAGCTATGTATTCGAGCCCTCGAGGCCCCTGGCTTGTAATATAAAGCTTGTATTATTTTATTTGTGTCTAGAGTTGTTTTGTGATATCTTCCCGTGAGTCCCTGATCTTGATCGTACACATTTGCGTGTATGATTAGTGTACGATTGAATCGGGGGCGTCACAAGTTGGTATCAGAGCCGACTGCCTGTAGGATCCCCCTTTCCAACTCCTTGGCCGAAGTTGAGTCTAGTCTTTGAAAAAAACTGATTTACTAACATGGCTGTGCGGCTTATGGGCCCACGTCGCCATTGGGTGGTATTAGGATCTTTTACTCCTCAACTATACTCTGGGACTCTGATCTCCCTTCTATTTGGGTTAAATGGTTTTGTTAACTCTAACTCTAGGTTCTCGTAAATACTTTCTCCCGGAGAGCCCCTCACCCCAGATGATTGCTTGGTGCACCAGAAGATTCTGAAGATGCTCTCTGATGTTTTATTGAGACCCTTCTGCCCTTCGCCGTTACAATCCCTACCACAGAAAAATCCTTATGCATAACTACCTACGTTGTCTTTCATACCTTCATCCCCAGTTACTCTTGTTATTACAAGATGTCCTGAAATACTCTTCGATGTTTTGAGAATCCTTTATGCTTACTACCCTGCAGTCCTTGCCACATGAATACCCCTACAGATAATTACTCACTCTTATCGAGTATCCATTCATCCCCAGTTATTCTTATGCTTCATAAGATACTTTGTAATACAATTCGAGCTTTCAATGACCTCTGTCGCCTATTGCTCTAGAAGGTCTTACCTACCTACACTCTAGTTAATTCCACATGCCTAGCAGTATCCATTGACATCCTTTGTCATTATCATCTTCAGTCTTTCGATTTGATATGTTTGTGTCGCAATCATCAGTTAATCCTTATAGATTACCTTTCCGGCTCATACGTCTTCCCGAACATGAGCTGGTTCTCGGCCAATCAGATTGCCATCGATTGTGCCCCAAGTCTATTCCACTTATCCATCCTTGGTCAGAGCGTTTGCTTCTGATCCCTTGATTTTGGGAATCGTAATTCCGTTGCATTTGAGCCTTGAATTAGTCAATTGTTTCTATAATCTGATCTCCTTGCATTCTTTCTTCTTCTGGTTGAGTATCCATGCTCACCTCATATCCCTTGTCGACCACCAGATCCTTTGTTGGGTTTATCCGACATCATCCTTCATATTCAGTAAACCTTGTGAGCCTTTCCTCGGATACATAATGCCTTTGGTAAATTGTATCCCCGCTCTTGTCAACCATACTCTACTTCCGAGCTTGAGTACTCATGAAGTTTGTGGTATATGTTCCTAAGATGCCACGATGGGTTGAATCTATGTCTTCCCTGAATCCGCGTGAACTCAAAAATTGTGCGGGTTATACTCTGCTGGCTTTTTGCCAGGTAAATTTTCAATGCTACAACTTGTTTTAATGCGAGAAGTGAATGGAAGGTTATGCATTGGAGAAGTGGGAGTCGACCTTGAACTTTGTGTTCATGCCCATAGACACGATGTACATCCTATCATGGAAGCTTCTTGTTATAATAATAATCCTCTTATGATAAGTTCATCTAGTATCTATGTTTCGTCCTTCGCAACCATGGTTCCAACCATGATTGTTCTTCTTTGATTTAATTTCTCGGACAAGTGGAAGTACTTGTCTTCTGTAGTTCATTTCACCCATCCAACCTCTGTTCTGCTATACCCTCGAGTATTACCCTCTAGTATCTCGAGAATATCACGGAACTACATAACATCTTATGAGTTCTTCATGAACTATTAATTCTTGCTGATTCCAAGTTTCTACGGGTTCTGAGTTGTTAGACACTTGAGAACGCCGATAAGTGATTCGATGTCTACACTTTACTTTCCATTGTTTTGTTTAAACTTTCTTGTAACGTAACATATATGAGCAGTGATAATTCGCTTCTTATGTAAATGCCTCGATGTACAACTCTGTCAGTAAGACCTTGTTACTATTGTTGATGGCATTCCGGTAGCCACCGATGGACGAGAACTTTGCCTATTTGTCCGCCTCGTCTTAACGAGCAGGAAAATGGTTCTCTTCGTCCCTCGCCCTTGGTACCAACGTTGTTGCCAACATAACTGACAGGCTATCCTCTGACCTACCTTGCTATCATGACCATGCATATGTTAGCGCCCTTCCTACCTTTAACCCACATGGTGGGCCCATAACCCACAGTTCCACAGGATTGAAACCTGACTCTCCTGTACATCTCTGTCTTACAAAATTGTTCCTCATGCTTGGCTTCATATGTAATTCACGAGCCACCTTCTTGTGATCTGATCTGCAATCAGATGCAATACTTATTTTCGATGCACTGAACCCCTTTCACACTCTGTTTCAGGCAACGAACAATTGCCTACCCGCTTAAAGCTTCTTATTGCACCTCCTTACCTTGCTCTTGATGACTTCTTGAATTTCAACTCGAGATATGTCTCTATGGCATGTTCAGTGAGATAGCCCCCAGGTACCTATCTAGTGTTGAGCTCCGTCCTTCCCGAGTCTTCCCCCCTTACTCCACCCCTTCAATCTCGGGACGAGATTTCTTGTAGTGGAGGAGAATTGTAACGCCCGGATAAGTAAGCTACAGTAATTCCCTACTAATGATGCCACGTCATCATGATTACTATTATTAAACTCGCGTTGGTTCGAATCCGGTCCAAATTCAAATTCAAAATAAAGTCAAATAAATAAAGTTTTCAAATGTCAAAACAAAAATGTTTGTTGGGTTGCAAATATTCACTAGGTAATTATCATGTGGCAACCAACATCATTTGGCTCTCCCTTTAGTCCCTAGGAAAACATAAAGTGGCCCAGCAGCATATTAGTTGACCTATTCAATTTCTAAAAATGCTTGAACAATTCTGTTGGCTCTAAAACTTTTTATGCAACACCACAATGTTGTTCTCGAATTATGTGCCAAATTTCAAATGAACCAAATTCATTTTCTTTTGCTAATAAATTATAAAAAAAGGGGGAGTCAAAGCTACACTCTGCACTGTAGCCCACTGCTACAGTACACAGCCCAGCCCAACTCCTCCTATTTCTCCTTCCTCTGTTCATAGGGGGCTGGGTGGCTGTCGTGCGCCCGTCCACACCGTGGATCGGCCACATGCCGGCCATCGAGAACCTCCCTGGTGACCTACAAGTACCTCTCGACCCCCTGCCGAACCCTAACCTCTCCCCCCCCTCGCGTCGTAGCTCTTGCCCTCGCACACGCTCGAGCCCTCGCCGCCATGGTCTTCGACGTCCATGTGCCTACCGTGCTCCCTACGCCCAGCCACCTCGACCGCGAGCTTCGTCGACGTCCACTCCTTCGACTACATCCACCAATTGGAGTCGGGAGCCCCTGGATCGCATGGATCAACATCGTCATCTACCTCTGGACACCGCGACACCATTAATGGATTCGTCGCCTTCGCTCCATCCCCGACTTCCTCGAGAACGCCATCTGCTTCCTGGGTGAGCCCTCTGTCGCTCCCTCCCAAGTACCCTTCGAATCCAGCGCCATAGCATCGCACCCATGCTCGTCCGTCGCTCCCCACGCTCACGCTCACTGCGGCCACCACCACCTCCAGTCCACATCCTGCGGGACTCCCGGCGCGCCCTCGCCTCCCTGGCTGCGTGCTGGCTCACCCGGCCGCGTGCCCACTAGGACCACGACCTCTCGGGGTCGTGCCCCGCTTCCCCTCCGCGTGCGCCCGCCTCTGTCGCTGTCGCTACAGTGCTGCTGCTGCTGCCCAGCGCCGCCCCGCTCCCCCGCACCCTGGCCGCCCACTACCGCATACGTCCCCTGGCCCGCACGCACCTGCCCTGCCAGGTTGCTACCGCCAGCCGCCTGTTGTCGGTTGCTTGCTCGAGCAGCCATGGCCGAACGCCCCTGTACGTGCGTGTGTGTGCACACGGCTGAGCCTCTGGCCGGCTCTGTGCAATTTAATTAGGGGGCTAATTCCCCTCAAATGCTAACTCTCATCACTAACCACCCAAGACAGATGGGCCCCCTGGGTTAAATAACCCCTTTGATTAAAAATATGAGTCAATTACATGTAGACCTCCACTACTATTAGTTAAGTGTTAAATTTTATTAAAATTGCCTAAGTCAATGACAGTCAGGTCCCGCCTGCACTATTCTCCTTTTGACTAGTCAATGTTGACTAGGTCAACCCTGCCACTGGACCCCACCAGTCAGCCTCTGTGGCTAGCACATGGCTAGGTACACTTAGTATTTTCTATTTATTTGCGAATTAATAATAAATCTAGAAAAACATTAAACTTTAGAAAATCTTAGAAAATAATCTGTAACTCGGATGAAAAAGTTTTCTACATGAAAGTTGCTCGGAACAAAGAGACAAATCCGAATACGCGGTCCGTTCGTCCGCCACACGTCCCTAGCATAGAAAATGTCGAACCTTTCCCCTCCGGTTCATTTGTCTGACACACGTCCGGAACAGGGAAACTTTCCTGGATGTTTTCCCCTTCACAAGTGTCGCCTAGCGCTGCGTTAGAACGCCTCTAGCACTGTTTATTGTCTTGTTATGCATATGTTTGCTTGTATTTACTACTTCTTCCCCCTCTTCTCTCCGGTAGACCTCAAGACCGCTGCTGATGCCCCTATGATCGACTACGTCACCGACGACCCTCCTTCTTGTCTGAGCAACCAGGCAAGCCCCCCCCCTTGATCATCCCGATATCGCCCATTCCATATCTCATGCTTGCATTAGATTTTGCTATTGTTATTGTTTGCTCCTATTCTGATGCATAGCCTGCTTTTGTAACCTGCTCATTGTACCTTACCTGCTTATCCTAAACTGCTTAGTATAGGTTGGTTAGTGATCCATCAGTGACCCCCAGTACTTGTCCTTGTTGCCCCTGCTTCATCATCGACGACTCAATCAGCGTGATCGACGACCAGAGCCTGACACCTCACATCACATCACGCCCCTTTAGTTGCTCGACTCTGCAGAGCTACTATCGAGTGCCGAGGGTGATCCCTCATAACGCACTCCTGATGATAATTCTATAGTGTAGCTATTCGGTCGTGGTCATCGAGGGTGATTTCCTCTTTCACCATTCCTGATACGGCTCTGTCGTTCAACACCTCAAGTGTGAACCTCGAGGGTGGTCCCTCTGACGTTCACCTTGATGATTACATTGAGTGGAATCCTTCGTGGGTGATTCCTTGGGTTTTCCCCTTGATGTTTGGACACACGGCTACCTTGACTTTACTTGAGACCATTGTTGAAGTTGGGTCGGCCCTGAGGGGTACCCGCGAGTTGATGTGAAAGTCAGGCGGGCCCATTGAGCACCCGCGAGTTTTCCATGTGGCACGGCCGGATAGTCCGGGCGCTTGCCGTAAGTCCATGAGACGGGGCGATAGGGTCACCTTATCGTGAGTCTTTGCTCATTTCCGCGAGCCCCCAATGCACTAACAGGTTTGGGTATTTGTTCTGAGTTGGCCCTTGGCCTTTATGCACTAACCACCACGCGAGAATAGATATGGGCCTCGACATCGTGGTATCAGTGGAAGCTTTGTCAGATGTCCAGTTCAGCATTGAGGCACGGTCGGATCGTGCCATCCACTACACGGATGGTGCTGGTATCCACCCTGCACACAATGACCCGGAGTGCAACGGGCGATGGGCCCAGACCCCGAAGTGCTTAAGATGTAGACAGGTGGGGACCTCTTTGCTGAGCCTAGGTAGGCTGCGACGTGTTGATCTTCCGAGGCCGGGCATTGACCCCAGAAAGGTGTGTCGGCCAGAGTGATCGAGCGTGTTGGGTAACGTGGTGCACCCCTGCAGGGAAGATATATATTCGAATACCGTGTCCACGGTAATGGACGTTCAGACTTATATCCTGATATGATATAACTAGAAATGGATACTTGAGATATGTGATGGATATGTGGCTCCGAGATTGCTTTCTCGCAGGGAGCCGAGGAAGGATCTCTGGGCGTTGTTGTTACAACATGCTTGTTAATTAAACTGCTATTCTTTACTCTCCTACATGCTGCAAGATGCTCGGAGTTGCTTGAAGATGCTAGTCTTCGTTAGGCTAGGCCTTCCCCTCTATTCTGGCATTTCTGCAGTTCAGTCCATAGTTACTACCCTTAAATTTGATACCAATACATATTTAGTGTAGATCTGATGCTTGCGAGTACTTTGGATGAGTACTCACGGTTACTTAGTATACCCCTTTTCCCCCCTTCCTTCTTTGCGGTTGATGAAACCAGATGGTGGATCCCTGGAGCCAGATGCCACCGCCGATGGATGCTACTACGTGAAGACCGCCGACGACCAGGAGTAGTTAGGAGGTCCCAGGCAGGTGTAACACCCCAAAAATTTAACCATGATTGTTTATTCATTTAAAAATGATGCTACTATTGTGGGGTTTTTACCCCAAGTGAAAACTTTCCAAAAATATTATTGGACTTGTATACCCTCTCAAGAAAACATTTCTTTTATCAGTGGATTTATTTGCATAATTGTTTTTCCTGAGCTTTATTCATTTAAAAATGATGTTTCATAAGTTTTGGAGCCTCTTTTGCACTGCAACCATTTCAAATACTTCTTTAAAATCCCCACCAAAATTTGGGGATGACATATGATGTCCCTAAATCACTTTTATGCAAAAACCTCTCTTAAGAATTTGGAGATTTTGAGCTCTACTCCAAATTTTCAAATCTGGTCCAGTTTGCACTTTTGCACTACAACCTATTTAAATATTCCTTTAAAACTTCCGCCAAAATTAGGGGATGTCAGTGGGAGTATATAAGTCATCTTTGTGCAAAAATCCACTGGTGTTCTTTGAAAAAATTGAGCAAATCATCCTCTTTTGCTCTCTGGTCCGGTTGGGTGTTTTATACTGCAACTCTATTTTATTCTGCTCTAGTGCCCATGATCTTTCTCCTGCCTGTAAACCACCCTACAAAATCCTTAAGCCCAGGAGATGGGACCCATTGGAACATTTTTGGTCCATGCAATAATAGCCTTTAGTTTCTGCCCAGATTTGGTTTTCTAAAAAACTTGCACTAACAAGTTTCTGGTTTTGCCCAACTAACATTGCCATCCTCTCTATCAACTAAGGAGACTAGGATCTGGAGTTTTTGGCCACCCCAACAGATGCCTAGATGCCCATGAAACTCTGTCGAGCACTTTGTGTGCATAGCCAGATTTGGCATGATTTTTAGTTTGCATTGTGAGCTTGATCCTCTGACCCAACAAACTTCTCCACTAAACTCCTAGCTAACCCTAACCCAGGCCTGTTAACTACCCGCCTCGCTCAAGCTCTCTTGCACACGATGGCATTACGTCGAGCACCTGGCGTGCGTGCTCTGGGCGCGCCCAGAGCACACGTTTTGCACGCGCGCGCACCGTGCCGCCGCGTCTCGCTACCGCCCTCCCCCGCACCCGTTCTGATCCTTGGCCATTTGCCGCCAACGTGCCCGACCCCTCCCCCGTCGTAGAGCCGCCCTGGCCCCTCCTGGCGCCCTACAGCACCACCACCGCAAGCCGCTACTGTCGCCCGGCCGGCCCCTGCCAAGGACGGCGCCGCCCAAACCATACGCGTGCGCCAGCTGCCCTCTGGAGCAGCTCGAGCTCATCCACGAGCCGTCTACTAGCGGCCGTCGCCGCCACGTCGCCCTGCAAGCTATAGAACGGCGGTTCGCCGTTCTTATCCACGGCCGCCGTAGGAACCGACCTTGGCCGCCTATAAATAGGGACCCCCGAGCCTCTCCAAACCCCCGGGAAACCTCAGGCCATCCCTTTGATGCTCCCCTACCCAGCCATCAAAGGGGGGAGGCCTTCTTCCTCGTCTCCGGCCAGTTCGGCTGCCGCCACACTCCGGTGCCATGCGTTGCGAGCAGAGCCTCCCCCATCCTTCCAGCGCCACCATTTGACTCCCCATGGCCTTGCGGAGCCGCCCGGCCTCTCAGCTTCGACGGGGAACCACCGTAGCCCAAGCCCCCAATCCTCCTGAAGCCATCGTCCGCCGCAGAGCTCGCCGCCGGCGACTCCCTTCGCCCCCGCCAGCCGTTCGACCACCGGGAGGACCACCCGGGACTAGCGGATCCATCCCTGCCCTTGGAACCCCACGGGGAGCCGCCGTTCGTTGACGGTGATTGCCGGAGCCCCGCCTCTGCTCGGGCAGAGGAGAAAGGAGGGGGGGGCAACTGGTCAAACCTGACCAGTGGGCCCAAGGGACCCACTGTCAGTGACCCCGAGCCGGTCCACACTGGCATAAGTGAAAGCGTAAAGCCCAGAGTACGCTTCCCCCCCCCCCCCGAACCGTTTTTCTTTTTCTGTTTCTTTTATTTATTTATTAAAAAAAATAGAATTTTGACTAAACTTTGACTGGCTATAACTTTTTAAATATAAGTCCAAATGATTTGATTCTTTTTCTGTTCTTTCTCAAATTTTGTCTAGTTTATTTTCATGTTTATTTGAAAAAAATTCAGACAAATTTTTTGTACTGTTTTAAAACTATGTGTTAATTTGAATTTTCTCAAAATAGGATTGTTGGAGAGAGAAAAAAACTTTCAAAAAAGTTTTGGAATGCACCCTGCCTCTCCACAACTTGAAGGCAAGCATTCTGAACCCTGGCATAATATTTTTGTGTGTTGTTTGATACGGTTACAACACCACCTGGACATGGAGCATTCGTTATTTTATGTGATGATACGATCATTTGCATGAGTGCATAATGAAGATGCTTTGCTGTTGGAAATGGATATGCTTGTGGGTGGGCGGAATTAAAGGGGTGGGCATGTTAGACAAAGAGAGCGCCTGTGTTTCTGTGTGAGAGACTTGTAGGACGGGGTAGAAAGACGAATTCTAACCTTGACGGAGGGAGAGAAATACACGAAGTGCGCGTGTGTGATTCCGATGCCCACATGGAAATGAGATATGTATGTGTGTGAGAGAAATTGCACAATTCATTCATGTATCACTATCTAGCGATCGTGGACGTGCATCGCTTGAACATAAATCAATATCTAGTTCGTATTGTGGCCAAAGGTACAATATCGATTCAACGCTATAAAGATTGGACACTCACATATCATATTTTTTTCTATTTAAATAAACCTTTTCAGTTGTGCATGCCAAAGTTACAGTGATATTTCTTCAAACAACCAATGTAGCTATCATGTACATGCACCATTGTTACTCTTGCATTCAAATTCATTAGTCTTGGATGATTTAAGGTTCTATTATGAAGTAATATATGTAATATTCATATATGAATTCAACGGGTACGCAATTTATGAAATGGAGGCTATGTAATCATATAAGGTAACACTTTTAAGTAGCGGACTTCAATATCCATTTCTTTTCGTGCGCCTCTACACTAACACGTCAATGCATTATGTTTAAAGTAAATAACCAATGGCACTAAATTATCTATTTACATAAGAAATACATAGGCTAAGCATTTGATCCCTTTTTTTGTGAACGCGCCAATACACCCGTATGATTGGTCGTGCCCGTGTGAACGTCCAAGTTATGTCCAAGTTATCGGCGCATCATCCCGAATTATTGTCTTTTTTTCTGGGGTGGACTTCACACCAGTTATTAACTGCTGACGCGTGCCCCGTGTACACAGTCTAGCATGACCTTCCCGCTAGCACGGTCCAAAACTAGTTGAAACTGGATACGAACGATCCCGCGGGCGGCAAAATCTCCCGCCTCCTTCTAAAATTTCCGCCACCTTAGTCTTTAGCATGCGAAATTCCCCTTTTGTCCTTGGTGCATGGAGACCAATAGTTACAATACCGCCCTCATCTACATAATAGGTCGGGGCTGCTTTGGTAACTTCCGGTTCCCCCCACTACACGGCACCCCCATTTCCTCTCCCCCTCCCGCAAAAACGACTAACTCCACAGCACCAGAGCATCTTACATCACGTTGTCCGTACTTCATCGGCCTTTCTCCCCTCCCCTCTCAAAACCCTAGACTGCTCACCCACCGGCGTACCATAGCCCATTCACTACCAGCGGCGTCCACCTTGCTGGATCTGCTTCTGCGGCCGCATCTACCCCTCCCACCTCCCCTAGAAACAAGTAGACTGCTCATCCACCATTGTACCACATCCCATTCAGTGTCGGCCTTGTCCACGGTGTTGGATCTGCTTCGCCGGTACTCTCATCAACCGCCGCGCAACTGTAGCGGCTCATTCATACTCCCCACCGGAGATGCTTCATCCACACACCCCGGAGCCGCCCCACCGATGCCCTCGTTGATGGCCTCTGATCATCTTCGCCGACACCTTCCTCAATCCTACCAGAGCCGCTTCGCCGACACCATCGTCAAACCTACCGGAGTAGCTTCACCTATACCATTCTCAACCCTACCGGGGCCTCTTTGCCAACTCACAAGTCCACGGCCTCAGGTCCGCTTCCTCGCACCCTCATCCAACCTACCGAAGCAGCTTCTGACGCCCCGTCCATGGCCGCAGATCCACGTCGTCGACACCACCCTTAACCCAACCACCGGAGCAGCTTCACCTACACCCTCGTCCATGGCCACAGATCCGCTTCGCCCACACCGTAGTCCACCCTACAGGAGCCGCTCCACAAACACCCTACTCAATGGTTCTAGATCTCCTTACCGGACCCCGACAGCCAGCGCAGCGTCATCACCCTTGACATTTCTAACCTGATTCCCACCGTCTAGCAAGATGCCAAGCACCCGCCACGGCCTAGGGACTTGTCACCTTTAAACCCGTCCAGCATCACCTGCCCGATGTACTTCAAATATACTAACAGGTCACTGTTACCTGTTATGCAGTTGGCAAAAACTACAAGGATGGTGTTTCTTCTGGATCTAACAACTTGGCCAACCAAGATCCTGGACTGAGGCATTGCTATGATCTTGTAAGTGCGTCTCTCTCTCTCTTGTATTGTTCTATGCCTGCCAGCGTGCTTTGCTAGGATTTTCGACCAGTAATCCCTTTGTGCAGACAATGATTTCTACTACTGGCTGCTAAATTAGATATGTAGATGTCATACATGATACTACCTTGTACCTTCGTTCCTAAATATAAGTCTTTCTAGAGATTCCACTATAGGCTACATACAGAGCAAAATGAGTGAATCTACACTCGAAAATGCATCTATATACATCTGTATGTGGTCCATACTGGAATCTCTACAAAGACATACATTTTAAGAACAAAGGCAGTACATTACACAAAATCGTAGGTGGCATGTAGGAATTCCAGTGCACTACATTAGGCTCCCTTAGAGTGCCTGCTAGTCCAGCACACAGAGTCATGGCTAGTTTATGCTATGCACACAATCATTAATTGGTGGTTTAAATATGCGCAAGGGATATGCAATGTATTATCATGTAGAGATGTCTGAAATTAGCCGTGTCAACTTGCAGATAGGGTTACATAATGAAAAAGTACAAGATGTATGTGGCAATTTCATGGAACATCGCAAAAAAAGGAGAGGCAGCAGTGAGCCTATACAGTGTGCTATGGTACATCACTCCTCCATTGCAATCATCGTGACATGTTATTTGTATGTCAGTTCTATTGGCCAAGTTTATTAGGGACAGTTATTACGAGTTATCCTAAGAAAATAAGCACATGTGAATATAAGCTCCATGTAATAAGCCAACCAATTCTTTTCATTGCGTTTTCAGCTTATCTTTGATATGATCAGTGAAAAGTCTAGATTGCATTATATTTTTTCATTTTGCTGCCCATATGAAAATTAATTTGACTTGCAAGCATCACAAGTTGAACCCAGTGCAGTAATTAATATGATAGAAAAACAGACCATCACTATTTGCTCAAAATGCAAATACAAAGATACCATCTACTTGGCACAATCTACTTTGGTCAATGTTTTCCATAGAGATCTCATTGCCTAATTTAAACGAAGAACGCATGACCCGCATTTAAATTAAGAACAATTATTTATTGAAATTTGATGGTCCAAGTGGCTGGTTATTATCATATAGCAGCACCACCTGAAAGCATCATATAGCAGCAGCAGCTCACAGCAACTCATCATACAGCAGCAGCAGTGTGCAATTTGTCATACACCAGCAGCAGCTCATAGCAATTTATCATATAGCAGCAGCAGGAGCAGCTCATAGCAATTCATCATATAGCAGCAGCAGCTCCTAGCAATTCATCATATAGCAGCAGTAGGAGCAGCTCATAGCAATTCATCATATAGCAGCAGCAGGAGCAGCTCATAGCAATTCATCATATAGCAGCAGCAGGAGCAGCTCATAGCAATTCATCATATAGTAGAAGCAGCAGCTCATAGCAATTCATCATACAGCAGCAGCAGGAGCAGCTTATAGCAACTCATTATATAGCAGCAGCAGCAGCTCATAGCAATTCATCATATAGCAGCAGCAGCTCATACAATTCATCATATAGCAGCAGCAGCTCATAGCAATTCATCATATAGCAGCAGCAGGAGTAGCTCATAGCAATGCATCATATAGCAGCAGCAGAAGCAACTCATAGTAATTCATCATATAGTGGATCAGAATGAAAATTTGGCAAAAAAACAGAGGAGATCCTCACCTTGTTGGATGAGCTCATCCTTCAACAGCACCTCAAGCCCATGACCTGGGAGGAGGGGAGGGGGAATAGGGTGCCTTCTGCCGCAGTGTGGTATCAGCCATAGTTGTGCAGCGCCCGCCGGAGTAGTGCGTTGGACGAACCACAGTGGAGCAGCTGCTGGAGACCATGAGAATGAGGGGCAGCGCCAGAGGGAGGAGCAGCCAGGGAGATTTGCCCCTACCCGCCGGCCATGTAGCCTAGCTGGACAGAGCATCGTCGAGGACCAGGCCAGATGGGACCAATGGCGACGGCTTGCTGGAGGAACCCTAGTGCTGCAGGCAAGGGATCGAGGTAGAGGGAAAGGGGAGAGGAGATGCAAGCGGGCAGGGCAATGAACGCTTGCGTGTTTGTTTTTACTTGAGGGTCAGGTGTGACACGGGCGTCAGCAGTTGCATTTTGAGTGTAATATAGGCAGACAACAGAGTCATTTCACTATTCCCCTTCCCTTCAATTATTAGTGAGGTTCTACCTGAAACACCCCCCTCCAAAGCGAAATTAGTTAAGCCCAAGCCCATAACTCAAAAATGACTTCTTTACATCTTTTATGGCTTATTTTGATAATAAGCCCTGAAAAGGCGGAATCAAACTGGCCCTTAACCTGCAATTCAATTGTGCGTGCAATGATGAATCACTCCTGCCTGCAATAGTGTACATTTAGGCATCATCATACATGGCATAACCTAATACATGTGCATTCCATTGTAGAATCTGGAATATGCAATGTTTATGTTAGTTCATACGTTGCACATGATGTTTAAATGCCCCTTAAATCTGTTCAGTCAAGTGATGGTCTTTAAGCCTCCTTCTTTGCTTCTTTTCTTGATATGTAAGATTTGCTCACACGTCTGTTCAACTACTTGTTTGCATCAGCCAGCCATACTAGGACTGTTTGCTTTGATTACTTGTTGTTCTTGACCTAACACTCTAACAGAGTTTGTCAATGATTTAAACACTAAGGGCTACTGTAGTGGGGCCTTGTCTAACTCATAGGTGACATAAAGGTTTGGCTGTACACTAAAGTAGGCTCTCCAAGAGTACCTGGAGATCCAGTTCGAAGGTATGCCTAGTTTTTACATAGTGCAGACATAATAAATGCTCATTTCATTGTGTGCAAGTGCAAGAGATGCAGCATGTTTCATTATGTGGTGTTGTTTTGTTATAATCTCATCCTTTTGTGTTCATAGACTGGAAAGTATGCATATTTATCTTCCAAGGAGACGAGTAACTAGTTTGTGTCACCTTGCAAAGGGGGTGCAATGAAGATAAGATTGAGGATTTCCAAGTACAAGATGTTAGGAAGGAGCCTTGCAAGAGAAGTAGGAGCTGCGCTCAGCCTGTTCAACCTATTAAGGTAAGTCACTGTATCCAACTCAACAGTTCAATTCCTTGTTTGTTTCAGGCATAGTTAATTTGCTCTTTTCAATTGCTTTATTTGTCCTCAGTTAATGAGATGCCCAAAGAATGATGCCTGATGTTGGTACTTGTATAACTATTAGTTGACATAATTAAAGGCCTTACCATTTAATTACTCTGCCGAAGTGTGCATGAAGCTTTGAAGTCTATTAACCAACTATTATTGCATGAGGCTCGCAATCTAGTTTATACTAGGCTAATGATTGCATACTTTTGCTTGTTGTAGTATGTTTGTATGAAACCCTCTCTGTTCATTATGCTCCCTAAGACTTTAATTGAGCTACAGAATGGCCAACTGCTTGCTTACTTATACGCAAGATGCTGCTAAATTTGTAACTTGTCTGTGTTTTGGATTGGGCCCCAACATCATGCTCCTCTGGTGAGCTAAGAGAGATTTCTGTATGCATGCTGCACAGACTACCTTTTATAATTTTTAAAATATCACCTGCTTATGCTTCATGATGTGTAACATTATTGTCAGTCCTGTTTTGCCATGTACTCCCTCCGTCCCAAGATAAGTGTCTTAACTTTGTACTAGCTCTAGTACAAAGTTGTACTAACCTTGAGACACTTATTTTGGGACAGAGGGGGTACAAAATACTCTGTCTTGCTCGCTTCACTGTTGTAATATATTTTGCCCTAGTCATGTGTACTTACAGAAACATTTCAGGATGAAGTGACATCAACACAAAGATCTGCGAGCAGTGCGGCATGGCCATTACCAAATGATTATGGATTGGAATTGGAATGTGCTGATGTTCTCGAGCATCAACTAGAGGTGGCAAGACAACGTGTACATGATTCTCAATGTACAATCAACAAGTTAAGATTGGACATGCAGGTATTAGATGCAAGAGTCAAAAAAATGAAACAAGACACTGAGGTAACCACGAAGGAATTGGAGATTTTGTAGACTGAAATTTGTGCTATCTGAATCCGGCCAATCCTACTTTCTGAAGAGATTATAGCTCAAATGGAGTTAAGTTGATGCGCTTCCATGATGTATGAGCTGTATTTGCCTAGTGTATGTAATTTGTTGTTTGTGTATGTTTTATTATCACCGGTGCCGAACCATAATGCCTAGTGGGTATAATCGGCTGTAATTTCTTTATTCTATAGTGTAGGATTATTCTACGTTTCTATGCCTTGGTCTCTCTGTTGTATAGTGTATGTTTTTTAGAGGTGATAGTATAGAGTAGGATAATTCTTTGAATATACTATATCATTCAAATGGGGGCCAACTTGCCCAAACGTTGTAGTGACCACGGCCCTCCACAGGCCGTACGATCCATGGGCCATCTACGGGACGGACGATCCATGGCCTTCTATGGGCTGTCGGATCCATGTGCCTTCTACGGGCCATCAGATCCATGGGCTTTCTATGGGTCGTCGAATCCATGGGCCTTCAATGGACCGTCGAGTCAATGGGACTTCTACGTCCCGTACGATCCATGGGCTTTCTACGGGTCGTCTCATCTATGGGCCTTGTACAGGCCATATAATGGGCCGTAAACGGGCTAGAGTGGAAATCGTACATTTTATGGGCTGACCATAACAGGCTGTTAATAGGTCGTAAATGATGATGCTATGAAAATGGCCCAACAGATTAACGGGCCACAAACGGGCCGACTGTATCCACGGGCTGAATTTGGCCCACAAGCAGAAAAGGCCAGTAATGGGCCGTAAGTAACCGAATGTTGGAAATGAGCCCAAGAATAAATGGGCCCTAAGAAGGCCGAAAGGTAACACGGGCTGGAAAAGACCCAATGGAATAATGGGTCGCTGATGGGTATAAAGCGATACATTGTTCATTACGGGCCGGTTTCACCACGGGCCGTTAATGGGCTAAGAGTTACAAAGGGAATCATATGGGCCGAAAGACGTCATGGGCCATACATGGGCCAGAAGTTACAACGGGCTGGAATCATATTGGACGACCCAGATGACGCTACTGGGCCTAATACCGTTAGGCCGTAACGGGTCGTGAGTTAGCGGGTTGTAAATGGGTTATATGCGAACATGCCGTTAACAGGCTTTCCGTGGGCCGGCCCGCCACCTTTTGACCAAGTCAAACGGGCCGGCCTCTTCACAAGAATGGGCCTCTGTTGGGCCGTGCCACATGTTGACGTATCATAGGCGCCTTGGGTCCAATGAGTGGATGACATATGTCCCAACAGTGAGCCGACACATGTTTCCTCCGGCCAATGATGATTTTACACGTGGAAAATCCACATTGGTCAGGGCTGTTAATGGGTTATCGGATCCAAAACTGGACCCGATAGCTTAACGGCGTTCCGTTATGGTGGATGCCACGTGTTGGTCACCCTTGACGAAAGCACTTCTGTGACGCACAATTTATCGTCATGGAAGTGGACACTTCCGTGATGATAATTTTGGTAATGTCATGGAACACTTCTACGACAGCACAGGTATGACTATCTTGATTCTGTCATAAAATCATCATGGATGTACATGCATGACAAAAAATGCGACCTACTGTGACAAATACGTATCATCACAAAAGTGTATTTTTTTTGTAGTGACACATCGACCGCTATCCAGCATGCATCTGGTGTATTAAGTTCATCGAGAAAGGGAGTAATGCAATAAGAATGATGACATGATGTAGACAAGATCTATTTATGTAGAAATAGAACCCATCTTGTTATCCTTAATAGAAATGATACATACGTGTCGTTTCCCCTTCTGTCACTGGGATCAAGCATCGTAAGATCGAACCCATCACAAAGCACCTCTTCCCATTGCAAGATAAATATATCAAGTTGGCCAAACAAAACCCAAATATCGGAGAAGAAATACGAGGCTATAAGCAATCGTGCATATAAGAGATCAAAGAAGACCCAAATAACTTTCATGGATAAAAACATAGATCTGATCATAAACTCAAAGTTCATTGTATCCGAACAAACACACTGCAAAAAGGCTTACATCATATGGATCTCCAAGAGACCAATGTATTGATAGTCAAAAGAGAGAGATGAAGCCATCTAGCTACTAACTACGGACTCGTAGGCTACAGAGAACTACTCACGCATCATCGGAGAGGCACCAATGGAAGTGGTGAACCCCTCTGTGATGGTGTCTAGATTGGATCTGGTGGTTTTGGACTCTGTGGCGGCTGGAATTGATTTTCGTCGACTCTCCTAGGGTTTCTGGAATATTGGGGGTATTTATAGAGAAAAGAGGTGGTTCAGGGGGCACCCGAGGTGGGCACAACCCACCTGGGCGCGCCCTGGTGGGTGCTGCCCCCCTCGAGGCACCCCCCAGGTGCTTCCTTGGCCCATTGGATGACTTCTGGCCCAAAATGAAATCCTCAAGAAGTTTCGCTGCGTTTGGACTCCCTTTGATATTGATTTCCTGCGATGTAAAAAACATGCAAAAACAGCAACTGGCACTGGGCACTATGTCAATAGGTTAGTACCAAAAAATGATATAAAATGACTATAAAATGATTGTAAAACATCCAAGAATGATAATATAACATCATGGAACAATAAAAAATTATAGATACATTGGAGACGTATCAGCAGCAGAGCTGGATCATGTTTGTGCTTCGAATGTCATTCTGATTTTCCTTCAGCCGTTTTCTTTTCGAGGTCAGATTTGATAAGGCGACAATATTCTTCTCCTTAAGCTCGATCTTTTTCGGCCTTCTTTGCTCTCTTTTCAGCATTCTTCTGGTGCTTAGCCAGCTCACGAGGATATGATGCAGGAGTCTTGAGAGATGACTCATCAGCATCAGGAGGTGGTGGAGGTCTCTCCTGGGGATCACTTGCACGTAGGAGTCCAATTTCACGATAATCACCCCAAGGAGGATGGAAGCCAAAGTTGTTCGTGAACCGAGGATGAATCATTTTATAGTTGAACCACTTGCCTACCAGTGACGTCGAAACTTCTGCAGACGCCTTTTCTTTTCTGTAATTGTTTCTCCTATAACAGTGTTGTAGTTCTCATGAGAAATATATTGAGTTGAATTTGTGAAAGGTTGTCTGCCACCTTTCCTTTTCTTCGGAGCATCTTCTTCTTACTCAGCTAGATTTTGCTCGGATCTCTTTCTTTTGTTGGTGGATGGGCCTACCGTTGGGCCCTTGGCATTTGGAGCTTTTGACTCATCTGTTGTGCCCATAACTGTCTCTTCATCATCAGCCATGCTTAGTGGTCGTGTAGAATCTTCAACAGATTGCATATTCCTGTGAATGAGAGTAGATTCAAGGGAAAATGGGGACATGATTACAAATGCTCACAATGAATATTTTTTCGAACAAAAAGCATTTTGAAGAAGAATTAGATGCAGACTTTGAGAAACGTTTCGAAATAAGGAAACGTATAAAATGAGCTAGTAGGTCCAAAGAATATACTAGTCAGCGTGCTAGGCATTCCATTCGAGCGAAACATAATGCAAACCTTAGATCTGAACTAATTCAGATGCGAGGTACAACTACAAACCACATCTGCACTGGTAAAGGTGAAAACCTAGATCTAAGATATGCGGTAAAATCAGAGCAAAATAACCGTGGCCAAACTCGAGTCGTGAAGGAAGGAGGCCCAAGTTCGAACTACACGTACCCTAGGTCGGTGGCATGCAGCGGGTACGACGGTGCGGGGAAGAAGATGTCCCGTGGCGGTGAGGAAAGACTCCGGTGAGCACTTTCTGACAGTGAAGCGGCGAAGAGGTCCTCGGCGTCGAGCTCAAGGTGGAGCGCTGCGACGAGGGTTTGAGCAGAGTGGAGGCGAGGAGAAACAGAAGTGAAATGGAAGAAGGAGGGGGCGCGGTATTTATATGCGAAAGAAAATAACTGCACGCAGTGAATTTTGATCGAACGACCTCTATTCAAAGACTATTGCGATTCAACGGTTAGGATGGGATGGCAGTTGATGGGTAACACATGGAAACCGTCATAAAGGATCGTGGTCCTAACTTGGGCGGGAGACCCCAAATTTTGGACTCTTTCACTAAAATGGATTAATGTTCGGACCAAATCTTAATTGTGGTCAAGGACACCAGATAAAGTTTCGTTCCAAATGAACTATGAGCATTTGTAATGGAACAACATAGACTGGAAGAGATAGATCAGGGAGAAAAATAGGGTCCTAGGCATTTCACTCAGGCAGATAAACAAAAACACTCGAGCAAATAGCTGTGGGAGAAATGCATTCGGACAAACACTAAAACTTATGATCGAAAAGAAACTCAAAGAAAGAAAATTGTGGTGGCATGACCCACCGTATAAGAACTGTATGACCCCGAGTGTCATACAATTATCGTGGCACCCGGTTAGTCTAGTTCTTCGTTAATGTATTCACTCTTAGAAAGAAAATTTCACTTTGTTGACATTTTCAGACTCTTCGAGTGTTATGCACCCATTCCTTCTAAGATGTGGAAGTGTTAGCACGGTTGCCTAGTCCAGCTTACTAGATGTTTGCGAATTCCACGAATTTAGCTCACACCATAACGCACAGAATCTTTTCTCATCGAGAGGCTTGGTGAAAATATCAGCGAGATTGTCTTTGGTTTTGACATGATTGATGGTAATATCCTCTCGAGCAACATGATCGCGAATGAAATGATGTCTGATGGCAATATGCTTCGTGCAAGAATGCTCCACAGGGTTATGTGCAATTTCGATAGCACTCCCATTGTCACAATAATATGCTTGACCTTGATGCCATAATCCTTTAGAGTTTGCTTCATCCACAATAACTGAGTACAACAAGCACCAACAACAATATATTTGGCCTCAGCCGTATAAAGAGATACACAATTATGCATCCTTGATGACCAACAAACCAATGATCTACCGAGGAAATGGCATGTCCCCGAAGTAGTCCTGTCAACCAAGTCACCAGCCCAATATGAGTCTGAATATCCAACAAGATCAAACTGTGCTCCCTTAGGATACCAAAAACTAAGGTGGGGGTGTGAGCCAAATATCTCATAATGCGCTTGACCGCTTGGTGACGCGATTCTCTCGGTGCATCTTGATAGCGGGAACACATGCAAACACTCAACGTAATGTCAGGTCTGGATGCACATAGATAAAGAAGGGAACCAATCATAGAACGATAAGCCTTCTGATCGTAATCCTTACCATACACTGCATCCAGCTTACCGTTCATGGGCATAGGAGTTTTATAGCCCTTCATTTTGGAATCTTGCATTTTGAACTTCTCTAGGCATTCTTTCAGATATTTCTCCTGAGATATGAAAATTCCATTTGCCTGTTGACGAATTTGCAGTCCAAGAAAGAACTTGAGTTCACCCATCATAGACATTTGATATTTATCAGACATCATTTTCCTGAACTCTAAGCTGCAAGCATTGTTAGTTCAGCCAAAGATAATATCATCCACATAGATTTGACATACGAATAGATCAACAGCACGAGTGAAAAGTGTGGGATCAATGGATCCTGGCTTGAACCCTTTGTTGAGCAAAAACTTCTTCAATGTGTCATACCATGCTCTGGGGGCTTGCTTCAACCCATATAAAGCTTTCTTCAACCTGAAAACTTTGTTAGGAAACTTAGAATGTTCAAAGCCAGGTGGCTGTCTAAAATAAACTTCCTCAATAATTTCACCATTGAGGAAAGCACTTTTCACATCCATTTGATAAAGCAGGATATCATTGTAGTTTGCATAAGCGAGAAGAATACGAATTGCCTCAAGGCGTGCAACAAGAGCATATGTTTCACCGAAATCAATACCTTCTACCTGTGTGTACCCTTCAGTAACAAAACATGCTTTGTTTCTCACCATCTTTTTATCCTCGATGGCAACATATAATACGTGTCTTGCTGCCCCTACTGTCACTGGGAAAGGACACTGCAAGATTGAACCCAAAGCTAAGCACTTCTCCCATGGCAAGAAAGATCAATCTAGTAGGCCAAACTAAACCGATAATTCGAAGATACTTGCAAAGATATCAAATCATGCATATAAGAATTCAGAGAAGAACCAAATAATATTCATAGATAATCTTGATCGTAAATCCACAATTCATCGGATCTCAGCAAACACACCGCAAAAGAATATTACATCGAATATATCTCCAAGAACATTGAGGAGAACTTTGTATTGAGAATCAAAGAGAAAGAAGAAGCCATCTAGCTAATAACTATGGACCCAAAAGTCTATGGTAAACTACTCACGCTTCATCGGAGAGGCAATGGTGTTGATGTAGAAGCCATCTGTCATCGATTCCCCCTCCAGCAGATCGCCGAAAAAGGCTCCAAGATGGGATCTTACGGGTACATAAGGTTGCGGCGGTGGAAAAGTGGTTTCGTGGCTCCCCCTGATGTTTTTAGGGTATAAGAGTATATATAGGCAAAAGAACTAGGTCGGTGGAGCTACAAGGGGCCCATGAGGGTGGGGGCGCGCCTACTCCGCGCGCCCTCCTGCCTCGTGGATGCCTCGTTGCGTCTCTGACTTCAACTCCAAGTCTTCTAGTTTGCTTTTGGTTCAAGAAAGATCATCGCGAAGGTTTCATTCCATTTGGACTCCGTTTGGTATTCCTTTTCTGCAAAACTCTAAAATGAAAAAAAACTGGCACTGGGCCTCGGTTAATAGGTTAGTCCCAAAAATAATATAAAAGCACATATTAAAGCCCATTAAAAACCCAAAACATATAATATAATAGCATGGAACAATCAAAAATTATAGATACATTGGAGACGTATCAAGCATCCCCAAGCTTAATTCCTACTCGTCCTCGAGTAGGTAAATGATAAAAACAGAATTTTGATGTGGAATGCTACCTAATGATACGTCTCCATCGTATCTACAATTTTTGATTGTTCCATGCCAATATTCTACAACTTTCATATACTTTTGGCAACTTTTTATACTATTTTTGGGACTAACATATTGATCCAGTGCCCAGTCCTAGTTCCTGTGTGTGGCATGTTTTATGTTTCGCATAAACCCCATATCAAACGGAGTCCAAACGGGATAAAAACAGACAGAGAATTATTTTGGAATATTTATGATTTTTGGGAAGTAAAATCAACGCGAGACGGTGCCCGAGGTGGCCACGAGGAAGGGGGCACGCCTGCCTACCCTAGGCGCGCCCCTGACCCTTGTGGGCCCCTTGTAAGGTGGTTGCTGCTCTTCTTTGGTGGCAAGAAAGCTAATTTTTGGAAAAATATCTGGGCGAAGGTTTCAATCCAATCGGAGTTACGGATCTCCGGATATAAAAGAAACGGTGTCAGGGCAGAATCGAAAGAACGCAGAAACAGAGAGAGACAGAGAGATAGATCCAATCTCGGAGGGGCTCTCGTCCCTCCCAAGCCATGGGAGCCAAGGACCAGAGAGGAAACCCTTCTCCCATCTAGGGAGAAGGTCAAGGAAGAATAATAAGAAGGGGGGCTCTCTCCCCCTGGCTTCCGGTGGCGCTGGAATGCCGCCAGGGACCATCATCATCACCGCGATCTTCACCAACAACTTCACTGCCTTCATCACCAACTCTTCCCCCCTCTATGTAGCGGTGTAACCCCTCTCTTACCCGCTGTAACCTCTACTTAAACATGGTGCTCAACGCTATATATTATTTCACAATGATGTATGGCTATCCTATGATGTTTGAGTAGATCCGTTTTGTCCTATGGGTTAATTGATGATCGTGATTGGTTTGAGTTGCATGTTTTATTATTGGTGCTGTCCTATGGTGCTCTCTGTGTCGCGCAAGCGTGAGGGATCCCCGTTGTAGGGTTTGCAATATGTTCATGACTTGCTTATGGTGGGTGGCGTGAGTGACAGAAGCACAGACCCGAGTAAGTAGGTTGTTTGCGTATGGGATAAAGGGGACTTGATACTTTAATGCTAAGGTTGGGTTTTACCTTAATGATCTTTAGTAGTTGCGGATGCTTGCTAGAGTTCCAATTATAAGTGCATATGATCCAAGAAGAGAAAGTATGTTAGCTTATGCCTCTCCCTCAAATAAAATTGCAATAGTGATTACCGGTCTAGTTATTGATTGCCTTGGACAAATAATTTTCTTGTGACAAAAAGCTCTCTACTAAACTAACTTAGTTGTGTCTTCATCTAAACAGCCCCTACTTTTTATTTACGTGCTCTTTATTATCTTGCAAACCTATCCAACAACACCTACAAAGTACTTCTAGTTTCATACTTGTTCTAGGTAAAGCGAACACTAAGCATGCATAGAGTCGTATCAGTGGCAGATAGGACTTGAGAGAATATTTGTTCTACCTTTAGCTCCTCATTGGGTTCGACACTCTTACTTATCAAAAGAGGCTACAATTATCCCCTACACTTGTGGGTTATCAAGACCTTTTTCTGGCGCCGTTGCCGGGGAGTCATAGCGTGGGGTGAATATTCTCGTGTGTGCTTGTTTGCTTTATCACTAAGTAATTTTTATTTGTTGTTCTTAGTTGTTCTCTATCTTTAGTTATGGATGTGGAACACGAAATACCAAAAAAATTAGGTGTACTTGTTACTCATGGAGATGTGGAACCTCCTAAAACCCTCGATGCTCGTTATGTGAAAGAAATTATGTACTACTTTGATAATCCTGAGAAAACCCCATTCAATTATGTTATGGGAGACACGTTGGATCAACATGAATACTTTAGGGATTATCGCTTGACACAAAAAGGGAAACTATTATGGGATCAAATTTATATGTTGCGTTGGTATGCTCGGGATCTATGCTTGAGACATGATTATACTTGTTGCTCTAGGATGAAGGCTCCACACCTTCCCTTTGCATGCAAATTCAATGATGATAAAACCTTAGCTTCTTATGCTAATGGTATCTATGATTACTATGATGTGGAACAAATAGAAGAATTCGTTGCTTTTATGGGTGCTTATGAGATTGAATCTATGTTTAAAGAATTTGAAGATTTTGATGATTCAGTTTACAGACCTAAACTTTTTGCTATACTTAGATATTGCTATGACTTGTGGGGGAATCATAGTCTCCATCATCCTTTCCTCACTGGGACAATGCTCTAATAATGAATATCATCACACTTTTATTTACTTACAACTCAAGAATTACAACTCGATACTTAGAACAAAATATGATTCTATATGAATGCCTCCGGCGGTGTACCGAGATGTGCAATGAATCAAGAGTTGTACGAACAAATTATGAATGGTGGCTTTGCCATAAATATGATGTCAACTACATGATCATGCAAGGCAATATGACAATGATGGAGCGTGTCATAATAAACGGAACGATGGAAAGTTGCATGGCAATATATCTCGGAATGGCTATGGAAATGCCATAATAGGTAGGTATGGTGGCTGTTTTGAGGAAGGTATATGGTGGGTGTATGATACTGGCGAAAGTTGCGCGGTACTAGAGAGCCTAGCAATGGTGAAAGGGTGAGAGTGCGTATAATCCATGGACTCAACATTAGTCATAAAGAACTCACATACTTATTGCAAAAATATATTAGTTATCGAAATGAAGTACTACGCGCATGCTCCTAGGGGGATAGATTGGTAGGAAAAGACCATCGCTCGTCCCCGACCGCCACTCATAAGGAAGACAATCAATAAATAAATCATGCTCCAACTTCATCACATAACGGTTCACCATATGTGCATACTACGGGAATCACAAACTTTAACACAAGTATCTCTCAAATTCACAACTACTCTACTAGCATGACTCTAATATCACCATCTTCATATCTCAAAACAATCATAAAGAATCAAACTTCTCATAGTTTTCAATGCACTTTATATGAAAGTTTTTATTATACCCATCTTGGATGCCCATCATATTAGGACTAATTTTATAACCAAAGCAAATTACCATGCCGCTCTAAAAGACTCTCAAAATAATACAAGTGAAGCATGAGACATCAATAATTTCTATAAAATAAAACCACCACCGTGCTCTAAAAAAGATATAAGCGAAGCACTAGAGCAATATTGTCTAGCTCAAAAGATATAAGTGAAGCACATAGAGTATTCTAATAAATTCCGATTCATGCGTGTCTCTCCCAAAAGATGTGTACAACAAGGATGATTGTGGTAAACTAAAAGGCAAATACATAAATCATACAAGACGCTCCAAGCAAAACACATATCACGTGGTGAATAAAAATATAGCCTCAAGTAAAGTTACCGACACACGAAGATGAAAGAGGGGATGCCTTCCGGGGCATCCCCAAGCTTAGGCTTTTGGTTGTCCTTGAATTTTACCTTGGGGTGACTTGGGAATCCCAAAGATTAGGCTATTGCCACTCGTTATTCCAAAATCCATCAAATATTTACCCAAAACTTGAAAACTTCACAACACAAAACTTCAACAGAAAATCTCTTGAGCTCCGTTAGTATAAGAAAATAAACCACCGCTTTAAGGTACTGTAATGAACTCATTCTTTATTTATATTGGTGTCAAACCTACTGTATTCCAACTTCTCTATGGTTCA
>NC_041389.1:199070483-199134908 GCF_002162155.2 Triticum dicoccoides | reverse complement strand
TACTCATAGATTCATCAAAATAAGCAAACAACACACGAAAAATAGAATCTGTCAAAAACAGAACAGTCTGTAGAAATCTGTAACTTTAGAATACTTCTGTAACTCAAAAAATTCTGAAATAAATTGGTGGACCTGAGGAATTTCTCTATTAATCATCTGCAAAAAGAATCAACCTAAAAGCACTCTTATGTAAACAATTACAGCTATTCTCGTGAGCACAAAAGTTTCTATTTTTTATAGCAAGATCGCAAAGACTTCACCCAAGTCTTCCCAAAGGTTCTACTTGGCACAAACACTAATTAAAACATAAAACCACATCTAAACAGAGGATATATGAATTATTTATTACTAAATAGGATCAAAAAAGCAAATAACAAAAATAAAATTGGGTTTCCTCCCAACAAGCGATGTCGTTTAACGCCCCTAGCTAGGCATAAAAACAAGAATAGATCTAGGTATTGCCATCTTTGGTATGCAATCCATAAGTGGCTCTCATAATAGATTCATAAGGTAATTTAATTTTCTTCCTAGAAAAGTGTTCCATGACCTTCCTTAATGGAAATTGGAATCTAATATTTCCTTCTTTCATATCAATAATTGCATCAAACGTTCTAAGGAAAGGTCTACCAAAAATAATAGGACATGTAGGATTGCAATCTATATCAATAACAATGAAATCTACAGGAACATAATTCCTATTTGCAACAATGAGAACATCACTAGTCCTTCCCATAGGTTTCTTAATGGTGGAATCCGCAAGATGCAAATTTAAAGAACAATCATCAAATTCACGGAAACCTAGCACATCGCATAAAGTTTTTAGAATCGTGGAAACACTAGCACCCAAATCACACAAAGCATAACGTTCATAATCTTTAATCTTAATCTTCTATATCTAAATAGGGGCACCCCACTAGGTGATTTTTCAGCCTTCTCATGAAGCCACATCACTTCAATTATTATAGCCGTTGATTCAGTAAAGCTGAGGAGTCTGCAGCCGTCTGATTAAAGATTGAGCAAATTATGAAGAGTTGCCACCGCTAAGTGAAGATACCTTTTCGTTCTTTTACGCGTTGGGCGTCCAACAGGCTTTTCCTTCTACACGCGACTGAGCCAGGAAAATGCTGGTGGCCGCTGCATTTTGCACGCTGGCTTCCCAGCCCAATATCTAATACACACATTTATTATCTTCCTAATTAACTCCCCACCAATTGATTTTCCATCAATCTCTCATCTTCTACACCGGTGCCTTTTCTTCTTCTTTATCGAATAAATGGAGGAGTAGATGGGTTGTTCTCCCCACAAGTACCGCTTCGGCCTGAGAGGATTCATCACGTATTCAGGTTTGGCCTTGAAGATTAGTTGGATGCTAACGAATTTGATGCCCTGATGCTCAACGTCCGTCACCTATTGGTGCAGGTCTCGAAGAGGAGGCGGGGCTGGAAGCTTCTGGAACCAGCCGACTATCGGTGGATGATGCTGCCTCCATCGCACAGCCATCGCCTGTGGCGGCGCCCTCTTCTCCTACCGGCCGTGTTTGGAAAATACCCTCTCCCCGTCGTTGTCCTCGCGTTCGCCATCAGATCACCAAGTCCATCAGGTACGCCTCTTCCCATGCCTCATCCACCCTACCGTGGCATCTATCGTCAGCTGGATCTGGGCTCTTATCATGGCGTCTGTGCATGTAGGTAGAAAAGTGAACCGACGGGACGCGAAGCAGATGGTGTGGTTGAGTGGTTCGTGGCTTCGTGGGGATGTCAGTGTCGTTTCTGGCCACCACCACGCTCGCCGACCCTGTCGGCCTACGAGAATGGTTCAGTAGCCTCCTCGCCGCCACCGTTGCAATCTCCGCTTGTGTACTTACGTCACGTCCCCTCTTTGTACCTGGATCTCCCCGTAGCCTCCTCATCATGCCTACAGGTTCAGTTCTTATAAATCTAGACAACTAAAATTTGTTTTCTTGATTGGTTTGCAGAACTATGTCTGAGAGGCTGAAGCTTGCTACGATCTGGCTAGCTCTTATTACATCTAAATATGGAGGAAGAGAGGGCAGTGATATGGCTATAAAACTTTTCTTGTAAACCTAATATGGGTACAAATTTAGTAAAATCGATGTAGGAGAAATCACTGTGTTAAATGTTAGGTAAACTGGCAACAACAAGAGAAACATGCTTTAGCATCTCTTTATTTCGATGAATACATTATTTTTAGTCATACAACAAGTTACTAAGTTGTTGTTCCAAATTGCTTCCAAAACTGAACATATTGTGTGGTGTTAAATTGGAAATATGCATGCCATATTTTTCTACAGATTGCTCTTTCAATCATTAGGCAGAGGTAGGAAACGTCCTGAGGATGGTCATATCTGCGCCCTCGAAGCTTCCTGCAACCTGTTTCAATCCCCTCTATGTACAACGTTCTCCCTAATTGCTCCATTTTCCTATCTTCATGAACCATGTGGCTTCTTTGTTTTTAGATTACTACCATGCACTTGACCCACTGATCGTTTGTGCCTTTCTTTCCTTGAGTTTCTGTTTCAATAAATACTTAAACTTTTTCTAATGAACACTACTTTATAGTCCAATTATCCTTAGGCAAGGGCTCTCACAAGATAATACAACACCAGTTATTGTAGCTGCTTCTGATGATACAGAAAAAATGAAACATGGTACTGCTCATAGATATGCATATTTATTTAATTCCTCGATCGATGTTTTAACACAAATTTTTCTTTCACAGAAAGTTGGTGCAAAAGGAAAAAGCCGACTTTAGTGAAGATGCTAGCAGCAAATTCCCCTACAATGTTTTAAAAGGGAAGACCATTGGCAGCTATTGTTGTCAAACATGTATCACAATTTTTGGTGTCTTTTTGCAACACTACAAACCACACAAACGCGATGGGCATTTCAGGACAGGCATATTAATGCCACAAGGAAAAGAATATCTATCAAGGTATTATGCATGGCAAATATGCTACAATGAAGATGCATGCTTCAGTTCTTTCCACACCATGTATAGTATCATTAACCACTAACTTTGGTCGCCACCTATTATAAGCGAGAAAGATTCACATACTTCATGTTTTTCAGCTGTACAAGACTACAAATATATCATCATACTAGAGTACATGTATCTGCGTCAATTGTTGATTTGATATAATCTGC
This sequence comes from Triticum dicoccoides, assembly GCF_002162155.2. NCBI lineage: Eukaryota > Viridiplantae > Streptophyta > Magnoliopsida > Poales > Poaceae > Triticum > Triticum dicoccoides. Next base: position 199,131,744 of record NC_041389.1, on the reverse strand, counting down.
GCATTTTCTGCAATCCTCCACCGTGAGGCATGCGTTGGCCTATTGCCCTTACATCAATGTAGATTGCTAGCTCTAAAGAATGTACACGTCAACTGTAAGGTTTTGTTATTTCAAATTGGATCATGACTTTTCTCAAAAAATCATCAAAAAATCCCGCAGCAACGCGCGGGGCATCATCTAGTTTTAATAGTAGGTTCCCACTCATCATAAAGTTTCCTAGGGATAGAAACTTCTAGTTCAAGCTTTTCTTCATAAGATTGCATTAAATCATCAACGATATGTTTAGTAAAAGCTTTATTTTGATTATAAGCATGAGGAGAATTTAACATGAATTGCAACAAGGAAATACAATCTATTAAAGAACGATTATCATAATTAAATCCCTTGAAATCCAAAATAGTGGGTTCATTGCTATTTAAAGTTTTGACCTCTTCAATCCCACTTTTATCATTTTTTGCATCTTGATCTAAAAACTCCGAATTATTGGGACGCCTTTTAGCTAAAGTTGACTCATCTCCAGTCCCATCCTTATCAAGATTCATATTGGAAAACGAAGATTTAATAGGAGTCACATCGATCACTTTTACATCTTCATCATTATTATCATGAAAACTAGAAGAACACGCTTTCACAAACCAATCTTTTTTAGCACACATCCTAGCGGTTCTTTCTTTGCACTCATCAATGGAAATTCTCATGGCTTTGAGGGACTCATTGATATCATGCTTAGGTGGAATAGATCTAAGTTTCAAAGAATCAACATCAAGAGAAATTCTATCCATGTTCTTAGCCAACTCATCAATCTTAAGCAATTTTTCTTCAATCAAAGCATTGAAATTCTTTTGCGAACTCATAAATTCTTTAACACTATTCTCAAAATCAGAGGGCATCTTATTAAAATTTCCATAAGAGTTCTTTTAGAAATTACCATAATTATTAGAGGAATTACTAGGAAACGGCCTAGGATTAAAATTGCCTCTATACGCGTTGTTACTAAAATTGTTCCTACCAACAAAATTCACATCCATAGATTCATTATTATTCTCAATAAAAGTGGACAAAGGCATATCATTAGGATCAGAATAAACACTTTTATTAGCAAACAATTTCATAAGTTCATCCATCTTTCCACTCAAAACATTAATCTCTTCAATCGCATGAACCTTTTTACTAGTGGATCTTTCGGTGTGCCATTGAGAATAATTAACCATAATATTATCTAGGAGCTTAGTAGTTTCTCCTAAAGTGATTTCCATAAAAGTGCCTCCCACGGCCGAATCTAAAAGATTTCTAGAAGCAAAATTCAATCCGGCATAAAATTTTTCTATAATCATCCACAAATTCAAACCATGTGTAGGGCAATTACGTATCATTAATTTCATCCTCTCCCAAACTTGTGCAACATGTTCATGATCAAGTTGCTTAAAATTCATAATATCGTTCCTAAGGGAGATGATCTTAGCGGGAGGAAAATACTTAGAGATAAAAGCATCTTTGCACTTATTCCATGAATTAATATTATTTTTAGGCAAAGAAGAGAACCAAGTTTTAGCACGATCTCTAAGCGAAAACGGAAATAGCTTCATTTCAATAATATCGTTATCCACACCTTTCTTCTTCTGCATATCACACAAATCAATGAAGTTGTTTAGATGGGTTGCGGCATCTTCACTAGGAAGGCCAGAAGATTGATCTTTCATAACAAGATTCAACAAAGCGGTATTAATTTCACAAGATTCAACATCGGTAGTAGGAGCAATAGGAGTGCTAACAAAATCATTATTGTTGGTATTGGAAAAGTCTAACAATCTAGTATTATCTAGAGCCATCGTGACAAGCAATCAATCCAACACACAAGCACACAAGAAGCAAGCGAGAAGAGACGAACGGAAGAGGGGCGAAGAAAAGGCAAAGGTTTTTGAAAATCATTTTAGAAGTGGGGTAGAGGAAAACGAGAGGCGAATGGCGAATAATGTAATGCAAGGGAGAAGAGTTTATGATGGGTACTTGGTATGGCTTGACTTGGCGTAGATCTCCCCGGCAACGGCGCCAGAAATCCTTCTTGCTACCTCTTAAGCTTGCGTTGGTTCTCCCTTGAAGAGGAAAGGGTGATGCAACAAAGTAGCGTAAGTATTTCCCTCAGTTTTGAGAACCAAGCTATCAATCCAGTAGGAGACGACGCACAAGTCACCAAATACCTGCACAAATAATCAAGAACTTGCAACCAACACGATAAAGGGGTTGTCAATCCCTTCACGATCACTCGCAAAAGTGAGATCTAATAGAGATAGTAAAGTAAATATTTTTGGTATTTTTGTTGCATAGATTGAAAAGTAAAGATTGCAAAATAGTAAATGAGATTTGATAATATGGAAAAGAGACTTTAATATAATGGAAAAGAGAACGGGGGGCCACAGGTTTCACTAGTGGCTTCTCTCGAGATAGCATGTATAGGGGTGTAAACGGATTGGATCGGATCGGATAATGCTTTTACCATATCCTTTACCATATTTTTTTGTCGGATTCAGAGCGGAGCGGATATTGACCGGATGCGGATTCGAATGCAGATTATATCGTACTACGGACTCGGAGCGGATTCGAAGCGGACTCGGACCGGAAACGGACAAAAAATATCGGGTGATACATGCAAAAAAAGATGAACCTTTTTCTACTTATCCAAACAATATGAAAACATGTTTTGATCCAACCGCATTACACTAGAGATTGGCCAAAAATTTTAAAGTCATAACTCACACCCATATGGCAACAATAAATAGTACCGGTAAAATAATGGTAGCATTACACACGTCCAAAACAAAGGTCATACATAAGAAATACTTAATTCAATGTTCAATTGAAGTTTGTATATATTATAAAAGGCAAGTGGTCGGTCAAGTAGAAGCCCATAGCCCATAGCACATCCTTGACTTCTCTTCAACATGGTATTTCTTCCAGTCCACTTGCAACTTCATGTGAGAATGATAAGAGATATTTAGATGCTATACTTGACAATAAGAAATGATAATTAGTTGTGGACAATTAACAATCAATTAGTTCGAACACACACGCATTATTCTAAGGTGTATGCATCCACCTGATTAACTTGCAATTTTTTAGCGTGTGTATATATAGAGAGAAGAGAAACATGAGGCATCACATATTATATGCACGCACTATATATACATGTATTGATGTATACACACGACATGCACACACTTATGGTTGTTATATCTTGTATGCTTTCTCACATGCAACAAAAACTAGCATGAGATGATGCATGGCTAATTAAATTATATTATAAAATCTGATCGGTAAGTAGGAACACACATATTCACTGTCAGGACTAGGGATTGGTAACCAGCAAGTATATATACATGATTGGTAACTAGCAAGTAGCAACGGCAACGCACATATTCAAGCAACGAGTAGGTATATATTAGTAAAAGTAATCTATATGTGCAAAGAGGATAAAAGCTAGGTAATATATACTTAATATATATTAGCGGATCACCGGTATAACTGCTACCTGAATTACTTGCTCATGATGCATTTGATCAGCCACTTATCCAATATTCATTCCTTGATCCTCCTATGTACCAGCAGCATGCAAATTTACGAAAAAAATATGTTATAACTTTACATAAATAAAATAGCAGTAATGATCAAGAGATAAACAGACATACTTGCATAGCTAGCCTCTCCCCTAAAGTTGAAGTACTCATGGTATAATCAGATCTGTCATCATCACTAGCATCTTCTTCTCGTTGCTGCGAAGTCCAGGAAATATATTTAATAATATATACCTACTGAGTTGAACCAGCTGGGTACGTCGGTTCAATGTTTAAGTCAGGTTATGTTCGCAATCGATCTTGTATAAATGTTCAGGACTTTGTTGCAGAAAAGGCTTACTGAAACTTTAACAAGAAAAGGGTATGTGTTGCCCGGAACACAATACTACTGTCTCTGTCTGTCTCATCTGTTTTTACCTGAAACTCTAAAGCAAACAATCTTTATGAAACACAACATGTGTGTGAGTCCAAAGAAAACAAACAGATATGAGAGAGACCGACGGTCTGACCATAGTTACATCGATTCAGCGAGACATGTAAGTGCAAGAAGCTAACCCAAGGCCCAAGCAAGCAAGCAGTTGAATTGATTTCTAGCTGCTAGATTCGTTGCTTTCAATCACGTGAGTGTAGAGGAGTACGAGCATACAGCATACATGCTAGACTGCTAGTAGTCACGTTCCTATCAGATTTTACGGCCGCGCCGATGCAAACCCACGTCAGATCCATGGCGGACCGCTGTCCTGACGTGCGTGGGTCGCACGGGCGGACGCTGCCCATCGTCGTATCCAGGCTGCCGAGCATGGCCGCCGTAAGCGTCGGCCACGCCTGTCGGCCGTCTAGGCTCTATGGCGTGCCTGATGTCGTGGCGCAGGTGTGCGGCTGCTCACGGCATCAACTGACAGCCGGACATGATAAAAGATCCTCGGGCTCTAAACTTGTGCAGGACTCTGTGCATCTACGAAATCACTTACCTCCGTTGTTGGGACGAGACCACGCGCATCTTTGACCATCGTTGAACCGTGAGATTATCAGAGAGAACAGAGATGCAAACAGCGGCCGAGGAGAAGCAACAATGCAAGATGGCGATGGAAAGAAAGATATGTACGCACTATCGTTGCTATGCTACCAATTTTGGATGCGGTGATTGCGTACGATTATGGTAGAGTATATGGGGTGACTGCAAATCAACAATCACTAACCTAAATGGGCATACATATGGACCGGACGTTTGGGCTTATTTTGTCGGATATAATCCGGTTTACATACCTCGGATAATCCACAAAAAATAGCGGATAATCCATATCCGCCAGATAGTAGGGATACCATATCCGCTACCATATCCGCCGGATATCCGATTGATCAAAATCCGTATCTGCATCCATATCCGGCGGATTCACATAATTGCATAACATATCCTCAAAAACGGGTGTGGATGCGGATTCGGAGCGGAAATTATCCGTACCATCTACATCCCTACATGTATTACGGTGGGTGAACAAATTACTGCCGAGCAATTGATAGAAAAGCGCATAATTATCTAAGGCAATGATCATGAACATAGGCATCACATCCGTGTCAAGTAGACCGACTCCTGCCTGCATCTACTACTATTACTCCACACATTGACCGCTATCGAGCATGCATCTAGAGTATTAAGTTCATAAGAACGGAGTAACACATTAAGCAATATGACATGATGTAGAGGGATAAACTCAAGCAATATGATATAAACCCCATATTTTTATCCTCGATGGCAACAATACAGTACATGCCTTGCTGCCCCTAGTGTCACTGGGAAAGGACACTGCAATATTGAACCCAAAGCTAAGAACTTCTCCCATGGCAAGAAAGATCAATCTAGTAGGCCAAACTAAACCGATAATTCGAAGAGACTTCAAAGATATCAAATCATGCATATAAGAATTTAGAGAAGAACCAAATAATATTCATAGATAATCTTGATCATAAATCCACAATTCATCGGATCTCGGCAAACACACCGCAAAAGAATATTACATCAAATAGATCTCCAAGAGCATCGAGGAGAACTTTGTATCGAGAATCAAAGAGAGAGAAGAAGCCATCTAGCTAATAACTATGGACCCGAAGGTCTATGGTAAACTACCCACGCTTTATCGGAGACGCAATGGTGTCGATGTAGAAGCCCTCCATGATCGATTCCCCCTCCGGCAGATCACCGGAAAAGGCTCCAAGATGGGATCTCACTGGTACAGAAGGTTGTGGTGGCGGAAAAGTGGTTTCATGGCTCCCCCTGATGTTTTTAGGGTATAAGAGTATATATAGACAAAAGAACTAGGTCAGTGGAGCTACGAGGGGCCCACGAGGGTGGGGGCGCGCCTACCCCCCTGGGCGCGCCCTCCTGCCTCGTGGACGCCTCATTGCGTCTCTGACTTCAACTCCAAGTCTTCTGGTTTGCTTTTGGTTCAAGAAAGATCATCGCGAAGGTTTCATTCCGTCTGGACTCCGTTTGGTATTCCTTTTCTACAAAACTCTAAAATAGGCAAAAATAAAAACTGGCACTAGGCCTCCAGTTAATAGGTTAGTCCCAAAAATAATATAAAAGAGCATATTAAATCCCATTAAACATCCAAAACAGATAATATAATAGCATGGAACAATCAAAAACTATAGATACATTGGAGACATATCAGTCGATAACCTGGATTCTCAAGTTCATCAAGAATTAAAGAAGGATCAACTCGATAGCCACTCAAGGATGAGCATTTTCTTCATGATGATCATTGTCATTTTCATCAGTATCAGCATTTTTATCATCATTCCCTTCGGGATTGCCATTTTGACCGACATTTGGATTTTGATTGCCATTTGCATTCGGAGGAGCATTTGCTTCAGCAGTGGCTTGATGTGTTCTGCTTCGAGTCACTGGGGAATCATCATTAGAGGATTCAGATGCATTTCCTTCAACAGGCTTGATGCTCCCAGTAGCCATTTGCCGAATAGCATCAGAAATCGTTGGTTCATCTATCACATTTGGCAGGTGCTCCTTTTGGGAGCTGTTAGATTCATCGAATCACACATTTACCGTTTCCATAGCTTTCTCGTGGTGAGAGTTATAGACACGATAAGTATGCGAGTTCGAGCCATAACCAAGAAGAAAACCTTCATTTGCCTTAGGTGTAAACTTAGAAGAATGATTCATATCAAGTATGTAGCAGGGTGCACCAAGAACATGTAGATAAGAAACATTTGGTTTCTTGCCAGTGATAAGCTCATATGAGGTTTTCTTAAGGAACTTGTGAAGATAAACTCGATTGATAACATGACAAGTAGTGTTGATAGCATCAGCCCAGAAGCGAATGGGAGTTTTATACTCACTGTGCATTGTTCTCGCCATTTCAATGAGAATTCTGTTCTTTCGTTCAACAACTCCATTCTGTTGGGGAGTGTATGCCACAGAGAACTCATGAGTAATACCATTATCATCGAGAAATTCATCGATACAAGTATTTTTGAACTCGGTTCTATTGTCACTTGTGACATGCTTAATTCACACATCATACTCATTATGGGCTTTCTAGGCGAAGCAGTTGAAGATATCTTGAGTGCAGGTTTTGTCTTCGAGAAAGAATACCCATGTGTATCGAGAGGAATCATCAAACCAGACCATAATGACTGCCACCAAAGCTTGCATAATTTTGAGGACCGAATAAATCCATATGAAGAATTTCCAGAGGTCTTGTTGTGGTCATAATAGTTTTGGATGAGTGATGCTTCTTACCAATTTACCAGCCTCACATGCAGCACAAAGACGATCCTTGTCGAATTTTACATCAGGAATGCCATGAAGATGATTTTTCTTCACCAAGGTCTACAAATTCCTCATACCTGCATGACCAAGTCTTCGGTGCCACAGCCAACCTTCGGTTGCTTCTACAAGCAACCAAGTTTGGATTGAGGGACCCTTAGAGAAATCCACAATATAAAGATCACCTTTTCTAATTCCCTCAAAGACGAAGGAATTGTCAGAGGCCATGAAGACAATGCATTTGGATATGGAAAATAGAACTAGCATGCCTAGATCACATAGCATGCCAACTGACATAAGATTGAAACCAAGAGATTGAACAATTAGAACATCATCAATGGACTTGTCTTTAGATATGGCAATTTTACCTAGCCCAATTACATTTCCTTTGTTGTTGTAGCCAAAAGTAACATACTTCAGAGGAGAAGCAGTTAAGTTGGGGTCGACAAACAACGACTTGCCTCCGATCATATGACTAGCGCATCCACTATCCATTATCCATTTGGTACACCCGGAGACATAGTCCTGCAGAAGAATTAGGCTTTATTAACCACCCACATCTTTGTAGGTGGCTTCGAAACAAATGAACGAGCAGGATATGATTTCTTTCAGTAAACATAGTTGTTGCTCGATGAAGTGCGAGCATAGTTGAAAGAATAAGCATTGAAATTCCTTCCAGATGAATGAGCATAGTGATTGTATGAAGTATGCATATACTCATTCTATCAAACCCTTTTTGCCTACATAGTTAGTTGAGTAGTAATAGGCAAAGCATCAATAGTTTTCTTAGGCACCCAAATAGCTTTCTTTGGGGGGTCATTTCTGCAGTTTGATCCAACATAGCAAGCAACATCCTCACCATGTTTATTCTTGAACAACTTATAATTGTCCAGAGAATCATCATTAGGATATTCAGAAATGGGAGAGTTATATCTCGAAAGTAATGCTGGATCAAGTGTTTTGCTCTTGGCAGGCACCCACACAGTGCAAGGATATTGATGAGGTTCCCAGTATGAACCGTCCTCATTTAATTTCCTTTCGAAACTGATGCCTTCTTTCTTGGGATTTTTGTGAAGAATGGATTTCTTCAAAACATCACAGAGGGTTTGATGCCCTTTGAGAGATTTGAACATTCCTGTCTGGAGAAGATCCTTCAACCTAGCACTCTCATCAGAGACAGAACCATTTTCCTTGATAGAGGGGTTAGCACTAACAAATGATTCAGCATTGGTTCGTTCAAGTCATTTTAAGCAAGATGGCACAAACACTTCAGGTTTATCCTTAAGTTGTTGGGTGAGAAGAGAATTTTCTCTGATCGAATCCTGATGAGCCTCTCTCAACGCCCCGAGTTCCTGTTTCCTTTTCAGGTAATCATAAGTCAGTCTTTCGTGGTCGGCCGAGAGAAATTCATGATGATTTGACAGTTCTTCCATTCGTGACTAGAGAGTAGCATACTCTTCTGTCAATGACTGATTTTTCTCCATCTCCTCAACCAACAACCCTTCAGATTTCCTGAGGGTTTTATCAATTTTCTCAAGAGAGTTTTGTTGAATGTTGGCAATTTTGATGAACTTAGCATGGTCATCCTCATCAGAAGAATAATGATCACTAGAGTGAACCTTGTGATGTTTGGAGGATACCTTTTCTTTCGAGGCCTTGGCCATGAAGCAGTAGGCAGGAGATTCATCATCGCTTGATGGATTCCCGAAGAAGTTTGTCATAGGGGATGAAGCATATGCTATGTCAGCCATGCTTGAGTCGGAATCCTCATCGGCTTCATCAACTTCTTTGGGCTCTGACGATTCTTCTTATTCAGAGTCCATTTCCTTGCCGATGTATGCCTTTTCCTTGCGAGAGTTATTCTTGCGGTTGGAGGAGAACTTAGAAGGGTTCCTTGATGATGATTTTGACAAAGATTCTAAGGTGGAGTTGTCCTGCTTCTTGAAGAATTTCTCCGTTTTGTTCTCATCATCGGAGTCATAGTTCTTGCTCTTGCTTTTGCCTTGATAGTTGCCAGAATAATATCCCACTTGCACGGATTTCAACTTCCCAGAGAGGGCAGTCTGAAATGAAGCGTCCATGCCTTTTGCACTTGAAGCGGGTGTATTCTCCAGCAGGTTTTGATGAAGATTTTGAACTGCCATAGTTGCTTGAACCTTTCTTCTGGAACTGGCTCTTCCTATTGAGACGCTGGAATCTTTTTTGTGATTAATGCCAGATCCTTACCAAGCATGTCTGGGTCATATGAATCTTCTTCGGCATTTCCATCGGGGGAAGAATCAACTATAGCCTTGAGAGCATGATTTTTGCACCGGCTGGAGCAATAGAGGTCTCTTTTCTCTTCTTCTTGTTCCTCGTGAGTGTTCAATCTTTCCATGATATCAGCAAAGTCAAGGGATTTGAAATCAGAACGTTCACGGATCATCAAGACAAGAGTGTCAAATGAGTTGTCAATAGATTGGAGCAGTTTCTTCACAAACTTCATGGTCAGTGATATCTTTGGCACCGAGACCTTGAAGCTCATTTGATATGTCACCGAGACAGACAAAGGTTTGCTGACAGCTTCATTTCCAATGCGCTTGAAGCGATTGAATTTCGCTCGAAGAGTATCGATTCAAGCTTCTTTCTGAGTTGAAACTCCTTCATTGATCTTCTCGAGGACATCCCACAAATCCTTCGCAGTTTCACACTGGTGATACCGAAGAAATTGCGCTCGAGAGAGATGGCCACCAATTTCATCTTTGGCTTGAGCATCCATTTGAATGAGTTTCTTCTCCTCGTCAATGGGGGATTGAGGTATAGTAACGGTGAACCCAAACTGTACCACATTCCACATGTCATCATCTATTGCTCGGAGACGGATCTTCATCTTTTCCTTCCAGAAGGGATAGTCCGTCCCATCGAAGATGGGGATCTTGAGATGTGACTTGTAGCTCACTAAAGACATACTTAAACTCCAAAGTCGTTATACTAAAATGAGCAGAGTTAAGGAGTACCTTGCTCGGATACCAATTGTAGGAATGAAGTATGTCTACCAGACAGGGGGTGGGAGTTTTAAATTTTCTTCAGAAAACTCAAAACTCCCAGAACCCAGCAACAAAAACGAATGAAAAACAACCTACAATGAGATAACACTAAGTACCAAATGGAAATTAAACATGCACCAAAACAAATCATATGATGGAAAACATGTCGAATGGAAACATGGGTGACAGAGATAACTAGTGGTGCTCGATGGCGACATGGTATTTGTTCGACCAATTCGTCCTTTTGCACAAGGACTACGTCTGGTTGGAGGGGTTGTGACTTAATACGGAAGATAAACTCTCACCCTATTCTCCTCGACAATCGATTCGTCAACTGATGTTGATTACTCATGGTAGATACTTGAAGGAGACATCCAAACCTTCACAAACTTCTTCTTCGAGAACCACAATCACTCTTGGTCTCTGAAGAAATTGACACCTAACCGTCTAGAGAGTTTACAGCTCTCAAGAGTAATAGGCGGAGCGTACTAGACTTAGATTTGAGTGACGCTGAACCACTATCTAATTCTTCGGCTCTAGGGGTTTTCTCCTGGTGGATTTTAAACTCAAATCGCTCAAAGAGTGGGTTGCTCAACAATCTTCTCAGAATCAAACGGAGCAGCCACCGGACAAAGCCGGCGCGGGTGGCTATTTATAGCCGCAACCTTCCCAGATGGGAAATGACCATTTTGGACACGCGGTCAAGCCAATGGCCAACCGTCACATTCACAATAGTCAGATTTCGGAGCAACGATAACATTACTTGAGGAACAAGTAATGCTAACTCCTCGGTCCGAGACAAATCTCTCGCAGCGAAGAAGATCACAATCTCTTGCTGTCAAGTATTTGCTCAGAACACAAAGAGACTTCTCTCACAACTTTCATAGGATTTGGGTTTAGTATCAGAGAATCAAAGTTTCGAACAGTACAGCCCTCTTAATAGTACGGTGGTCCTGTGACTCAATAAAAAGAAGAAGAACAATGAAACAAATGCTACGTCTTCACTTCGTCTTCATTCTCCTCGGACGCAGTCATTTTCTTCGGACAGACACCAAACCAATTGCTTCACTTCAACAATTTTTAAGGGTCACTCTTGTTAGCATCATCTTCGGTGATAACCTTTGCTGCAACACATGGAGATTATCTTTGTCGTTTTCCTCAAACTCCTCGACATCTCAGGGACCTGTTACTCTGTGTGCGGTAGCAAACACATAAGTTCCATACTATTTATGTCAACAAATTCCAAAACATAAGGGGCCTATCATTGCACCAACAAAGATGCCATGGTCCAAGAAGATGTAGGCCGACATGCTCAAGTTCGACGATGAGTGATCTATGGCGGCATGCGCCATCCTTTTTGTATGCCGGCAAGTGTGCTGGCATGACCACGACCGAGATTGCGTGGTCGAACTCCCGACCTTTTTGTGTGCTGGCATGTTTGCTGGCCATTGGCAAGCGCGCCAGCAAGAAATGTGTGATGATTTTTTTGGGCTGGCATTGTATGTCGGCCGTAGGCGTGTCGACGTGAACTTTGGGCGACGACATGGCCGCTAACATTGATCTATGGTTGCAGGCCTTTTAAATTTGTACACGAACATGAAATGGATCGCTTGCATTGGACGCACGACCGACCCAAAAAGAAAACAGGACGGGCCGAGCAGGCGGGCGACCCAAACGGACAAAAAATAGACAAATTCACCGTCCATTTGGGTTGGCTCGTTGGAGTTTCTTTAACCATCCTAACCGTTCCAACCTTCCAAGTGTGCCTTCTTTTTGAAATACAACTTGAACTTTATTAATTAGAAATAATGGTTACATCGTCCATAAGGAGAGTTACAAGATTTTCCATGGGCTCCTCTATCCAATCCCTAGTCATGGAACATTTTGCTAATCTAGCAAGCTCATCAGCTACTTTGTTCGCTTCTCTATGACAATGTTCAAAACTGGTGTGAGGAAAATCACAGGCCATAAAAAATAGTCCTCCAAAACTGCAGCCGCCGCTCCCATCGACTGTCCTCCCTTCTTCATTGTGTCAATGACTTCCATATTATCAGAATTGATAATGAGATGATTGCAGCCTGCCCTTTGTGCCAAACCTGAGTGCTAACGCCTCCGCTGTTAGAGCATCCGCACAGTACTGAATCTTCGAGTTATCACCTACTATGTAGTTTCCTTTGTCGTATCTGATAACAGCACCCGTTGTGCCCCTTAGCTGATCATGATCAAAACAAGCATCCACATTCAATTTAACAAACCCCATGGGACATATGTACCATCCTTCAGTCTTCCTCTTTGCTTTAGGTGATTGGGCCATTACATAATTCGTTGTTATAGCCCAAATCCCCATTGAGGTTTGGGACGCCTCTTGAGACTTACCCTCATGGACTAGCTTCCGTCTATTCCACCATAAATACCATGTAGCTATGGCGATCAGTTCTCGTGCATTCCGAGAGACCAAGATAGGTAGTTCATGATCATGAATGAGGAGTAAGAATTTGAGGTCTGCCTCTCCTGCATGATCAATGACACATGCTTTTTTTACCACTTCATACAACCCCAAATGTCTCCACACTTCTTTGCCTTCTGGCACAGAAACAACACATGTTTCGTGTCCTTCGATCCATCCAAACATGCTAGCAGACTGCTTGAGTTTTTATATGTCTGTTGGCTAGTGTAACGCGAGACGGTAGAGTCCCGTGAAGCGTCCACCAAATAAAAAATTTAACCTTCGTTGGACGAGTTAATTTCCAGATCTTACCCCAAATAGGATTAACCTTACTTCTACCCATGCCATTTGAATATTCCAATTTCCTCCCATGTTGTTTGTTCCATTCATCCACATAAGCTGATCGAACAGTGAATAAACCGTTTTTGGTATAGCTCCAAGCAATAAAATCCGACATATTGTGCATAGGGATTGGGATCGCTAGGACTCTATGAGCATCAATTGGCCACAACATTTGTCTCACCAACTCTTCATCCCAACAATTCGTAACTGGGTCAATAAGATCGGAAACTTTCGTCAGGAGATTCCCTTTTCTAGGTGTAATAATTTTCCTATCTGCACAATTTTGGATCTATGCATCTTTCCATATGTCAATATTTTCTCCTGTTCCCACTCTCCATATATATCCATTCCTGAGAGAATCCACTCCCGCCATAATGCTTTGCCAAGTAAAAGAGGAGCCCTTTTTTTAGTATTGCGCTCATCAAATCGCCCTCCGAGAAATACTTGGCTCTTAGAATTGTTGCACATAACGATTCAGGATTATCTAAGAGATGCCAAGCTTGTTTCGCTAACAAGGCTAGGTTAAAGAGTGTATATCACGGAAACCCATTCCTCCTTGGTCTTTTGGGACACACATCTTCTACCACGCCATCCAGTGCATCCTTTTTGATTGTCCTCATCACCCCATCATAATTGCGACATCGCGTCTATGATTCCTTTGTAATTTTTTTAGGAATTTTAAAGACGGACCTCACATATGTTGGGATAGCTTGAACAACATACTTAAGCAAAATTTCCTTTCCATCAGCTGATAACAACTTTTCTTTCCATCAACTAATCTTCATAATAATACGATCAATCAAGAACTGAAAATAATCGCTTTTGTCCATGCCCACATTGGCCGGTAATCCAAAATATTTATCATTAAGGGCCTCGGTCATAATATTTAAAATTGTACAGATTTGCACTTTGTCCTCCACTTTGGTATTGGGACTAAAAAATATACTGAATTTTTCGGCACTCACCCTTTGCCCCGAAGCGACACAGTAAGAATCCAGAACTGCTCTAAGAGCCTCTGCGTTCGTAGCATTTGCTTGCATGAGGATCAACGAATTATCCGCAAACAAAAGATTGGAAACTGAAGGTGCTTGAAAGCACAAGTGCTCCCTAGGTGGTTTTGGTAATTAATGACAACATATCTCTTGTTGGACTAACACTTTTATCTAGTATGTTTCAGATAAGTTCAACAATGGAGTGGCATGGACTAAAGGATGTGGGAACTCCTTCAAGATGCTAAGGACAAAGGATTGGCTCAAGCTTCAAGCTCAAGACTCTTCATTTTACATTTTAGTGATCCAAGATCACATTGAGTCTATAAGAAAAGCCAATACTATCAAGAAGGGATGAGGTATTGCTTAATGAGTTTCTTGCTCCACAGTGCTTAGTGATATGCTCCAAAAACCCTCAACTACTTTCTCACATCCACATATGACCTAAACCCAAAGTCAAACTCGGCCCCGCCGATTCTTTCTATCCGGCGCCACCGAGTTCAAATGTCATAGCCACTGCCACAAACCCTAGGCAAATCAGTCTTACCAATAGGGATCTCGGTCTCACCGAGATGGGATTGTAATCTCTCTGTTTCCCTTCGTAATGTTTCGGTCTGACCGAAATGAGCGATCGGTCCCGCCGAGATTGCAATGTAAACTCTCTGTTTCCCCTTCGTAACGTTTTGGTCCAACCGAGATGAGCGAATCGGTCCCACCGAGTTTATCTGACCAACTCTCTAGTTAGCTAATTACCGAAATCGGTCTCACCGAGTTTGTGTAATCGGTCTCACCGAGATTACGTTATGCCCTAACCCTAACCATATCGGTCTCACCGAGTTGCATGTCAGTCCCACCGAAAATCCTAACGGCCACTAGATTTACTAAATCGGTTCGACCGAGTTTGTTGATTCGGTCCCACCGAGTTTGGTAAATTGTGTGTAACGGTTAGATTTTGTGTGGAGGCTATATATACCCCTCCACCTCCTCTTCATTCGTGGAAAGAGCCATCAGAATGTGCCTACACTTCCAGCATACATTTTCTGAGAGAGAACTACCTACTCATGTGTTGAGGCCAAGATATTCCATTCCTACCATATGAATCTTGATCTCTAGCCTTCCCCAAGTTGCTTTCCACTCAAATATTCTTTCCACCAGATCCAAATCCTATGAGAGAGAGTTGAGTGTTGGGGAGACTATCATTTGAAGCACAAGAGCAAGGAGTTCATCATCAACGCACCATTTGTTACTTCTTAGAGAGTGGTGTCTCCTAGATTGGCTAGGTGTCACTTGGGAGCCTCCGACAAGATTGTGGAGTTGAACCAAGGAGTTTGTAAGGGCAAGGAGATTGCCTACTTCGTGAAGATCTACCGCTAGTGAGGCAAGTCCTTCGTGGGCCACGGCCATGGTGGGATAGACAAGGTTGCTTCTTCGTGGACCCTTCATGGGTGGAGCCCTCCGTGGACTCGCGCAACCGTTACCCTTCGTGGGTTGAAGTCTCCATCAACGTGGATGTATGATAGCACCACCTATTGGAACCACGACAAAAACATATGTGTCTCCAATTGCGTTTGAATCCTCCAAAACCCTTCCCTTTACATTCTTGCAAGTTGCATGCTTTACTTTCCGTTGCTCATATACTCTTTGCATGCTTGCTTGTTATGTATTGTGAATGTTAAACTTGTGCCTAAACTCCACTTAAACTTAAAGAAGTTGAAAACTGCAACTTTGATACTTAGTGTCTAATCACCCCCTCTCTAGACACCTCTTCTCAAGGTCCTACAAGTGGTATCAGAGCATTGGTCTCCATTGCCTTGGTTTAATCACCATTGGAGGAAGATGGATGAGTCTACTTTGGGGAGTCTTAGACATAGAGTGCCTATTCTTGATGGAGATTATTTTCATGAGTGAAAAAATGAGATGCATGTAATCTTCAATCAATATCATTTGAACAAGTACATTGCTAGCCCTTGTGCACCTCATGTTGATCTTATGCATCCTACCCTTGATGAATCAATTGACATGACTAGGAATCTTAGAACTGTTAATCTCATCACTAGAGGCTTGCCTAGAAACTTAATTAGAAACTTGCCTACTCTTGAGTGTGCCTACACTATATGGAAATTTCTTAAGGAACGCTTTCCAAATTATTCCTTGAAAAATCTAGATGAAATTCTCCATAAGTCTATTGGCTTGAGTAAGATGAATACTAGTGATCCTATGTTTGGTGATCGTCTATTTGAACTTACAAACCTTATGCGTGCCAAAGGAGATGTTGGAATTATCGGTGATATTATTTCTGAAGCTATAAGAATTCATAAGCAAGATCATTGTCAAACTCACTCTAACGAATTACCCTCTCTAGGACTTGATCCACCACATGATGATGTTGAACATGGATACTATGATGAGGATGATGATAGTGACTTCGATCTTAATGATGCAATGAGACATTTTGGTCTTATGGCAAATCTTCGGTGATATATGTCAGGAGGAAAGGAATGGGTTCTTGATAGTGGATGTACCAATCATATGACCGGAGATAAAGACATGTTTCGTGAGCTTGCTGAAAACGATGCTCCTCGAAAGTATGTCACTTTCGGTGACAACTCAAAGGGTAAGGTGGTTGGCCTCGGTAAGGTGGCCATATCACATGATAGCTCCATTCAGAATGTTATGCTCGTTGAATCTCTTGGCTACAACTTACTTTCAGTATCTAGACTTGCTGATTTCGGTTTCAATGTCCTATTTACTGAAGTAGATTGCCAAGTGTTTCGTCGAGACAATCATAAAATGGTATTTACTGGTATACGTAGAGGTGATCTTTACATTGTTGATTTCTCTAAAAAGGCTCAACCTAAAACTTGCTTCATTGCTAAATCCTCAAAAGGTTGGTTATGGCATAGACGACTAGGTCACGTTGGCATGAGAAACCTTGACAAGCTTATTAAAGGGAATCATATCCTTGGTGTTAACGATGTCATATTTGATAAGGATAGACTTTGCAGTGCTTGTCAAGCAGGTAAACAGGTTGGAGGAAGGCATCCTGTGAAAAACATCATGACCACAAGGAGGCCACTTGAGCTACTTCACATGGATCTCTTTGGTCCCAACGCTTACAAGAGTCTCGGTGGAAATTCTTTTGGTCTAGTTATAGTTGATGATTTTTCAAGATTTACGTGGGTGTTCTTTCTCGATGATAAATCGCAGGTCCAAAAGATCTTCAAAAACTTCGCTAGGAAGGCCCAAAACCAATTTGAAGTGAAGATCAAGAAGGTTCGCAGCGACAACGGAACGGAGTTCAAGAACGCAAACGTGGACACCTTTCTTGACGAAGAAGGGATTTCACACGAGTTCTCGGCTACATACACACCTCAACAAAATGGAGTTGTTGAGAGGAAGAACCAGACGCTCATCGAAATGGCGAGAATGATGCTTGATGAGTACAAGACACCGAAGCATTTTTGGGCAGAAGCGGTTGAGACAACTTGTCATGCAACAAATCGCTTGTATCTTCACAAGCTACTCGGCAAGATGGCATACGAGCTCCTCACCGGTAACAAACCCCAAGTTGGATACTTTCGAGTATTCGGCTCAAAGTGCTACATTCTTGATAAGCATTGTCGTTCTAAATTTGCTCCTAAGTCTCATGAAGGTTTCCTACTAGGTTATGGCTCAAACTCTCACACTTACCGTGTCTACAACAATTTCACCCGAAAGGTTGAAGAGACGGTAGATGTGAAGTTTGATGAATCTAATGGCTCGCAAGTAGAGCAATTGCCAATTGATGTAGGAGACAAAGATCCTTCAGAAGCAATCCAAGACTTGTCTATTGGAAAGATCAGTCCAACGGAGGTGAAGGAGAGTACCTCGTCCGTCCAAGTGGAAGCTTCTACTTCACGACAAGGTGAACTAAGAGTTGATACAGAAGCATCCACAAGTGGAACACACCAAGATGAAGAAAACGAGGAAGTGCATCAAGATGAACATCAACAACCTCCTTCTCCACCACGACAAAAGAACGACAATGCCAACAATGAAGAAGGCCAAGAAGAAGAACAAGATGAAGAAGGAGTTCAACCAAGAACCAAGCAAAAGCTTTCACGAGTTCGAGCAAGAATTGCTAAAGATCATCCCGTCGAGCAAATCTACAATGATATTCAAACCGGGAGAATCACTCGCTCTAAAACTCGTTTAACTAACTTTTGTGAAAACTATTCTTTCATCTCTAGCATTGAACCTATGAAGGTCGAAG
This sequence comes from Triticum dicoccoides, assembly GCF_002162155.2. Lineage (NCBI taxonomy): Eukaryota > Viridiplantae > Streptophyta > Magnoliopsida > Poales > Poaceae > Triticum > Triticum dicoccoides. The sequence continues at coordinate 199,113,333 of NC_041389.1, read as the reverse complement.
AAGCATTGGAAGATCCGGATTGGATAAATGCTATGCATGAAGAGCTACACAACTTTGAGAGGAACCAAGTGTGGACATTGGTTGAGAAGCCCGACAACAACCACAACATCATCGGTACCAAATGGGTGTTTCGCAACAAGCAAGATGAAGATGGACAAGTTGTTCGCAACAAAGCACGTCTCGTCGCCCAAGGCTACACACAAGTCGAAGGTATGGACTATGGTGAGACTTACGCTCCCGTTGCTAGACTTGAGTCCATTCGCATCTTACTTGCCTATGCTAATCATCATGATATCACCTTGTACGAAATGGACATTACAAGTGCTTTTCTAAATGGTGAAATAGAGGAGGAAGTTTATGTTAAGCAACCTCCCGGCTTTGTCAATTCTAAGAAACCCAATCATGTTTACAAACTTCACAAAGCTCTTTATGGTCTTAAACAAGCTCCTAGAGCGTGGTATAAATGCTTGACCAAGTTCCTTATTGAAAAAGGCTTTGAAATTGGAAAAATAGATTCTACTCTTTTTACTAAAAGGGTCAATGGAGAACTATTTGTGTGCCAAATCTATGTTGATGATATTATATTTGGTTCAACTAACCCTCATTTTAGTGAAAAGTTTGGGTAGCTAATGTCGGAGAAGTTTGAGATGTCTATGATGAGTGAACTCAAATTCTTTCTTGGGTTGCAAATCAAGCAAACTAAGGAAGGTACCTTTGTCTCTCAAACGTAGTACACCAAGGACCTATTCAAGAAGTTCAATATGCAAGAATGCCAAGGTATGACTACACCCATGCCTACTAGTGTGAAGGAAATATGCCCTAAAGGCAATAATAAAGTTATTATTTATTTCCTCATATCATGATAAATGTTTATTATTCATGCTAGAATTGTATTAACCGGAAACATAATACATGTGTGAATACATAGACAAACATAGTGTCACTAGTATGCCTCTACTTGACTAGCTCGTTTATCAAAGATGGTTATGTTTCCTAGCCATGGACAAAAGAGTTGTCATTTGATTAACGGGATCACATCATTAGGAGAATGATGTGATTGACTTGACCCTTCTGTTAGCCTAGCACTTGATCGTTTAGTATGTTGCTATTGCTTTCTTCATGACTTATACAAAGTTCCTACAACTATGAGATTGTGCAACTCCCGTTTACCGGAGGAACACTTTGTGTGCTACCAAACATCACAACATAACTGGGTGATTATAAAGGTGCTCTACAGGTGTCTCCAAAGGTACATGTTGAGTTGGCATAATTCAAGATTAGGTTTTGTCACTCCGATTGTCGGAGAGGTATCTCTGGGCCCTCTCAGTAATACACATCACTTAAGCCTTGCAAGCATTGTAACTAATGAGTTAGTTACGAAATGATGTATTACGGAACGAGTAAAGAGACTTGCCGGTAATGAGATTAAACTAGGTATTGGATACCGACGATCGAATCTCGGGCAAGTAACATACCGTGACAAAGGGAACAACGTATGTTGTTATGCGGTTTGACCGATAAAGATCTTCGTAGAATATGTAGGAACCAATATGAACATCCAGGTTCCACTATTGGTTATTGATCAGAAACAGTTCTAGGTCATGTCCACATAGTTCTCGAACCCGTAGGGTCCGCATGCTTAACGTTACGATGACAGTTTCATTATGAGTTTCTAAGTTTTGATGTACCGAAGTTTGTTCTGAGTCCCGAATGTGATCACGGACATGACAAGGAGTCTCGAAATGGTCGAGACATAAATATTGATATATTGGACGGCTATATTCGGACACCGGAAATGTTCTGGGCGTTTTTGGAGAAAACCGGAGTGCCAGAGGGTTACCCGACCCCCCCCCCGGGAGAAGTAATAGGCCTTATGGGCCTTAGTGGAGAGAGAGAGGGGCGGCCAGCATGGGCCGCGCGCCCCCTCCTTCTCTGGTCCAAATTGGACTAGGGGGGGCGGCGCCCCCCTTTCCTTCTCCCTCTCCCCCTTCCTTTCCCCCTCCTAGTAGGAGTAAGAAAGGGGGAGTCCTACTCCTACTAGGAGGAGGACTCCTCCTCCTTGGCGCACCCTCTAGGGCTGGCCGGCCTCCCCCCTTGCTCCTTTATATACGGGGGCAGGGGGACACCCCATAGACACACAAGTTGATCTACGGGCCGTTCCTTAGCCGTGTGCGGTGCCCCCCTCCACCATATTCCACCTCGGTCATATCGTCGCAGAGTTTAGGCGAAGCCCTGCGCCGGTAGAACATCATCATCGTCACCACGCCGTCGTGCTGACGGAACTCATCCCCGACGCTCTACTAGATTGGAGCCCGGGGAACGTCATCGAGCTGAACGTGTGCTGAACACGGAGGTTCCGTACGTTCAGTGCTTGGATCGGTCGGATCATGAAGACGTACGACTACATCAACCGCGTTGTTATAACGCTTCCGCTTACGGTCTACGAGGGTACGTCGACAACACTCTCCCCTCTCGTTGCTATGTCATCACCATGATCTTGCGTGTGCGTAGGATTTTTTTTGAAATTACTACGTTCCCCAACAGTGGTATCAGAGCCTAGGTTTTATGCGTTGATGTTATATGCGCGAGTAGAACACAAGTAAGTTGTGGGTGATACAAGTCATACTACTTACCAGCATGTCATACTTTGGTTCGACGGTATTGTGAAATGAAGCGGCCCGGACCGACATTACGCGTACGCTTACGCGAGACTTGTTTCACCGTTACGAGCACTCATGCTTAAAGGTGGCTGGCGGGTGTCTGTCTCTCTCACTTTAGCTGAATCAAGTGTGGCTACACCCGGTCCTTGCAAAGGTTAAAACAGCACTAACTTGACGAACTATCGTTGTGGTTTTGATGCGTAGGTAAGAACGGTTCTTGCTAAGCCTGTAGCAGCCACGTAAAACTTGCAACAACAAAGTAGAGGACGTCTAACTTGTTTTTGCAAGGCATGTTGTGATGTGATATGGTCAAGACGTGATGCTATATTTTATTGTATGAGATGATCATGTTTTGTAACCAAAGTTATCGGCAACTGGCAGGAGCCATATGGTTGTCGCTTTATTGTATGAAATGCAAACGCCCTGTAATTGCTTTACTTTATCACTAAGCGGTAGCGATAGTCATAGAAGCAATAGATGGTGTAAATGACAATGATGCTACGATGGAGATCAAGGTGTCGCGCCGGTGACGATGGTGCTTCGGAGATGGAGATCACAAGCACAAGATGATGATGGCCATATCATATCACTTATATTGATTGCATGTGATGTTTATCCTTTATGCATCTTATCTTGCTTTGATTGACGGTAGCACTTTAAGATGATCTCTCACTAAAAATTATCAAGAAGTGTTCTCCCTGAGTATGCATTGTTGCCAAAGTTCGTCGTGCCCAGACACCACGTGATGATCGGGTGTGATAAGCTCTACGTCCATCTACAACGGGTGCAAGCCAGTTTTGCACACGCAGAATACTCAGGTTAAACTTGACGAGTCTAGCATATGCAGATATGGCCTCAGAACACGAAGACCGAAAGGTCGAGCATGAATCATATAGTAGATATGATCAACATAGTGATGTTCACCATTGAAAACTACTCCATCTCACGTGATGATCGGTTATGGTTTAGTTGATTCGGATCACGTGATCACTTAGATGACTAGAGAGATGTCTGTCTAAGTGGGAGTTCTTAAGTAATATGATTAATTAAACTTAAATTTATCATGAACTTAGTACCTGATAGTATTTTGCTTGTCTATGTATGTTGTAGATAGATGGCTCGTGCTGTTGTTCCGTTGAATTTTAATGTGTTCCTTGAGAAAGCAAAGTTGAAAGATGATGGTAGCAATTACACGGACTGGGTCCGTAACTTGAGGATTATCCTCATTGCTGCACAGAAGAATTACATCCTGGAAGCACCGCTGGGTGCCAGGCCTGCTACAGGAGCAATGCCAGATGTTGTGAACGTCTGGCAGAGCAAAGCTGATGACTACTCTATAGTTCAGTGTGCCATGCTTTACGGCTTAGAACCGGGTCCTCAACGATGTTTTGAACGTCATGGAGCATATGAGATGTTCCAGGAGTTGAAGTTAATATTTCAAGCAAATGCCCGGATTGAGAGATATGAAGTCTCCAATAAGTTCTACAGCTGCAAGATGGAGGAGAATAGTTCTGTCAGTGAGCATATACTCAAAATGTCTGGGTATAATAATCACTTGATTGAACTGGGAGTTAATCTTCCGGATGATAGCATCATTGACAGAATTCTCCAATCACTGCCACCAAGCTACAAGAGCTTCGTGATGAACTATAATATGCAAGGGATGAACAAGACAATTCCCGAGCTCTTCGCAATGCTAAAGGCTGCGGAGGTAGAAATCAAGAAGGAGCATCAAGTGTTGATGGTCAACAAGACCACTAGTTTCAAGAAAAAGGGCAAAGGGAAGAAGAAGGGGAACTTCAAGAAGAACAGCAAGCAAGTTGCTGCTCAAGAGAAGAAACCCAAGTCTGGACCTAAGCCTGAAACTGAGTGCTTCTACTGCAAGCAGACTGGTCACTGGAAGCGGAACTGCCGCAAGTATTTGGCGGATAAGAAGGATGGCAAGGTGAACAAAGGTATATGTGATATACATGTTATTGATGTGAACCTTACTAGAGCTCGTAGTAGCACCTGGGTATTTGATACTGGTTTTGTTGCTAATATTTGCAACTCGAAACAGGGACTATGGAATAAGCGAGCACTGGCCAAGGACGAGGTGACAATGCGCGTGGGAAACGGTTCCAAAGTCGATGTGATCGCGGTCGGCACGCTACCTCTACATCTACCTTCGGGATTAGTTTTAGACCTGAATAATTGTTATTTGGTACCAGCGTTGAGCATGAACATTATATTTGGATCTTGTTTGATGCGAGACGGTTATTCATTTAAATCAGAGAATAATGGTTGTTCTATTTATATGAGTAATATCTTTTATGGTCATGCACCCTTGAAGAGTGGTCTATTTTTATTGAATCTCGATAGTAGTGATACACATATTCATAATGTCGAAGCCAAAAGATGCAGAGTTGATAATGATAATGCAACTTATTTGTGGCACTGCCGTTTAGGTCATATCGGTGTAAAGCGCATGAAGAAACTCCATACTGATGGACTTTTGGAATCACTTGATTATGAATCACTTGGTACTTGCGAACCGTGCCTCATGGGCAAGATGACTAAAACACCGTTCTCTGGTACTATGAGAGAGCAACAGATTTGTTGGAAATCATACATACAGATGTATGTGGTCCGATGAATGTTGAAGCTCGTGGTGGATATCGTTATTTTCTCACCTTCACAGATGATTTGAGCAGATATGGGTATATCTACTTAGTGAAACACAAGTCTGAAACATTTGAAAAGTTCAAAGAATTTCAGAGTGAAGTGGAAAATCATCATAACAAGAAAATAAAGTTTCTACGATCTGATCGTGGAGGAGAATATTTGAGTTATGAGTTTGGTTTACATTTGAAACAATGCGGAATAGTTTCGCAACTCACGCCACCCGGAACACCACAACAAAATGGTGTGTCCGAACATCGTAATCGTACTTTACTAGATATGGTGCGATCTATGATGTCTCTTACAGATTTACCGCTATCATTTTGGGGTTATGCTTCAGAGACGGCCGCATTCACATTGAATAGGGCACCATCAAAATCCGTTGAGACGACGCCTTATGAACTGTGGTTTGGCAAGAAACCAAAGTTGTCGTTTCTTAAAGTTTGGGGCTGCGATGCTTCTGTGAAGAAACTTCAACCAGATAAGCTCGAACCTAAATCGGAGAAATGTGTCTTCATAGGATACCCAAAGGAGACAGTTGGGTACACCTTCTATCACAGACCCGAAGGCAAGACATTCGTTGCTAAGAATGGATCCTTCCTAGAGAAGGAGTTTCTCTCAAAAGAAGTGAGTGTGAGGAAAGTAGAACTTGATGAGATAACTGTATCTACTCCCTTATTGGAAAGTAGTTCATCACAATCGGTTCCTGTGACACCTACACCAAGTAGTGAGGAAGTTAATGATATTGATCATGAAACTTCATATCAAGTTTCTACTGAACCTCGTAGGTCTACCAGAATAAAATCCGCACCAGAGTGGTACGGTAATCCTATTCTGGAAGTCATGTTACTTGACCATGATGAACCTACAAACTATGAGGAAGCGATGATGAGCCCAGATTCCGCAAAATGGCTAGAAGCCATGAAATCTGAGATGGGATCCATGTATGAGAACAAAGTATGGACTTTGGTTGACTTGCCCAATGATCGGCAAGCCATTGAGAATAAATGGATCTTTAAGAAGAAGACTGACGCTGACGGTAATGTGACAAGTTCGTAGAATATGTAGGAACCAATATGAACATCCAGGTTCCACTATTGGTTATTGATCAGAAACAGTTCTAGGTCATGTCCACATAGTTCTCGAACCCGTAGGGTCCGCACGCTTAACGTTACGATGACAGTTTCATTATGAGTTCATAAGTTTTGATGTACCAAAGTTTGTTCGGAGTCTCGGATGTGATCACGGACATGACGAGGAGTCTCGAAATGGTCGAGACATAAAGATTGATATATTGGACGGCTATATTCGGACACCGAAAGTGTTCCGGGCGTTTTCGGAGAAAACCGGAGTGCCGGAGGGTTACCCGACCCCCCCCCCCCGGAGAAGTAATGGGCCTTATGAGCCTTAGTGGAGAGAGAGAGGGGCGGCCAGCATGGGCCACATGCCCCTGCCCCTCTGGTCTGAATTGGACTAGGAGGGGGGGCGGCGCCCCCCTTTCCTTCTCCCTCTCCCCCTTCCTTTCCCCCTCCTAGTAGGAGTAGGAAAGGGGGGTCCTACTCCTACTAGGAGGAGGACTCCTCCTCCTTGGCGCGCCCTCTAGGGCCGGTCGGCCTCCCCCCTTGCTCCTTTATATACGGGGGTAGGGGGCACCCCATAGACACACAAGTTGATCTACGGATCGTTCCTTAGCCGTGTGCGGTGCCCCCTCCACCATATTCCACCTCGGTCATATCGTCGCGGAGTTTAGGCGAAGCCCTGCGCCGGTAGAACATCATCATCGTCACCACGCCGTCGTGCTGACGGAACTCATCCCCGACGCTCTACTGGATTGGAGCCCGAGGAACGTCATCGAGCTGAACGTGTGCTGAACACGGAGGTGTCGTACGTTCGGTGCTTGGATCGATCGGATCGTGAAGACGTACGACTACATCAACCGCGTTGTTATAACGCTTTCGCTTACGGTCTACGAGGGTACGTGGACAACACTCTCCCCTCTCGTTGCTATGTCATCACCATGATCTTGCGTGTGCATAGGAATTTTTTTGAAATTACTACGTTCCCCAACATAGTGGACATCTTGACTTGACCAAAGATGGTGAACCGGTTGATCAAAAGGTTTATCGCTCTATGATTGGTTCATTGTTATATCGATGTGCTTCACGTCCCGATATCATGCTAAGTGTGTGCATGTGTGCACGATATCAAGCTGCTCCTAAAGAATGTCATCTTAAGGCCGTGAAAAGGATAGTGAGATACTTAATCCATACACCAAATTTTGGCATTTGGTATCCTAAGAGGGCCTCTTTCGATCTTGTTGGCTACTTTTGATAGAAAGTCCACTTCGGGTACTTGTCAATTTCTTGGTAGATCTCTTGTGTCTTGGTCCTCTAAGAAACAAAACTCGGTATCCTTATCCACTGCCGAAGCGAAATACATTGCCGCTGGTTCATGTTGTGCTCAATTACTTTGGATGACCCAAACTCTTAAAGATTATGGGATATATGTGAAACATGTTCTATTGCTTTGTGACAATGAAAGTGCTATCAAAATTGGTCATAATCCCGTACAACATTCTCGAACTAAGCATATTGAAGTTCGTCATCATTTCATTCGAGATCATGTTGCTAAGGGTGACATTAATCTTAAGCATGTTCGCACCGAAAAGCAATTAGCGGATATATTCACAAAACCTCTTGATGAGAAAGTGTTGTGCAGGTTGAGAGGAGAATTGAACATCATAGATGCTTCAAACTTGGAGTAGAAACTCCATTGGACACATGCAAGACATGAGCTTATGACTAATCCTTGATATTTCTCTTATGATGAAGATCTTATATCTTGGATATATTTGCATCTTGCATGTTATATAACCCATGTAGGTACTTGGTTGAATCAAATTCTATGAGTTTGCAACTCACTCACATCTTGAGCAATCTCTACATCACCAAGTCTCTACACAATGGTGGTTGAAGACAAGGAAGCACGGAACCATTCAAACATATCCTTTGACAAATTCTATGTTGAGTTTCATGATTGTCATTTTGGATACACAAGTGCTCTTCCTTGCAATAACTAACCCATGTAGGTAGATGAACTCAAATTCCAAGTGGTGCTCCCAATTCTTGATGAGCTACATCAACCTTGAGCAACCCACACAAGTTCAACTACATGTTAAACACCACCAACCAAGGTATGTTATTCCATCTTAGAGAAGCTTTACTCCAAGTCATGAGCTAAAGCAACTCGACAAGATGTGAATACATCAAGATGCTTAAACGAAAAATGGCAACCCCATTTTGAGCTTAAACGATGAGTATGACCTATGATCAAGTGATCTCACTTGACTCCTAAGTCAATATACTCTAACATAGGTGACTTTGTCGCCGACCATCTCTAGATGAAGTTCTCTTGCGTTCTTTTTTGTGTTTTTGCATTTGTCTCATGTATATAAAAAAACTTCATCTAGATTTCTTTCTGTTTGCTCTGCATTTTCTGCATCCAATTCATTGCATATCTTTCAGTAAATTCCTTGCAAATCTTTGTGAGATCTTACCAGTCTAGTGAGCTGAGGTGACAAATGTTTTCTCTGCGATGAACTTGGTTTCACCGATTTGTTGTTTTCGGTCCAACCGAAGCATACCACTCGGTGCCACCAATTTCACAACAAGAAAAACAGTTTGCCACTTATTCAGTGTTTCTTCTGATCCAGCTCCACTCAATGAATCTTGTGCTCTACAAGCATCACATCTATAATACCTAAATAGTTCATCCCCACTATCCTATTTCTCTTGACATGCAGCCTATCCACATCAGCAACTCGCCACATCATCAATTCTTGTCCTATTTAACCTGTTTCTATTAGTACGTAGCATCTACACGTGCATGCCGTCCCTCTTTTTCCAGAGTTAAGTTACCACCGAAGCCCAGTGTTTTTTTTCGAGAGTACGCAATTGCGTACCGTAATTTTATAGAAGAAGGAGAATCAAGATTTACAAGATCCCGCATGACAATGCGAACATCATCGTCAGGCACCCACTCCACGCGGCTATCTAGGCTAATCTCTCACAAAACATTGCAATCCTCCTACTCCGCTAACCGCTAAGTACCACTCTCTAATCTCCTCTAAGATCACGCCAACTAGGTCTTTAGCCGCCATTTGCTGCTCTCTTCTGTTGAAGACTCTGGTGTTTCGTTGCTTCCACAACGCCCACGCCGTGCATATGACCAAACTATCAAAACCTCGCTTCTCCTTGCCATGAAAGCTTCTGCGCTTCAGTAGCCACCATTCCACAATAGTGTCCTCCGTCGATGGAGCCGTGGTTGGCAACTGAAGCCTGTCCAAGCACGTGAACCAGACTTCTTGGGCATACACACAGCGAGCAAGAATGTGCTCCACATTGTCTTCCTCTTGCAGACAGGTAAAACAAGGCGAGGGGAGCTCTTGCAATCCATGTCGAGCTCTTCGATCCGAAGTCCAGTGGTTTCAGTTACGCACGCAGGGGGAAAAGCCTAATCGTTTCATTCTCAGAAGGAGAACAACCTTCATGCCCCTCACCACCCTTTCACCTGTCTCCTAAATAAAATACCAATCTTTTCCCCTGGCAATAACATAGAGTGCGACACCTAGGAAGTGATCTCTGCGTGTGGTCGTCTCCTCTATCACGGTCACCGGTCTGTGGTGCCTCCCCTCCTCCTCCGCTCCCGCTGCTGTCCTTGGTGGACTCCCCCGAGCCTTGCTTCATCTGCCGATCCCGCAAATGGAAGGCATGGGTGGTAGGCTGCAGCATGCGATGGTGGCCTATGTCAGTGGGAGGAATCAGATAGGCCACTGGAATCTTGCCTGGAAGGACGCACTCCTGGGCACCTCAGCAGACGCCGCACCGGCCAACTGCCCAACCGGTGGAAGGCCTTCTTTTTGGCCTCGAAGGGCATGGCCGATGTTAACGCCGGGTTGTGCCTTGATTGACAACCACGTCTTGCAGGAGCGTTGTTTCGATCTCGAGCGTCTACAAACATATTTTGACATAGCTTAGATTGGAAACTCTGACTTGTGGTCTGTGTCCTCCCCCAATATCACAAGCACCAAAGGTAGGCGCTCTCCCTCCTATATCTCCTCAGATCTGACTGATTTTTTTGAGTTACGTTCAGTTGAAAACTCTGATTTATGTGTTGTAGGGAGCCACTTTTTGGAAGAAAGCTTTGTTCTTGCTCCATCAACGTCAAACTGGCACCAAGTCTGCCCAGTTTGTCGCATCCATGAACCACTGTAACATAAGCACTGTCGGCAAGCATGCATCGATATATGATGGACCGTTCTCATATCTCCTATCCGGTTGATTTTGATTTCAAGCGCTAGATGGTGAAAATTCATATTTTTTTCACATCTTGGAGTATTGTTTGTCCAGCTTCTATAATACTTTGCTTATCATAGATGCATCTGAATATTTGTGCATGTCTTGAACTCTGGATGTGGCTCTGTGCCTCCTTACTAATCAACCCATCAGCGTTTTGAAGCTTGGATAGTTGTCATTTTGAGGACCTTGCTTTCATTCACCTTGCCAAAGTGACAACCGTGAAAAGTTAACCGGGACGTCCCAACTTGTGGAATTATTTTCTATGATGAAGAGTTTATTTAGAGGATGTTTATTTTCTATAGTTTCTATCTCTTAGTAAGGTCCCGGTATGATTATGCCAGTTTTACAACTAGCCAGCTACGTGCTAGGAGCTATATGGCGTACTCTCAACTACATGATGGCATCAGCTCCCTAAACTAGCCAACTAAGTTCTACATTTGTCTTACCTCCGGCAATGCCATTGGGACATCAACTCCCTAAATTGATGAGCTAACATCATGTTCATCTATCAATCATGTACGAGTATAATGTCTTTCGCTATCCAGCTGTAATTGACAATGAATGAACAAAGTTAATTCAGTTGGAAATATCAAATATGAACACATATTCCACTGTTGGTCAACCCCCTTTTTTTGGCACCCATCATTGTGTCATTTTCAATTAAACATAGTCTATCTTGATATTAGTTGAGTTCATCTATTAAATAGATACTTAGGGTTTAAGTCCACATGAAAACTGACTTGAAATAAGTAAATTTCAGACATCGTTCATATGATTTTCCATGGCAAAATATACATCAAGTTGTACACTGATGTCCCGCAGCAACGCGCGGGGAAATCATCTAGTTTATATAAATGCTTTGTGCTGTGACTCAAGGATCAAACCCTTCTTGGAAATTGATGTCAAAGTGGGAGATAGAGATCACATCAAAGCTTATCACTTAGAGAGATCACATCAGAGAGAAAGAGTATCACCTCCTCAGGGGGAGAAAGAGATCTCTAGGGGGAGAGAATACTAAAGTAGAAAGTATTTCTCAAGGATCCCAGATGCTTGGTGTTCAAGAGGAGAGATGCCACATGTCTTCTTGAGGGGAAAGACATGTTCATATGTGCTTATTTGTATTAGCTCTGTTCATTTATATCTTTCAGCTCTGATTTTCTGTTCCCTATCTTCTCCCAGTATCCCATGCAAGATTCAGGGGGAGCAAGACATCTAAGGGAAAGAAATCATTTAAATTCATTGCATATCTTTACTCTTGGGGGCATGTCTAATCAAATGTGGTACTTAGTACTCACTCTCTACATGTCATCCCAGTCTTGGTATTCTTGTGGTTTCTTCTGTTTGCTCTGGCTAGTAGATGTACCTGTGTTATCTAACCTTGTTTACGCAGGTTCATTCCATCCTAAGCCAACTCAAGACTACAAGGTAAGTGTATGCATCACAATCATGTGTATGAGGAATTCTTGTTGATGTACATACTGTTTGCAAGAAGGACTCATGAGCATGAAGGTATTTTCTTTAATATTCTTTGCTCTGATGCATATGGCCAAGATACATGTAACACATTTCCTGCTCTATCATGGTTATGCTCTCACATGCTTCTATATTCCATATTCACATGATTGCATACATGTAGGGGGAGCCTATGCTTGTTACATGTCTTTCCAAAGCTTTACTTGCTATTTTTTATATCTTTATCTAATGCTTTGATGTATGTTGTCATCAATTACAGAAAAGAGGGAGATTGAAAGCACAAGTGCTCCCTAGGTGTTTTTGGTAATTAATGACAACATATCTCTTGTTGGACTAACACTTTTATCTAGTATGTTTCAGATAAGTTCAACAATGGAGTGACATGGACTAAAGGATGTGGGAACTCCTTCAAGATGCTAAGGACAAAGGATTGGCTCAAGCTTCAAACTCAAGACTCTTCATTTTACATTTTAGTGATCCAATATCACATTGAGTCTATAGGAAAAGCCAATACTATCAAGAAGGGATGAGGTGTTCCTTAATGATATGCTCCAAAAACCCTCAACTACTTTCTCACATCCACATATGACCTAAACCCAAAGTCAAACTCGGCCCCACGAATTCTTTCTATCTGGCGCCATCGAGTTCAAATGTCATAGCCACTGCCACAAACCCTAGGCAAATCGGTCTTACCGATAGGGATCTCGGTCTCACCGAGATGGGATTGTAATCTCTCTGTTTCCCTTTGTAACGTTTCGGTCTAACCGAAGTGAGTGATCGGTCCCACTGAGATTGCAATTGAAACTCTCTGTTTCCCCTTCGTAACGTTTCGGTCCAACCGAGATGAGCGAATCGGTCCCATCGAGTTTATCTGACCAACTCTCTGGTTAGCTAATTACTGAAATCGGTCTCACCGAGTTTGTGTAATCGGTCTCACCGAGATTACGTTATGCCCTAACCCTAACCATATCGGTCTCACCGAGTTGCATGTCAGTCCCACCGAAAATCCTAACGATCACTAGATTTACTAAATCGGTCCGACCGAGTTTGTTGATTCGGTCCCACCGAGTTTGGTAAATTGTGTGTAACGGTTAGATTTTGTGTGGAGGCTATATATACCCCTCCACCTCCTCTTCATTCGTGGAGAGAGCCATCAGAACGTGCCTACACTTCCAGCATACATTTTCTGAGAGAGAACTACCTACTCATGTGTTGAGGCCAAGATATTCCATTCTTACCATATGAATCTTGATCTCTAGCCTTCCCCAAGTTGCTTTCCACTCAAATATTCTTTCCACCAGATCCAAATCCTACGAGAGAGAGTTGAGTGTTGGGGAGACTATCATTTGAAGCACAAGAGCAAGGAGTTCATCATCAACGCACCATTTGTTACTTCTTGGAGAGTGGTGTCTCCTAGATTGGCTAGGTGTCACTTGGGAGCCTCCGACAAGATTGTGGAGTTGAACCAAGGAGTTTGTAAGGGCAAGGAGATCGCCTACTTCGTGAAGATCTACCGCTAGTGAGGCAAGTTCTTCGTGGGCGATGACCATGGTGGGCTAGACAAGGTTGCTTCTTCGTGGACCCTTCGTGGGTGGAGCCATCCGTGGACTCGCGCAACCGTTACCCTTCGTGGGTTGAAGTCTCTATCAACGTGGATGTACGATAGCACCACCTATCGGAACCACGACAAAAATATCCGTGTCTCCAATTGCGTTTGAATCCTCCAAAATCCTTCACTTTACATTCTTGCAAGTTGCATGCTTTACTTTCCGCTGCTCATATACTCTTTGCATGCTTGCTTGTTATGTATTCTGAATGTTAAACTTGTGCCTAAACTCCACTTAAACATAAAGAAGTTGAAAACTACAACTTTGATACTTAGTGTCTAATCACACCCCCTCTAGACACCTCTTCTCAAGGTCCTACAGTGCTTCCTGCTAACCTTTATGCCTGAGATCTTTCCTCTCTCCTCCGCATTTGCTAAAAGGGCCGTCAGGCCCTTCGTACATAACAAGAACAAATAAGGGGTCCACCTGCCTTAGCCCTCCAGTGGGTTTGAAGCTACCAGTCTCCTCTGCATTAAACCGAACCCTATACTCCACAGAGGACACACATTGCATAACCAAATTCATCCAGTTTTCCTTGAAATCCAGCTTCAACAAAATTGCTCTTAAGAAAGGTCATTCCACTCGGTCATAAGCTTTGTGCATGTCCAACTTGATAGCACACAACCCCTCCCTCCCTGTTCTTTTCTTTTTAATTTTGTGGAAACACTCATATGCTACTAAAATATTATCTATGATTAGTCTTCCGGGAACAAAAGCACTCTGAGCTGGGCTGATAATGTTTGACATAATTAATTTCAAACGCGTTGCAATTATTTTTAAAATAACCTTGTACACCACATTGCATAAACTAATAGGTCTAAACTGAGTGACCTTTTCTGAAGAGTTACCTTTGGGATCATGACAATTGCAGTATCATTCCATCCCGCGGGTATCGACCTTCCAGGTGTGCCTTCGTTGCGAACCAACCTGTGGTTGGATGGTTAGAGGGGTTGTGGTATCCCCAACCCATCAGGGTTCAAATCCTGGTGCTCACATTTATTCCTGAATTTATTTCAGGATTTCCAGCGATGCGCATTCAGTGGGAGGAGACGTTCCCGTCGACGACGAGGCGCCTACGGAGACTTCATAAATCTCAACACGATATGCTGGCTCGATTTTTCGGAGGGGCTCATAGGGGTAGGGTGTGCGTGTGTGCGTTCATAGGGATAAGTGTATGCGTGTGTATATGAGCGCTTGTGTATGTTAAAAGAAAAAGGTGTGCCTTTGTTGAATAGAAAACCCCAAGTTCGCCTTTCAAAAAAAAAAAAAACCCAAGTTTGACGAAGAAAAAAAAAAGATGCGCCTGGCCTGAGCCGTTGTCGTTTCCTTCTCGTCCGGCCCGCCCGAACCCAGTCAGCTCACCCCATTTTCCAGATCATACACAAGAGCCGCTGCCCATCCTCCTCCCCTAGATCTCTCCGGCCGGCAGGCAGCCATGCCGTCGCCGAATGACCCGCCCGCGGCGTTGCCCCTCACCCTCGACCTCGAGGACTTCAAGGTACTCCCCCTTATTCGATTCGTTCTGTATCTCCCCTCCTTCCGTCCAGACCTAAGCGCTGCGTGGTTTTGCAGGGGGATTTTTCCTTCGACGCGCTCTTCGGGAGCCTGGTGGATGAGCTTCTGCCGGAGTTCCACGGGGACGATGCGGCAGGGGTACCCCCCCCGCCGCCGCCCCTGCTCGGGGCCGCGCCACCCGTTTTCCCTGCCGTCGACGAGCTTCTCGGGCTCTTCAAGCATTCCTGCAAGGAGCTCGTCGACCTGCGTCGTCAGGTCGGTTGCCGCCGGTCCTGGTGGTAGCAGCCTGCGTGATTGGGTGTGTGGGTGGTTGTCCGGTGATGGTATATGCTGATGCTGGTGTTTCTTTTTCTTCCTTTTGTGGATAGATTGATAAGAGGCTCCAAAATCTGAAGAAAGAGGTGGCTACACAGGATGCCAAGCATCGCAAGACACTCGGGGAGGTTAGTTAGCATGCTTGCAAGTTTTCTACGTGTTGACTATATTGTTAATGTTAGTATATTATAGAAAGATAAATGAATGAGACCATAATGGAAAAACAATACAGATGAGAAACCAGACGAGCCATATATAAAGATTGGAAGTACAACTAACTCTGATACGGTGAAAACATAATGCAAAGTCTTACCATTTGGAATATTATCTTTAGGTGTTCCTTGTTTCCTCTGGTTGTGCTATTCACTGGGATGAAAGTGCCACTCTAGGCTCGTAGTTAATTAGTTATATATGCCATCAATTACACATAATGATCAAGTTGGGGGAATCTTTTGTTACCTATATAGGTTAACTTTGTTCTTTTGTTTTCATCGCCGTATGATACATGTCAACGTATGACGACGAGTAGGTTCCCAGTTTTAAGATCTTCACCCAGTCGAATCTATTCAACTGTCTGTTAGATGTCTAGGACTTTATATATTATAATTTTTTCTTACTGTGTTTCTACCCCTCTTGTCCTGTTGGACCTGTTCAGTTGCTAAGAAGGGACATTTTCCTTTAGTAATACAGTTATACCGAGGCAAAGTTTAGTAGGCCATTCTGTAGAGAACCTAATGAATAATTGCTGAAAAGGGCAGTCCCTGATGCGAGAATCCAAAGAGACATAACTACAGCAGAAAAAAGTGCAAGGCATGCATTTGATGAGCTTCTATAGAAGAATGACTGTCGTGTTTAATATTTATGGTGACTCCTATGCTTCCATCAAATTGTAGTTATGAAGGAAATTTCTAACTAGGGAAATACGCAGAAGAGATTTGTATCCTATTCACACATTTTTCTATTTGCATTTGGTTATCAGCATCTTAGGGTCTATCATTCTGTCAAATGCATCTCTGGAATGGGGATGCTGTTCGATTTTAGAAACCCAGCTGCATGTTTCGATACTTTACCATTTTAATGTGATCTGACTAGGCTTTTGTCAGTTAGGATCCTGGCAAATAGGATCATGTTGTCCCTTGAGAAATACTTTTTTGTAAGGTTCCCTATGAATTACTTTGTGCAATAATCTCCTTTCGAACCCTTCAGTACAAAGTGCCCAGTTGGAACAATTTTTTCTGGATTGACCATAGATGCTGTTCAGTAAAAATAAAACACCTTAGCTGAACCCTTTAGCATAAAGTGTCCAGTCGGAACAAAATCTTTGGACTGTCCTTAGCTGAACACATTAGCCGCCCACATTCTGCTTGGGCAATCAGTGTTATAGTTCAACACCGGAACATTGTTTATAAGGCGTCCCGCATTCGGCGCTTAGGCGGCAAGGCGCCCTGACAGCGCCTTGAAATTATGCCTGCTTTAGGCACTTAGGCGTCGGGGCGTTGGTGCTCGCCTTAGGGCGACTTAGCACCTTATAAACAATGCACCGGAGAGTCTGGCAGAAAAAAAAAAGAACCACAAGAATCCATGTATTTGGTTTCCAAGTTGCAACTGATCACTTCTGTTTCCAGACTTTGAGAAAAATTGCTCTTTTGAGAAATTGTAAAGCTTAAATCTGGAATTAATTTAAATTTTTTGTGGGTTCTTACATCGATATGGAATCATCAGTATGATTACACACCAGTAATGTTCTGTAGCGAAGCAATCAAAGTAATTAGTGAAAATATTTTATATTTTAGCTTAATCATTGAGTGAACGCGAAGTTTGATGACTTCATTTTTTTTAGAAAAATGAGATATTCCAATTTTAACCAGATATTGCTGACATCTTTCAACAGAAAACAAGTTTTGACTATGTGTCTTGAATAAAAAAGTACATGAAGATGGTTATTTTGTGCAAAACTTTTGTGAATTACTGCCAAATGTTGCCAGTCTTTACTATGGCAGTCTGTTAGATGCACTTTCTATGCATGTCCAAGATCAATATGCAACTTTGTTCAATGTTGTTGTCTCATCAAATTTAAAAGAAGAGCTGGCTGTTTGATTTCTTGTCCCCTTAACTTTATGAAATATAAATTATACCTATGCCATGGAATATTACTCTAATATTTGCAAGTTTTGCTGAACTAGTGATTCTGGTTCATTTTATATGTTCACTGTTTTATTGTTCTCCAGCTTGAGAAAGGTGTGGACGGTTTATTTGATAGCTTTGCTAGGTTGGATTCTCGAATCTCCAGTGTCGGGCAAACTGCTGCCAAAATTGGTGACCATCTACAGGTGATCATATATTATGCAGTATCTTTCTGTTATTATGTATATCCATTGACCGTAACTTTACTCTTTGGTTTGTTTTTCTGTTGCTCTCTCCAATCCTAACGTTAAAAATACTTTTCATCTCTCAGAGTGCAGAATCTCAGAGGGAAACTGCCAGTCAGACGATTGATCTCATCAAGGTATCATAATCTAGTTTGAGGCAAATGTTGTTCTGTTTACTGGTATTGATTTCATTAATTGAAATATGCTTCTTTTTAGTATTTGATGGAATTCAACAGCACACCTGGGGACCTTATGGAACTTTCTCCTTTATTTTCCGATGACAGTCGTGTTGCTGAGGCTGCTTCAATTGCACAGAAATTGCGTAAGCTCTCATAACTTGGTTCCTTTCTTTCTAATATCAAGTGAACTACGTACAATTTTTTGTTGCACTTCACATTGTTTCGTTCATCTAGTAGCGATGTCATGTTTTTGTTGTTATGAATAGAGCTTGTTGTATTGTACAGCCCAAATGGCAACTATAACTATACAGTAGGACACTTGGGCTGCAGGTCAATTTACTAGACCTAGACCAATAGGAAACATACAATAAAAACCTAGATCATGGGAACTGTAATACACTCTTATAGTATGTTCCATATCTTATCTGTACTACGCATTTATTTGCTTGATTCGTTTTTCGTGCACAGACACCTTGGAAAGTTGACATATAGTGTGGAGCTGAATTTTCAATTTGTTCCTAGCACTTGTACATGCTTACCCTTATACTGCTCGGATCAACAATGGTCAACTACCAAAATTACTTCAGTTGCCATGAAAATATCCTCTTCTTTTCTGGTGGGCATCATTTTTATGTAGACTTCAGATAGTAGTTTTTCTGTTATTTAGCAAGAGCGTCGGTTAGAAATAAATGCAAAACTATGTTGAGCTTCAGATAGTAGTTTTTCTGTTTATCTTTTGAGGTCTCTCGGCACTCATGTTTATCCTAATAAAATATCGTAGGATCGTTTGCTGAGGAGGATGTTGGAAGGCATGGTGTCACGTCGGCAGTAGGTTCTGCTAATGCAAGCCGTGGTTTGGAGGTTGCAGTTGCAAATCTTCAAGAATATTGCAATGGTCTGTTTTCTTCCCATAAGTTCCCTTGGCACTTCCCTTAGCTATTATTTTTTGCATCTACTTATGAATTTTTATCTTATGTTTAGAACTGGAGAATAGATTATTATCTCGGTTTGATACTGCATCACAGAGACGAGAGTTGTCTACAATGGCAGAATGTGCAAAAATTTTGTCTCAGGTTTGTACTCGATGCAAGGGACATGGTACTGTTTTTCATGCTCAGTTTGGCTGATTCAAAGAACTCCTTTTTAGACCATTGTGATAGTGTCCACATGTAGCACCAGTCAAGGTTAAGATAAGGACCACTGTTTTGAATTCTTGATTTGATATTTCTGCTAAGTGTATGACTATGGGGAGCACCTCTGCACCTTTTTGGCCTGTTCAGCGTTGCTTTGATATGCCCTAATGCTTACTGAGCTTGATGAGCTCAGGCACCTGATTATTAGATATGCCCTAAAGGTGTCTTGATAAAAGTATCTATAAGCCTCTGCAAACATACCAGCATGCGAGCATCTGCAAACATATCAGTTTGTGAGTATCTGTAAGACTGCAAACATGTCAGCCAAATAAGTAGACCCCCCACCGACTTTGAAGCTTTAACTTCTTTAGTTCTTTCTGGATAGTAGCTTAAGCTTATTGAGTTATTAAGCCTGAAAATAAGCTGGTTGTTTGGCCCCTGGTTATGGTTTCTCCCGATGATTCCATAGGTATACAATACCACCCCTGCTCCTAAATATAAGACGTTTTTGCTGTTCAAATTGAACTGCAAAAACGTCCTATATTTAAGAACAGAGGAAGTATTATTTAAGTTTACTCGATTTAACATACTTTATCATGCTACATTGAATGCAGTTCAATCGGGGAACCAGTGCCATGCAACACTATGTTGCAACACGACCAATGTTCATTGATGTGGAAATTATGAATACTGATATTCAAGTTGTTCTTGGTGACGATGGTCCCCAAGCTGACTCCAGTAGTATAGCAGAGGGTCTCTCTATCTTGTACAAGGAAATTGCTGGTATGTACAAATTGTATTTTGACAGTTATTGTTTCTAAGTTGTAGAAGGGGAGCCTTGGCGCAGTGGTAAAAGCTGCTGCCTTGTGACCCTGGCTCAAGTCCTGGAAACAGCCTCTTACAGAAATGTTGGGAAAGGCTGCGTACAATAGACCCAAAGTGGTCGGACCCTGTGCAAGCGGGAGCTACATGCACCGGGCTGCCCTTTATTGTTTCTAAGTTGTACTTGGACGATAATTTATGGTAATCTGATTGTCCTATTGCTGCTTCAGATACTGTGAGAAAAGAGGCAACTACAATAATGGCTGTCTTTCCTTCTCCGAATGAGGTCATGTCAATTCTTGTGCAGGTATGTTTTGCAAAGCAGTCCTCTCTGTGACCAACATTGCTTAGCTTATTCATAAAGCAAAAGACTAATGTACTCCGTTTCAGCGAGTGTTAGAACAAAGGGTCACAGCAATTCTTGATAAACTTTTGATAAGGCCTTCTCTTGCTAGCTTGCCTGCAATAGAAGAAGGTGGCCTTCTACATGTAAGCACTCTGTACACTATCTACTTCCAAATTGTATTTTTTTTGACATAATTCACTGAAGCATGAGATCTTGTTCTCGTCGAATTGTAATGGCAGTATCTGAGAGTTCTGTCAGTAGCATATGACAAGACAAAAGAACTTGCCAAAGAGTTGCAGTCTATCGGCTGTGGGGATTTGGATATTGAAGGTACATTGTATTGCAATCTCTTAGTTGTTTCCTACTCCCTCCGATCCAAAATAAGTGTCGCAGTTTTGAACTAAGGTTAGTTCAACCTTAGTTCAAAACTGCGACACTTATTATGGATTGGAGGGAGTACTATATATTCATCTTGAGCAATTTGCTGTTCCTTTGCTTGCGAAAGAAATATTGACCCATGATCCTTGATTACATCTATTTTAGATCAAGTTCCATTTAATATATTGGGTCTAAAGCAGGGTTTGGGAACTGGCAAGTAACTGCCCAGTTTTCGTGAAACTACTGGGCACATACTTATTTTTGGAGCCTGGTTCACCGTTAATACCCCCAAATGCAAAACATAGCTATCAAAATAGCTATATGCTAGTTTCTACTGCATGTTCTAACATTATTACTGAAACTTTTTTGAAACAACAACAACAAAGCCTTTCAGTCTCAAACAAGTTGGGTTAGGCTAGAGTCGAAACCCATCAGATATGGAAACCAATTCATGGTTCTTCTGTAGCATTGACCCCAAATATCGAAAGGCGTCCTTCTGAGGTACGACCTGCCCATCAAGGCTAACTTCCTCCTCGTCGTGCTTAGTAGTACTGAAACCGCATCTCATGTACTCAGTTTCAGTGAAAAGCCTAAAACCTTTCGATTCTAAAGTCTGTCTCCACAGCTCTAACTTTCTGTTAACCCCGTTCGACTATCGTCGACTAGCACCACATCATCCGCAAAGAGCATACACCATGGGATATCTCCTTGTATATCCCTTGTGACCTCACCCATCACCAAAGCAAAAGATAAGGGCTAAAATCTGACCCTTGGTGCGGTCTTATTTCAATAGGAAAGTCATTAGTGTCACCACCACTTGTTCGAACACTTGTCACAACATTCTCTTACATGTCCTTGATGAGGGTAATGTACTTTGTTGGGACTTTGTGTTTATCCAAGGCCCACCACATGATATTTTGCGGTATTTTATCGTAGGCCTTCTCCAAGTCAATGAACACCATAAGCAAGTCCTTTTGCTCACTGTATCCCTCCATAAGTTGTCGTACCAAGAAAATGGCTTCCATGGTCGACCTCCCAGGCATGAATTCAAACTGATTTTTTGCCACACTTGTCATTCTTCTTAAGTGCTGCTCAGTGACTCTCCCATAGCTTCATTGTATGGCTCATCAGCTTAATTCTAGGTAATTAATACAACTTCAAACACCCCCCTTGTCCTTGAGGATTGGTACTAATATAGTCCGCCTCCATTCTTCGGGCATCTTGTTTGACCGAAAAATGAGGTTGAAAAAGCTTAATTAGCCATGCCATCGCTGTGTCTCCAAGGCATCTCCACACCTCAATGGGGATACAATCAGGGCCCATTCCTTGCCTCCTTTCATGCTATTTAAAGCCTCACTGACCCCAGGCTCCTGGATTCGTCGTGCAAAACATGTCTTCGTATCATCAAAGGAGTTGTCCAGCTCAATGGTAGAGCTCTCATTCTCTCCATTGAATAACTTGTCAAATTACTATCGCCATCTATGCTTGATCTCCTCCTTAACCAGAAGCCGATCTACTCCGTCTTTGATGCACTTGACTTGGTTGACATCCCTCGCCTTCCTCACTCGGATCTTGGCCATCTTATAGATGTCCCTTTCGTCTTCCTTCGTGCTTAATCATGGGTAGAGGTCCTGACTCCTTGCGGGGCATACACGCTGATAACATTGAGAACCAAGTCCCCAACGACCAGCTTGGATAATCCACCCCCTTGCCTCTTGACGTCTACCACTCCATACTTGAGGCTCTTGTTGATCAAGGTGCCTACTTCATTTCTGTTTGTAGTTGTCCCTGTATACCGCAACTTGAAGCCGGTGTCCTCTATCTCCTTAGCCGTCTGTCCCCTCCATTTGGCTTCTTGGACGCATAGGATATCAACGCCCCTCCTCACCGCTGCATCCACCAACTCCCATAACTTACCCGTCGTGGACCCTACGTCCAGCTACCGATGCAGATCCTACTAGGCTCGATTAGCTTCCTTAACCTTCGCACTCGTCGAGTCAAATGCGAAGAGCCTAGCTCATTTTTTACTACACTTGGACGTCAATGTAGCGCGCCTCTAAGGATGCGATGTCAATGTAGCGCGCCACTAAGGATGCGACGACCTGATCCTTGACCACATATCACTGTATCCAGATTGAGATACGGGCGTGCCACCAAGGGGGTGATGGCCTGGCCCTTGCCTATTTAACACCACACTTGGGTTCCGATATGGCGCGTTGCTAAGAGGATTACGCCCCGACGATGTACTTCTGGGTTTCATCTCCATAAGAACGGCTGAGTTTTGACGTTAGCTCGCCAAGCTTATCACAACCCTCCTCCTTTACCTGGGTTTGGGACCAGCTACGTTGAGACAACATAGTCGGAGACTCGGAGTTATGGTTTCAGAGAAATGGTTTCTATCCAGAAAGCCCAAGGTTTTGGTGAAATTTCTGACAACAAAAATGCTAGCAGTAGACTATTCGCAAAATCTTGGCCTGGACAATGGTAAATATGTTGGATAGTACATACCTTTAGTATTGCTTGGATATTTGATTTAATTAATTTCCGCATGCAGTATCATTAATATCTACTATATTCCTGAATGAACTTGTCTTTTGGTGTGGTCTGTTGTGGCGCCCTAAATAAATATACCAAGTTAAAACATGCCAATTTCTTAGGCTAGCAAACTGTTCTTTCTATCAATGCACCCAGAGATAAGTTTTGTGTTTTCTCAAGAGAGAAAACCCTTCATATGCAATCACAACCAAACACCCAAGACAACGACTCATGGTTATAGACGAGTATAACAAAGGACGCAACCAACACAATCACCGGCCTTAACACCACCCATCCACACCACGCCTTTACACTGCCGATGTGTTTAGGCATTGGCCACCTAGACTCCTGAGCCATGCCGCCCGCCATGAGCCCATGACAAACGGTAGGTAATCCTCGGCAAGGCGTCGACCATGTCACCCTAGGTTGCAGTTTCAACATGGCGCTGGCGCCCTGGAATGTATGTGCGCCGAAGCCATGAGCCAACGATGGTATCCACAATATTCAGTGAGCCTCCAAACGGTGGTCCCCATGGGCGCAGCAGCAAGCTTGCCTTGCCGATTCCCTGGCTGGTGTCAAATTTGCAACAACCACGTCAAGACACAGCAGCGGACCGCCAGGATCGCCTGCAGCCATGGAGGCGGGCAAACCTTGCCGACCCACCGGCCACCGCACCGCTGACAGAGGACACCACTCATGTGTCCAGAGTGTGCCTGGAGGAACTGCTTATGCTTTTGAAGAAGTTCGCTCGCGGCCAGTTTAGTGGTGGAACGCTGAATCTGCGGCATGCCATTGGCGTGGCCCAGGTGCTACTCACGAGTGTGGTCAACCGGCGGCTTTCCGCCTGGAAGGGCAGGAGCTGCCGTAGCTCGGTGGCTGCCCGCAGCAAGGTGGCGAGGAGCCACCCTGCCACCACCGCCACGCCACACCAACTGCGCCTGCGACAACCATCACGGGGAGCAGGGGCAGTGTGAGGACGAGGAGAGGACTCATGGGAGAGCGCAGGAGAAGCCCTGCTGCCGTCACCAGCAGTGGCGACGGTCGCAATGAGAGGGAAGGAGGAGCGGTGCCTACGTGTTGGCCCGTGAGCCGCCTGGGAGACAGAAGTTTTTTTCTCCTCCTACCCGCATACTTTAATTGAAGGTTCTCTGTAGTCAGAACCATTCTCTTACATCTGAAGCGCACTTGCAGATATGTGTAGTACCATCATGATTATGTCCATATTTCTTGTAGGTCTCACTGAGTCTATATATGTTTCCCACAAAGACGAGTACACGGAATTCGAGCATGCATCACTCAGACAGCTATATCAATCAAAGGTTATAATTTTGCTTTTATAGATTGTATTATTTTGGAATATTGTAGTTGGTCACATTGATGTACTTGGCAGATGGCTGAATTAAGAGCCGAGGCCAAGCAACAATCTGAATCGACTGGGTCAATTGGCCGTGCAAAAGGAGCATCCTTGAATACCTCACCCCAGCAGCTGATATCAGTTACTGTAGTGACTGAATTTGTTCGTTGGAATGAGGAAGCAATATCGAGATGCACACTGTTGTTTTCTCAGGTGAAACTAATTTTCCTTGTACTAATTATTAATATGTTGCTTGGTAAATAATTTCTGTGTTTGCATTAAACTTTTGAAAATTGATATCCAAAATAGTTTCAAGAATAATACAACCTATAAAAGCAAAAGAATAAACATGTTATTTTAAGCCACAAGGCCCTGGCCTGTTATTGGCAAGGTCATGTTTCTCCTATAATCTGGAGGTTAAGTTCATAGTTGTTCAACTGTGTTCTTTTATTACGTAAAGAGACCAATGTATTGTTTTCTGTTTGAACCTACTCTACTTTTCTCACAGCTATAATCTTTTGCAGCCTACTACTGTTGCAGCTAATGTCAGATCCATATTTGCGTGTTTGCTTGATCAAGTAAGTAAAGAACCATGGGCCAGTAATAACATATGACAGTCTTTAAAGTATGATGCTAGTCTAATGACAACGTTGTTTTGTTATATAGGTCAGCCAATATCTAACTGTTGGGCTTGACGGTGCTAGAGAGAGTTTGAACGAGGCTGCAGCTATGAGGGATAGATATGTTATCGGGACAAGTGTTAGTAGAAGGGTTGCCGCGGCTGCTGCTTCTGCTGTATGCCTTCTTTTCTGTTCCTTAATCTACTTCTAGTTTTTGGCCACGAGGCACATCTGGTCATGGACATTATCCGTGGATGGAGTTAGCTAGATTTGAACTATTTGCAGGCAGAAGCGGCGGCTGCTGCTGGTGAGAGTAGCTTTAGATCCTTCATGATCGCTGTGCAGCGTTGTGCCAGTAGTGTAGCTTATCTTCAGCAGGTAATTTGGCTAAACATGCAACCTAGATTGCTAGGCGATGAACCATGCTGATTTTATCCTTCTCCTGTGTAGTACTTCTCAAATACTATATCACGTCTCCTGCTGCCCGTCGATGGTGCCCATCCATCTGCTTGTGAAGATATGGGATCGGCAGTGTCTGTTGTGGAGGCTGCTGCTCATATAGGACTGTTACAATGCATTGATACAGTCATGTGTGAGGTTTGCACCTTCTCTTTTCCCTTTTCATGTCCAAACAAATTTATGGTGCCATGGAAATTATAAGTACTGTAAATAAACTATGGAATAACAAGAAGGTACTGCAAACAAATAATGAGGAAAACTTGCGTACTGTTATTTATGAGTTGATTAAACTATTGAATCAACAGACTAATGAACAATGGGTGATATTATTTCAAATTGATCCCATGCATGTATCGTAGTTTGGTGTGAGAACTTGCTTGTGTATGGTTCTGAGGAGTAATGGCAGGGGGCTCACCTTGATCAGTGTCATGCCATGCCACCGCAAAGGCTTCCCGTGTACCGGATTTCGGACATGCGGACTGGTCTGCGGACACTTTAGGGACTCGGTTGGATGGCAAAAGTGGTCCGGACACTGTGGTCCGGACATACAGGAGGTTTGAGGGTCCGCTTTGGAGATGTCGTTATACCTTGAGCAACCGTCTCTTCCACCGTAGCTTCAACAGAATCTGTAATCTGTTCTTCCACTTGTTCATATCATCATATGGCATAAAATTTGCATTCTCTCCTGCTGCATAATTCACTTGATCTTGATGAGCGGTCTGTGCCGAAACGTTGCCACTTTCACGAGTACTTGGATTAGAACTAGTACCACATTTACGGCATTAAATTGTCACTCAAATCACTACATTGCGTATTACAAGCTATTCTAAAATGCTACTAAAATTCAGAAAATATACCTCTCCCTTTGTATTTGCTAACCCCTTTCCCTTCCTTTCCATTTTCTAAATGCTAGTCTGCTAGTGGCACCGTGTGCCACTGGTTTCTGGTGGGTGGTGGCGGAGCGCTGAGAGGCCGAGCTGCCGAGCTCCACCCTACAGCCGGGCGGTGGCAAGTAGCCAGGTGGTGGTGAGTGGCCCAGTAGTGGCGGCAGCGCAGTGCACCAGTCGGCGGGCGCTGCCTCACTGGGGCAGTAGAACTGCGACTCAGGGTGGGCGACTGCATCGATTACTAAGTCTCTGGATGAGTTCTCTGGCGACGCTGAGGTAGGCGACACTAAGAATCGGCGAGGGGAGGGGAGCAGGTGAGCGGTGGCTTGCACACGTCGGGCGGGTGTCGTGCATCGCGTGCACTGAACGAGCGGTAATGAGGGGAGGGGAGCGATGACGTGTACTGGTCGAACGGCGAGCGGAGGGGAGTGGCGGCTTGCACTAGTCGTTGTCGAGTGATTTAGGTCTTGCTCTCTCGCCGCCAGACTCTTACTCATGGGGATGATGCAAAGAGACGTGGTCACGTGGGGGTTTGTGGGCCAAAATAGCCAGCTTATTATATGGTAGTATTTTTTTTCTTCAATTCTGGGTGGCAGCCAGACTCTTACTCATGGGGATGATGCAAAGTGACGTGGTCACGTGGGGGTTTGTGGGCCAAAATAGCCAGAATATTATATGGTAGTATTTTTCTTTCTGAAAATTCTGGGTGGGCCATGGCCCACCCTCCATACCCTCCACACCCTCTAGGTCTGCCAATGGTGGATGAAACAGGCGGTGGAGCTGGTTGACTGGTTTTCCAAGGAAGTGGAAGAAATGCGCCACTAATCAAGTTCATGGCGCCTAGGACCAGTCCCACCAGAAGGCCTGTGCGTCGATCCTGAACACAATGAAAACATGAAGAGAGGTGCCATCTGCTGCCTGAACACGGAGAGGAGTATCAGGAGAACTAGGAGGACAGGTGGAGTCCGTTGTTATGTGAAAAGAAGCACCAGAATCTGGAACCCATGGAGCTGATATACTTGTAGGTGGTGGTGGTGTGAGGAAGACCTGTGTGCAGAGGCAAACATACAACGAACCAACGCAACCATCTCTTGCTCAGTGGGGAAGATATGTTGAGGGCCTGACTGAGAAGAGCCAGTGGAGCTCTGCTGACCTCTCTTCATGTTTCCCTGACCCCGTTTATCATTGTAGCAGTTCCGAGAAGTGTGTCCTGGTTTATGACAGTACCCACAGAAGAGACCGTAAGGAGTGCCAGCTCAGGTAAAGCCTCCAAAAGCAATGGTCAATGTCTGCTGAACTCTCTTCAAATTTAGGATGAAGGCGTCGTAGAGACAGATCATCTCTGTCTGAGCTCGCTGCAGCTTACAGCGATGACAAGTGTGACAGACATCAACACCCTGAGAGTCAAGCTGACGTCACGCTGTAGACATCAGGCGAAAGAAGTCACCCATGGTAGCATTCATCTGCTGCCGCGACTGAATCTCCCTGAGAATGGCACGGAGCATTGCCTCGTTGTGAGGCTCACATTGTTGCTGAAGACAAGCCCACATCAGCTAGTAAGTAGCAAGGGACACAATGTGCATCGAAAGAACATCATCATGCTAGTAACAGCAGTGGCCTTCGTCTGAGCATTATCAAGCAGCCAGGTTCGTCTGGTAGGTCTCCAACGCTGAAAGACAAGGATGTTCTCCTGGACGACATCATCGACATCCGGCTGGATGACATGCTCAGCTGGTGGCAAAGTGGGTCAAGGCGGACAGGGGCGGTCGACCATAAGAAAGGCCGAAGCCGCTGGCCAGCCATGTGAACTTGCATTTGCAGCCAATACTCTGGGAAGTTATTGCCATTGAAGATGGCCAGTGGTCGCGGAATTGTAATCATGCCTGTACGGGAGGCACCATGGAGCCAAGAAGGCTGGGGGGCAGCACTTGGTGCTGCTGGTTTGGGATCTGCAGGACGTGCTGTTGTCAGGGAAGCAGAGAATAGAGGTAGTCAAGAGAGGAGAGGTGCCAGCTGAGGTGCCGTCATCCGCTGTGGCAGCAACCTTGGTGTTGTCCAGCACGAGGCCGCCGAGGCGACCGCCAGGAGCAGCCAGCTCGAGGACGATGGATGGCTGCTGGGGTGTCAAGCACAGTGGCTGCCGGGCAGCATATCTGCTGCATTGTAGAAGCAAGGGCGGCACACCCTGCAGTGTGCAGCAGGTGGTGACGAGATTTCCCTTGGGTGCACTGGCGGCTTGATGTGGAGCCACGAGGCGACGATTGGAGGGTCCAGGGAGCGATCAGTGGAGAGGAGGGTGAGTCAAGAAGCCACGGTGGCACATCTTTGGTGGGCCGATGGAGGCTGGGCAGTGCTGTAACCCTAGTCCTGACCTTGCTCTGATACCCAACGCAACCAAAAGTTCAAACTGATGGAAAGAGCTAGGCAATCCACATATACACTTAAACACCCCTCACGTGTGACGCGGGAAGTCAACACATCAATAGACTCAGAGTATGGCTCAAGAGGCCTATAAGTGGACATATTATAAATTACGAAAGCTAGGACTTGAACTCAAGACCTTAGACTCTGATACCGTGTTAAGCTTCATGCAATAGCCAACACAACCAAAAGTCCGAACTGATGGAAAGAACTGATGGAAAGGGCTAGGCAATCCACATATACACTTCAGTACATACGAAAATAGAACCCTAGAAAGGAGAAACTACACAGCTAACAGTTACACTTGACAATAATTATCAATACCATGGGCAAATAACGAACGAAAGGAAACTAATGCTCATGGTACAGTTAATAATGTTTTTTGAATTGATCGTGTACCCTATTTTTATTAACTCGAGCATGGCTCAGAGGTGCGAGATTTGAGCGCTCACCCTAGATTGGTCATCTATGCCTCCAACCAAAGCTAAAGAGGGCTACATGTAAATGAGTGAGCTCTTGAAAACTCCGTTTATTTCTTGATTTATGATGAAATTAGACCTAGCTGGCATATGCAGAACGAAAACAAGTACTCCCTCCGTTCCGAAATAAACCATGACAAGTATTTCGGAACGGAGGGAGTACTTTATTTCTTCTTTAAGTGATTGCAATATAATGAAATAATTACATTTTCTTTAAGGGATTGATGTCCAATGCTACCTTAATCTTTATGTTTAACTTTCTTCTAAAAAATATCACTTTTTTGTTGATTTGGTTTGCCAAGAGTAGGGCCGACTGTGCTGCAGCATGTATGCTACAGTACTTGCACCAGTAACATAATCTGTCAAACTGTATTCATGTTGGAAGCTATGAGTTGATACGGTGAATTGATGAATATAATCCCCAATTGCCTTGATAGTTGAATGATTTATATAATTGACTGGCGTCACAGGGTATTTTTCAGCAATTTTTAGTTCATAAGCATAATGCCTTTTGCTTTGCTTCCCAGGTTGAAAGATTGTTATCTTCAGAACAGAAAGCAACAGATTATCGGTCACCAGATGATGGAGCTGCACCAGATCATCGGCCAACAAATGCTTGCATAAGGTGCTCATTTGTATATTTGTGCTTCGCATGGTCCAAGATAACTAAATTAACTAACGTATCATTGTTGGTTTATGCCAGAATTGTAGCCTACCTTTCTCGTGTTCTCGAGGTTGCATTCAGCGCCTTGGAAGGTCTAAACAAACAGTCCTTTTTGACTGAATTGGTATGTCACTAAATGATAATCCTTCAATCTCAAGCAATTGGTTTTCTTTTGTTTACGAATATGCAAATTCACAAGGTCATGCAGAACTAATATACTACAGATTCAAGAAATAAGGATAGGACATGTTTTTGCATATTGCATCGTGATGCATGCACATGGTTTTAAGGTGGGAATGCGAAACGATGTGATGCCTTAGGGTGTGTTTGGCTTTTAGCCCAACCTTGCCTTGCCAAAATTTTGGTGAAAGTTTGCTAGCCCATTATCTGCCAACATTGGAAAGAAAATTGAACTAGTGTGGAAAAAATAGTATTGGCTTGCCAAAAAATCAGCTATGCTCAAAACAAATACCCAAGTTTTTGGACCAAAATATTGCACTTTTGGGCACAATTAAAGCATGCCCTTAGAATCCTAGGAGCAGAGCAGTTAGCAGGATGAGGGGCAATTTAATGATGAATCATGAGGGAAGAACCAGTGAGTGCAAGCGGAGCGAATCCCAAACAGCAAAAGAGCAGGACAAAGCAGGAAATATCATGCACCAAACAGCAAATAAGGAGCATCACCGAGCGCACACAAAAAAAGCAGTGCACAGTGCTGGACCTCTGAGCGCTTGGCGCGCCGTGGTCTGCAGCACGCACCCTGTTGCATCTTCTGTGATCAGACTATGGAGACGATGGCTCATCTCCTCACAGGCTGCTCCTTCTCGCGCATGGTGCGGCATGAGGTGCTTTCCTGGATCTGATTGACGGCTCGGCCTCCCTAGGCAGGGGATGTCTTCGTGGACTGGTGGCAGGCTGCTTGCCTCTCGGTCCAGACCTTGGTCCGAAAGGGCACGTCCTAGCCATCCTGCTGGTTGCTTGGTGCATCTGGAAGCACCGCAATGCGATCACCTTTTGACAGTGCACAACTCAGCCTATCCAGCCTCCTTGACACGATTAGGACGGAAGCCAGAGCATTGGGCGACTGCGGGCGCGAGCGGCCTAGCTGCGTTGCTCCCGGCTGCTGATACGTCTGGCATTTAGTGGCATTGTGTTGTGACATTGGGTGCTCGTCTGTGAGCTTGTACAAACTCTTCTTCTATCAATGAATCGAAACACAAGGCTTTTGCGTTTTCTCAAAAAAAAAAAAATCAGTGCAGAGCAGAAACACAACACTAAACACACCACACAGCACAAGGCAACAAAACGACCCGGAGGCTCAGATCCAGTCTAGGATTTGAGTGCTCATGGTGGCTTTGATTTGAGAGGGATTCATGGGGGCTCAGATTGATTTGAGATCTGGCAGCGGTAAGCTCGAGGTCACCATGGGAGGACCTTGATGGCTGGCGGCAGCAGCAGGATCTTGACTTCCTCTTCTCCTATTGTGTCACCTCTGCTCCAGGAGCAGCCACATTAATAATGCGGCGGTGAATGTGTGGCGGTAGTTACGCTGCCGCCATATGATATACTGCTAAGTGAGGGCAAGACATTATCATCTTAGGTCTTAGTTCGCCTTAACACTGAAGCGACGCCTTGAAAACCATGTGCATATTCAGTACTCCCTAGCATAACTATGCTAGATGTGTCTTTGAATCTGTTGTATGTATTGAATCAAAATTCGGGTAAAGGGCATCTAGATGTTGACATAACATGTTTCACTCTGCAATTTCTGCGCTAGTCATCATATCAAAATTTATGATAGCAACTGGATGTTTAAGTTTTTATTACAAGCAAACGCATGTAAGTGCCTGAGACATCTCGTGCAAGCACTATACTGTGATCTAATATACCGAGTAAACACATGTAACAGTGCTCCAATATTGATAATGTTCATCTGTTTGTAATTCTTTACTCAATGTTATATTGGCATGGTAAATATGTACCATAAATAACTGAGCTGTGCCTTAGGGAAACCGCTTGCACAAGGGTCTGCTTAATCATTGGCAAAAGTTCACATTTAGTCCGAGGTACTCTTCTATCATCATATGAATTATCTTTACCTTTTGATCTTTTTATTCATATGACTCTTATGTTTAGTACTGCATTTTGTAACATCAGGAAGGCTTGTGCCCTATCAGGAACAACAACAACAAATTTCGCAGCACCATCCTCGCAAAAAAAAAACATAACACTATGCGATGTCAAAACTTGGGTCAAACTACACATTAGGAGAATTTATGCCTCCCCACCCCTCCAAATTTAATGAAGTCTGACAAGGTGGACGATGTGTGGGTGGCATAACCATACTTGTCTGTATTGCTAGATCCCATCAATTAGGATCTGTAGTATCCGTTTTAGGGTGATTTTGCCATCAAATACAAAATTTACTCTGCAAAGGATAATGATACAACTTTAGCGGTTATACAGCTGAGTATGTAAACTTATGCCAAGTAATATTAGCTTGAACAAATTCATGCTAAATCACTAGTCAATTACCTATATTTGTGTGGATGAAGTTGACACCCTATAGTCCGAGATAGCTATGCCTTAACATCCTTATATATGGTCTAACATATTGTTGTTCACTGCATATGGACTATTGGCCAATTGCCCGGTCAGCCCAGGTTGGTGTCTAAAAGGTTGTCTTTCTTGGCTGAGCTGATTGTACAGAGCAATGTTTGTTTTTGCAGTGGTGGGCTACGGTTGAAACGTGACATTACTGAGTATGGGGAGTTTGTCCGTAGCTTCAATGCCCCTTCCATAGACGAGAAGTTTGAACTGCTTGGAATGTAAGTGTGTTTTTCTATAGTTCTTTTTCCCCTGATGTTTTGTCTGAATTTTGTCCTTGACGTTTCTTTGCATTATGTGCTTGCAGCATGGCTAATGTCTTTATTGTTGCTCCGGAAAGTCTAGCTTCCTTGTTTGAAGGAACCCCCAGCATCCGGAAGGATGCTTTACGGTAGGGACCTGACTCCCTGCATATATAGTGAGACGTCTCTTTTATACCACTGTTTGATAAACTTGCGGCTAAAGTTGGGATCTGAATTACAGGTTCATTCAACTCCGGGATGACTACAAGACAGCAAAAATTGCTTCGATGCTTAACAGTATAATGTCTGAATAAAATTTACTTGAAGGTTGATGTTTGTCAAGTGGTGGAACGCTATGAAATGCTGCAGGGTCATCCCAATCGATTTTGACCATCAGTGTAGCCTGTATAATTGAGCTTCAGTATTATGTTAATTCTTTTGGTTCCCTTTGTTTATCTGTTTCTAACTTGTTCTGCCTTGCTGAATCTTAGTTTTACATGTGCGGGTCCATGAAACCTGACCCTTGTAGCAAACTGGATAGACAAGCATTATTTTTGTCTAGTAATAGCATTATGTTTGCGAAATGCCTATGTTAGTTTTACCTCAGACTGGTCATAGTCGGTGGTCAAGCATAATTGGGTATCCTAACATTGTTGGTAGCCTTTATTTTACTAGCAAACATGCCCGTGTGTTGCAACGGGAGAAAAAGATGTCCTTGCATCGTCCTGCAAAAGAATGCAACACATAAGTGTGTTTATAATGTACTCCCTCCGTCCCAAAATAAATGTCTCAAGCTTAGTACAACTTTATATTAGAGTTAGTACAAAGTTGAGACACTTATTTTGAGACAGAGGGAGTAGCAAACATGGTTGCCATGAATCAGGTGAGAATGCGGCTCTACGATTGTACCGGAATGTATGAGAGCAGAATTCCAGTCGAGATGCTGAAAGCGTGTCACAAAGACATCCACAATTGTCTATGATGTTGATCTCTATGTGTGTTGTCGAAGCGAATGGGTGTGGCGCTGGGGCAAAAGTTGAAACATGCATGATATATCTCCGGTTGACATGAATCATGATTGGCCGCAAACGCCCAACAGTGCAGCATCCGGACTGTGTCATCCTGTGACATGCTAAATTCTACAAAAAATTCAGATCTGTTGTACATTTTTTAAATAGTGGAGAAGATAAAAAATGATAGTCGGGTTTTTCGTATGTGAACTGGGCTTCTATTTTTAATGAATAGAGATTCTTGAGATCCTTACTAATTTATTTATAGCTTATCTTTCTTTTGCACTATTGTGTGCGTGCATGGATCACCCCTGCCATTCCATTCCCAACAAAGCCCCAACTTTGTTGTCTTGTTCAAGCATCCCTACGATCAACCTACGATCAACCTTCCTAGGCCACTTACAATATCCTACAACTTCTTTTATTCTCTCGATCAGGCCCTTCCATTCCACACTCCCGTCAGCACCACAGCTACTTAAGCCTCCTTGTAGTTTCTATCTGTTCATTATTGCATGCATGCGCACATGTGCGCCACAACTTCCTAGGCCACTTTGCAATATATCCCAGCCCACTGTGTCATGCAGCTTGTGCACCTCTCATCCTGCATGTAAGACCCCGTCTAATTAGCTCACACCAGACAATCT
The DNA here is from genome assembly GCF_002162155.2 of Triticum dicoccoides. NCBI lineage: Eukaryota > Viridiplantae > Streptophyta > Magnoliopsida > Poales > Poaceae > Triticum > Triticum dicoccoides. Next base: position 199,078,596 of record NC_041389.1, on the reverse strand, counting down.
TGTTAAACATATATGATTATTCAACATGAGAATTATTTGATTTGATCCATGTGATTATTCAACATGAAATATCCACAAACATTAATATCGTGGGGTGGGCTCTATTTTTTGTACGTTGATGGTTTACGTGTGGGCGCGCTGGTGCAACTGGCCCAGCAGGTGGAGCGCTGGCCTACGCCCAGTATAGTTTAATTACACGTTCCAGAGCTCATAGAATTATAGGACAACTCGAATTTGTTCACAACATTTACCTGTTGCGGTTGGTCATTGCGTTCAATCTCTGACGCAAGAAGAGATCTCCGGTTTGAGTCCAGAACAGACCAAACTTTTTATTTTGAGGGAAAATTAACGTGACCAAGCCACACAAACATGTGCACAATCTTTGCTTAGGCAAAGCCAACTCGAAAAAAAGTAGACGACGGTGAACCCACGGAGTCAATCCGTGCTTTCTTATTACTAGTAAATGTGCCCGTGCGTTGCTACGGGTTGAACATTGACCATGTCGACCGCTCATACATGTAAATGTGGCAACCTAGAGACTTCTCCCCATACTTAGATCTAACAATATTCAAAATGTGCAAAGTGCAATCAACATGGAGTTTAATCACTTGTCAGGTGTTGAACCAAATCTAAAAAAATTCTCCAACACCACACTTTAAAGATTGCTGCCACCGATTGAACTATATTTATATGATATAGTCATATAAAGATAACTTAGCACATTTACTATAAATAATGGATATTTCTGAAGTCATGGCCTAGTAGAACAAATCAACCAAGCAGTCTACTGAAGTAAGCAGAAATGACAAAAAATGGCTCACATTTCTTGTCAAAACATATAAAAGCTTGAAAAAAAAACCATTTTTGTTGTAGAACCCAGGGTTTTGGTTACCGCTCGAAATTTCGAGATTTACCACGGTTACCGCATATTTCAGTCCCCCTCGGTAAATGGGTATTTTGAGCAATTTTTTTTGAAATTTTTATTTTTTTTTAAATTTAAACTCTCAATGTATAGTAAAGTATGGCAGCACTTGACAACACGCGTGTAGACAATGTTCCAGTGACCTAGTAGCTCTTTTATGATAAATATAAGTTTAAGTGCTATCTATATCTATTTTGAAAGAATTTAAATTCAAAATTTAATTATATCTTTGGTTCGAAATTTGCTCGAAATTTTATGGTAAACGTGGTAACCACGTTTACCGGCCCCCCTCGGTAAAAATGCACCATTCGGTAACCAAAACCTTGGTAGAACCCCAATGGCATTAGTCCTTCTCCCATTCATGAAATAATTTTCTTATATTCTCTGTTTGTTTGTTTGTTTATGATGGTTTTATATAAATAGCAAAAAGGCCCGTGCGTTGCAATGGATAATAAAATTATGAATTGCGGCCTTGAAATCAAGTCATTGATAGCATAACATAATACATGTCATGATTATAAATAATGTACAACCAACATTATTAATTGGAATCAAATAAAATTGCCAATGGGCTGCACTTAAAAATCAGAAATACTCAGGCTAGTGATCATCCATTTCTCCTTCATGCGGATGGATTTGGTGTTCTTATGGAACTGAAAGTGATGGGAACTGACGACGATATTTGCAGGAGATCTGCTGATGCATGGCGGTTTCTAGTGCAAGCATCACCAACTTGGGGCCTATTAGGTTGCACTCACTCTTGGCTCTGCCGCTGCAACCTCAAGCTCATCCTCACTGTGATGATTTCTTTCACTTGCCATCGTTATTCCTAGTCAATTTCTAACACCTGAGTCGCGCATTAACTGGAAGGCCGAAACTAGCATGTTAAACTCTCGCCAATAGCAAGCAAAGTCAATGGTGTAGTCTTGCTCTTTGCTTAACCAGTCATTCTTCACAATTTTGGTTCATTCGTAGTGGTAGCCTCAAGGCTTTGGCATTTGCTAATGGTGTGATTGAAGAAATCCTGCAATTCTGACAGATTATTTTTCCTGTCAGAGCTAATGATCCGACAAAGCATATTGTCAACATTTTTGTTGAAGCAAGATCTGTATTTTACTAATTTTCCCTCCTTTTCTTGCATGTTCAGAACCCAACCGGCTTAAGTGCAACATTGACCTTCAGTGCTGAATGACCATGTGCAGGCCTGTAGTCTTTAGTACTCCCTCCTTCCCATTTTCTAAGGCGCCTAAACTTTTGCACGAAAATTAGCGTACAGCTAAATGTTCTCCTCTAACAGAAGTGATTGGTGATCCAGGAAAATAGCAAACGGGCGTGAGAGAATATGACCGGTCTAGTACTAGCGATAGTTAGCAGAAACTACCTGTACGTGAGAAAAACAAGGGTTGGGAGGCTTATGCGCCTAATATTGTGGGATTTTACAAAAAAGGTTAAGCGCCTAAGATTTTGGGAAGGAGGGAGTACATAACTTCAAGACAACATTTATGAAGAAATGTCAGTCTATCTGTATCTTTACTGCAATCAGTCAAGTGACCGTTCCTGACAAATAATCACCGAAAATAATGTTCAATCCACTGTACCGCCGGTCCTCCTTTGTGCCCTTCTAGTCCTTCTCCACGCTCGTCTATTTCCAGATTATTATGGCAAATATCACCTCATGGAAAACAAAACATACTTTTCAACGGACCAGGACAACTAATAAGATTGTTCTAAAAGTACTGGCATGCTATGCTTGCAACTAAGTAAAGTAGGCCGATAAGTTGATATACGCACATTCTCAGTACTCATGAGAAGCAGGAGAGGGAAAACGCTAAAAATATGAAGCAGTCGATGTAACTCAGAGTTGTGCCACAGAAAAGAGCCTGATTTATGACCATCTCGGCTGTACGGAAAAAGAGTAAGCATCAAACTGTGGGAGTGGGTAGGGGATTTTCAATGAAACGGGGAAACATTTATCATAAAACAGCATGGGAAACAAACTGTAGTCAGTTAAAATATGCTCTACAGTGACAATCAAATTGATGTAGCCTTGGCAAATGAAAGGGAAACTGAACTGAAGTGCCTCAAAATAATGTTAAATTGAATTAACACCCTAACATAGCAGACAAATAATAAAGAATGGATGGCTAAGCATAAGGCCATAATTTGAATTTGTTGAATTGGAGAAACAACAAAGATGGATAACAATATTAATGAAGACTAATGATTTTCCAGTAAAGAAAATGAGGGGTTAGCATTTATGTTTTGGATAGTGTACCAATAGTAGGCCAATTCCTTCGGAATCCAGCATTCGGACTGCGCGCATCACTCTTTCCTCTTTCCACTAACAAAACTAATGTCAGTGTCGTCAGTCTTTTATTTCCACTATGAAGTTTGCATACTCTACACTGGGCATGAGGAAATATTTAAATTTCCATATGTATCTGCAAGAAGGCAAATCAGAGGTTCAGTCCACTCCTATAAAATCTGATGCTTCTAAAATGAAAGCACAGTTGAGGTGATCCAATGTTGAAATTGGCTATCAGCATGGCTTTATGAAACAAGCAATTTCCATTAATTCAGACTTAAAGCATATGGCGAATCATGTGAAGGTTGTTGATGCCCACTTCGTTTTAAATGTTTTGAGCATGATTTACCCATTATATCAACTTGTTTTATATGTTCTGAACACAATCCACCTGCAGTACAGGCCTATACTTTGAGGCCGCTTTGAAGTTTTTGCATATTGCGTCTCTATTGGAAATTTACAAATATGTGTCTTTTTGTATATTCAATTTCCGTATATGTTTCCCCAAATAAAATGATTGTATGCTGGGGTGAAGTGAGTGCACATTATGATTCTTTGCCCGATGCTAGAAAAAAAACTACTTTTATAACAGGACAGCTGATCACATATGCTTCGGTCGCAAAATTCATATGTTCCTTTTGAGTTCCAAGGGGCAAATTAGCAACAGTAGTAAAGTACTAGTAGCAGCAACAACACGCATCAAAAAGCAGGGAAGCAGGAGCATCACGCGGCAAACACCAGGGAAGTAAAAACATCACGCACCAGGAAGATGTCTACCTTGTCCGTGACCATAGGGGAGGCGTGCGTTCCGCGGGAGCGAGAGCATCTTCCGCCGTGCGCGCATGCTCTGCTTGTTTACGTCATGACAGCAGGAGGAACCACCGGCAGGACACGCCACACCGGCGCGAGATGTTGGCGTAGACGTCCATGGTAGCACGACGACGGGGAGCTCAAGGAGGAGAAAGACTGGATATGGCGCCGCCCACCATCAGAAGGAACCAGCCGTGGTCGAGGACGACATATCGCTGTCGTTCGACCGCCTCAGGCATGCCTCCTCTTGCATCTCCGTGGTTGTCGTCGTCCTGCAGCCTTGGGCTAGCCTCCTCGTGCATCATTGTGGTAGCCATCGTCCAGCCGCCTCGTGCTCGCCGCACAACAGCCTTCGTCGGCGGCTTGGGCCTGAGTCCAGTGGGAACTGAAGGAGAGCCGCGGGGAGGACCTGACTTCGATCTGCGCGGATGTCGTGGAAGAAGCGGCTTCGTCCCCAAGGTCCAAGGAGGTCGCGGAGAGCATCAGGGCTGTGTGGGAAGGGGGGCTGGGGCGCCGAGATCGAACGTCGTGCTCTCCCTCTCGCTCTTTGGCAATCACGGCTAGGCCGCGGATGTGGTGCGGCGACGCGTGGTCAGGCAGGGCGGTCTCTCGCAGGAGGCGGACATGGGGTTGGGAGGCAGCCAGGCAGGGTCGTGCGGGTGCCTGCGTTTTTTTATTTCGCCTTTACCGGTTCGCATTGACTTATAACATGGATTGCGGGTTGAATACTATAAATACATAGGGATCTTTTTATAAAAATGCCGTGACGGTGAACCTTACATACTCAACTCGTGCTTTATTATTACTAGCAAAAGGGCCCGTGCGTTGCAACGGGGTTCAAATCAAGCTACTGAGATCAAATATGCCCGTGCGTTGCAACGGAAGATCTTTTTTCCTATCACAAGCCCCTAATAACTCAATAAGCATGGCTCAAGAACCAAAAATAGCAGCCAATAATAAAGGTATGCTCGTCTGTTCAATGTTAGCTGAGGACATAATGATTTTTGACATGATGTCACTATTAATTGACATAGATTGTGGACATAAAAACAATAGAGATGTTTTTCTTTACTTCTAGAAATACAATAGTCAAATTGTTGGCATGAGCATGGTCAAACAAATTTTAATCTCATGCAAGGCACATCACCGCTAAAGTATATGTGAAACAACACACAGTACTCCCTCCGTCACGGTTTAGAAGGCGTACATCAGAAATCTCTCAGACCAAGGTGTTTCACGATTGGCTCTAGTTTCCTTTGCATGTGATTGAAAAATAGCAACGTAGTTAATAGCACAGTGCCTAATTGCTTGAAAAATCAATGCACAGTAACCCCAATGGCCACTAAACGAGCAGCCCTCACGCATGCATTGGTGGAGACCAATTCCACGGGTATTTTTCCCTTGCATGCAGAACTAGCTTTTACACGCATGCATACAGTACTAGTAGGAGTAATTGCATTGGCGCCTTAAATCTTGTCTATTTTGGAAACACACGTAAATCTAACTGTGCCTTCTAAACCGTGACGGAGGGAGTATAACAAATTAGTTAGCATGCCAAAGGATAAGAGCTAATACTACTGGAGTAAACCATATTCTAAATAATTATTCCATAATTTGGTTTTGTCAATTATCATCTCGATGAACTATTCTATTCCACCAACTACACTGCTATAACACTAAAGCCAAAATTTAGTTCTTATAGCCTGTAAAATAATTAAGAACGGTACCCGTAATAAAAACTAAGAATGAATCACCACATTGCAGTGTAAGTGTAGATTAGCATTTCTCTTAAGCACCATTATATGTTGCCCCGTGGGCAAGAAAGTCAAGTTTCAGGAAAACGAGTCTGTTCACTGAGTTGTGCAATTAGATTTAAGGAAACAGGTAGCAAATTCGATCCGAAATTACACAAACTATTTTTTCATTTATACTCTATGATCTGGTGTACATCATTGATAGTTCCGGTGAAGTGAATGACAAAGGCAAACTCACATCTGATTTAGTAATCCAGTGCATCTAGAAAAATGCACTGTCCCTTTTGAATATTGCTTAGATCATCACTCTAAAAGGAACACATATCTTTATCTATAAAGAAAATTGGGTTTCTATCGTCCGTTGTCGCTAGCGATTTTTTTGCGTAAAAGTAAGAAATTAACCCGCAGTCCCTGTTTTTAGTGGGTCTCTATATAACGTTTCCCTTTTACAAAAAAGCCCCTGTAAACCCCAGGCCCGAACCAGACCGCACCGCCGCCCGCAGCTCCATCTTACCCCGCTCCCCTCTCACCGGCAAACCGCCTCGCCGGCGACCCCACATCTCCGCCACGCCTCGCCGCCGGCGACCTTCCCCGCTGGACCTCCGGCCGCTCCGCCGCCTCGCCCCTCTCCCTTCTCCTCCTCCTTCTAGATCTCCTCTCAACTCTCTCCCTCTTGCTCGCTGAATGGCCATGGCGCCGCCGACCTTCAATCTCGCCGGATCCGGCCGCCTCCACGCCAAATCCTCCGGAAATGGATCCACCCCTGCCAGATACGCCCGGATCCGACCAGGCCCCGCCATCGCCGCCACTGGAGCGCCGTCGCTGCATGTCCCTGCCAGCATCTGTACGAGGACGACGCTCGTCCCGCACGCGCGCAGCACTGCATGGGCCGCCGCCCCAGCCGGCGCGGCATCAAGCCAAGGCCCAGCCCAAGCCGCATCTTCTGCTTCAGTGATGATTAGGTTTGTTTTTTCCCAGCTGAGAATTTGAGGTTGTGCGTGTACACTGTCAACAATATTTCGAGAAACAAAGTAATCGTGTACATCCTTGTATGGGGGAAAGGTGGGCTGTATAAGCACGGACATTAATCGAGTTCACTTTTTGTGCTATGTAAGCATGGACATTAGGCAGTCAATTTAGCCAGATATAAATTTCGTAAAAACATTGCATTTACAGAAGGAATATAGAAGGTCACATATCATTTTAGTTGTAATTATTCAAATGGCTGACACAAGGTTCAGTACGAATAACATTATAATGTTCCAAATACTATGACATGACTAAAGCTCAAATTTCTAAAGTGGTTGTCGTGCTTGCTGTCACAGCGCAGATGTTTTCACATTTCCTGGATTTATTGGTAAGTATGGATGTTGACTGATCCGCTTTGGTAAGTCATGTTTGCCTGCAGGGTGATGATGTCTATGCATCTAGGGAACTGTGACGCCCCCGATTCAATCGTACACTAATCATGCATGCAAATGTGTACGATCAAGATCAGGGACTCACGGGAAGATATCACAACACAACTCTAAAACAAAAATAAGTCATACAAACATCATAATACAAGCCAGGGGCCTCGAGGGCTCGAATACAAGTGCTCGATCATAGACGAGTCAGCGGAAGCAACAATATCTGAGTACAGACATAAGTTAAACAAGTTTGCCTTAAGAAGGCTAGCACAAAACTGGGATACAGATCGAAAGAGGCGCAGGCCTCCTGCCTGGGATCCTCCTAAACTACTCCTGGTCGTCGTCAGCGGCCTGCACGTAGTAGTAGGCACCTCCAGGGTAGTAGGGATCATCGTCGACGGTGGCGTCTGGCTCCAGGGCTCCAGCATCTGGTTGCGACAACCAGGTAGAAGGGAAAGGGGAAAAGAGGGAGAAAAGCAACCGTGAGTACTCATCCAAAGTACTCGCAAGCAAGGAACTACACTACATATGTATGGGTATATGTGTAAGGAGGCCATATCGGTGGACTGAATTGCAGAATGCCAGAATAAGAGGGGGATAGCTAGTCCTATCGAAGACTACGCTTCTGGCAGCCTCCGTCTCGCAGCATGTAGAAGAGAGTAGATTGAAGTCCTCCAAGTAGCATCTCCAAGTAGCATCTCCAAGTAGCATCGCATAGCATAATCCTACCCGGCGATCCTCCCCTCGTCGCCCTGTGGAAAAGCGATCACCGGGTTGTCTGTGGAACTTGGAAGGGTGTGTTTTATTAAGTATCCGGTTCTAGTTGTCATAAGGTCAAGGTACAACTCCAAGTCGTCCTGTTACCGAAGATCACGGCTATTCGAATAGATTAACTTCCCTGCAGGGGTGCACC
>NC_041389.1:199068719-199070371 GCF_002162155.2 Triticum dicoccoides | reverse complement strand
CATTTGGCCGGACACACTTTCCTGGGTCATGCCCGGCCGCGGAAGATCAACACGTCGCAGCCCCACCTAGGCAAAACAGAGAGGCCAGCACGCCGGTCTAAACCTAAGCGCACAGGGGTCTGGGCCCATCGCCCATAGCACACCTGCACGTTGCGAGGGCGGCCGAAAGCAGACCTAGCCTAGTGGCGTTCCAGTCCAATTCGGCGCGCGCCGCTCCGTCGCTGACGTCTGAAGTGCTTCGGCTGATACCACGACGTCGGGATACCCATAACTACTCCCGCGTAGATGGTTAGTGCGTATAAGCTCGTAGCCAACTCAGATCAAATACCAAGATCTCGTTAAGCGTGTTAAGTATCCGCGAACGCCGAACAGGGCCAGGCCCACCTGTCTCCTAGGTGGTCTCAACCTACCCTGTCGCTCCGCCACAAAGATCCACTCGCGGGTGCTCCGCTAGCCGACCCGACTTTAGTCTCCACATGTATCATGTATAAGTATATAGTATATACCCGTGATCACCTCCCAAGTGATCACGGCCCGATAGTATAGCACAGCAGACGGACAAGAATGTAGGGCCACAGATGGAAATACTAGCATCCTATACTAAGCATATAGGATTGCGGGTAAGGTATCAATGACTTTAGCAACAATGACAGGCTATGCATCAGAATAGGATTAACGGAAAGCAGTAACATGCTACACTACTCTAATGCAAGCAGTATAGAGGAGAATAGGCAATATCTGGTGATCAAGGGGGGGGGGCTTGCCTGGTTGCTCTGGCAAGAGAGAGGGGTCGTCAACACCGTAGTCGATCACAGGGGGTACCGGCAGCGGCCTCGGGGTCTACCGGAAAAAAGTAACGGAGGGGGAACATAATAAATAACAGAGCAATCAAAGCATAACATGACAAATGCGGTGCTAGAGGTGATCTAACGCAGGGATAGGTGATACCGGTGAAAGGGGAAAACATCCGGGAAAATATCCCCGGTGTTTCGTGTTTTCGGGCAGAGGAGCCGGAGGGGGAAAGTTGCGAGTTCGATAGGTTAGGGGTGTGTGGCGGACGAACGGACTGCGTATCCGGATTCGTCTCGTCGTTCTGAGCAACTTTCATGTTGAAAATATTTTAATCCGAGTTACGGATTAAAAGATATGATTTTCTAAAGATTTTATTAATTTCTGAAATTTAATTAATTATTTAATTTAATTCGAAAATGGATTTATGACATCAGCATGATGTCATGCTGACGTCAGCAGTCAACAGAGTTGACTTTGGTCAACCTGACATGTGGGTCCAGTGGTACCCACCTGTCATTCTCTGTTTAGTTTAATTACAGATTAGTTAATTTAATTAGTGATTAGGTTAATCTAATCAGGATTAATTAACTTAATTACTTACTTAATTAATTAATTAATTAACATTTTAAATTTTTTAATTATTATTTATTTATTCATTTAATATATATATATATATATATTTAATTCCTTTTTAAAAAAAAAAACGTTATGGGGCGGGGCCCCCTAGTCAGTGGCCCAAGGCCTTATCGGGCACAGGGGGAGCGGGCGCTGGGTGCTACGGTTACGGGCGCCGGGGCGTGATGGCGCCCGAGCGGAGGCCGAGCACGGGCGGCGGCCAGCGAGGGGCCGCGGCGGAGGCC
>NC_041389.1:199061266-199068709 GCF_002162155.2 Triticum dicoccoides | reverse complement strand
CCCCGATCCAATCGAGGGCAAAGGAGGGGAGGTGGTCGAACCCCTCCCCGATCCAGATGGGGATCGAGAGGAGTGGGGGAGGAGACGTGGGTGTGGGGGGGAAATGGGGTGCGGTAGCTAGGGTTTCGGGAGTGGGGAGGGCCATATAGGCCAGGGGGACTAGGCCGGCCAACTGGGCCGAATGGCCCACGGGAGGGGGGGGGGCCTCTTCAACTTTGTTTTGTTTTGTTTTAATTTCTGTTGAGTCGTTTCTTTTTATTTATTTCTCCCTGCTTTATTTTAGTTACAATTTATTGTTTAGTTTTTTTGTGAAATATATACTTGGCATCTAATTTGGTATTTCAATTTAGTCCACTGCCACAAAAACTCTAGTCCCCAAATAATTTAGTGTTATATTTTATTTAATTAGTGAAGGCATTTAAATAATTAGTTTTGCTACTATTTAAATCATTATGGTGTAGTTAAGCATTTCATAAAAGTTTGGTTTCACCACCCCATTTACCTATGATTTATCCGACACATTTAGAACATTTCAGTTTCATTTTTGGAAAACTTTTGTTGTTTGGCTTAATTTCAAATTTGAATTTGAATCGTTTTCGAACTAACGCGAGATTAGCGACAGTAACGGAGGTGACGTGGTGTCATTAGCAGAGGTTACTGTAGCTTGATTATCCGGGCGTCACAATTCTCCTCCACTACAAGAAATCTCGTCCCGAGATTTAGGAGCAGGAGTAAGGGGGGAGGGATCTAGTTACGAAATGCTAACGGATCTTCTCAGTCTTGGTTGCTCTTCTCGAAGAGGTCGACCCATTATATTGATGTCTTCCTTTCTCTGCTTCAGGTCATCATGATGAAGTCATCATCCTTTCTTCAGAAATTTCATCGTACTAACGAAAGATTAAGGGGGTATACCGAAGAATAGATCTCTGCAGGGTAGACTATCTGGTAGACAACAACGAGGAAGGTGGCGGAAAGTAACTCTCGAATTGAAATTTAAGACAATATCGAGAGCAAAGCAAGAAGGTGCAAAATAGAAGTTTCAAGCGCATAGGCAATCGTTCGTTGCCTGAAGCGAAGTGTGAAATAGGTTCAGAGCAATGGGAATAAGTATTGCGTCTGATACCAGATTGATGATCTCATCGGAAGGTGGCTCGTGAATTACACACGAGGCCACGCGTGAGGAATAACTTTGGGAACAGGGGGTGTACAGGAGAGTCAGGTTTCGATCATGTGGAACTGTGGGTTATGGGCCCACCATGTGGTTTTTTTTATAGGAGCAGTGACATCTTTCACGGTCATGATAGCAAGGCATGTCAGAGAGTACCAAGTCAGTTATGTCGGCATCAACGTTGGTACCAAGGGCGAGGGACGAAGAGAACCACTTTCCTGCTCGTTGAACGAGGCGGACCAATAGGCAAGGTTCTCGTCCATCGATGGCTACCAGAATGTCATCAACAATAGTAACAGGGTCTTACTGACAGAATTGCACACCGAGGAGTTTACATAAGCAGTAGAATATTGCTGCTTAGATCATATAGATCACAAGAAAGGTTCAAACAACCAATGGAAAGTAAAATATGATTATCATATTAAACAAAACAATGGAAAGGAAAATGTGTTTAAACACATATTTCAGGGATATATCCTTCCCAAGGACAAGCAGAGCATGATATCCGTGGCAGGATATAATGTAGAAAACTCTTTAGGTAAGGGGGGAGGAATCTCATGATATTACCCATACAATGGTGTTAGGATAAATGATAAATAAAATTTAGCATCGTGCTTCAAATGTTCCTGTTGAAAATCGGAGTACCATTGACATGCTTCAAGATAGCATTGACATGGTCTTCAGGTGAAGATCAGACTTTGGAAACACGAAGGATCCATCAGGAATAACTTGTAGAATAAGTCTTACAATTTCCTCATGGATGAACGGATAACCTTGCTGAAAAGGAATCTATAATGATAGGTCCTCCAGCCGGGGGGGGGGTGCTAGGCATGACATCAGGTTACCGGGTCACCAAAGGATCAACATCATAACTCTCGGAAAGTTGTCCCAACCATCATATCTGACCGAGATTCATATCCAATTGGTGTCATGATACCTCAAACTCAGGGGGTCCGAGAGGAAAAGGTGCAACACAAACTGACAAAATGACATTGCAAGATTCTCGAAAAATGAACTATGAAGTGACTTCCATTAACAAGAGTTCATCATTAACCCAAGGAGAGGACAAGGAGGTGTCTGGTGAACTCAACGGCAATTCGCCGAGATTCCCAAAAGATGGATTTCCACCATTAAGTGAACAAGGAGATAACATTTGCCAGATCAAATGATATAAGGAAGTATGCTCGAGGAAAACATACACAATTAAACATTGGTTGAAATGTGCGCCTGAAATATGGGTTGGGTTGCACGACCAATGTCAGAATGGTGATTCAATTAGCGAAGGACTTAGAATGAACTATCGCCCATTCACTTCAAAGCAATAGGGTTGCTAGAAGTTTTGAATTCACACGTCATAGCTCAATTGTCGGTATTCCGGTTGAAAACAATACGGGGACCAAGGAATGAACGAAGATGGCAAGAAGTATTATGATATCAAGAATTCTTAAGAGGTGGTGAAATTCTCACCACATTCTTGACAAAAAGAGATGGTAATACTTCCGAGGTAAGGAAGATCAACTGCTGGGTAGCAGGGATCTCAAGGTTTACACAAAACATGAACAAGTTGTGTTGGACAGAAGGCAATAAAGTGGTCGATGAGAACATGAATCATCGAGGGGCAAGGATGGTATTACCCATCATGAATTCATTTGAATTCCTGGAAGAGCTCATAAGGTTGATGATGATCACGACACAATTGTCGAGAGATTTCATGCAGATGTAATCAATCAGCGACGACATCAAGTCAAAAGAATGGTGAAGCAAGAGGTTATTGGATCCACAGTTACGACACAAACTCGAACTCAAGCTTGTTGTTTAAGGTGAAAGGGTATGACGAGGAAAATCGACGTAAGCTTAGCTATCGTCGCAAATTGGTGCTCCGAGAATAAGGGCCGGGTTGCACAGTTAAGATCATCACGACAATGATATAGCCAAACAGGCTAGGAATGGCGTGATCGGGTACAAACTCGTACTTATAGAAGCTTACTGAAGAGTTATTGAACCGTAGAGCGGACTCGGTTCAGTTATCGGTGTCTTTGAGTGTTTAATAACTCAGAGCCCGTGAAAAATTGGAATCAGCGGGAAGGTAGCACTTGATGAAGAACTCATAAGAAGTTATGCAGTTCCAAGATAATCTCGAGATACCAGGGGGGTAATACTCGATGACATATCAAAGTAGAGGTTGGACGGGGGTATTGCTCTACAGAAGGCAAGTGTTAAAACTTGCACGAGAAATGGTATTTAAAAGAGAACATGGTCGGAACCACGATTGCAAAAGGCCAGATCCCTGATATAAGATGAACTTATACCAAAGGAATAATTAATTTAAGAGAAGCTTTAATGATAAGATCTACATCGTGTCCATGGGCATGAACACAAGTTCAAGGTCGACTCCCACTTCTCCAATGCATAACCTTTCATTCACTTCTCACGTTCGATGAAGTTGCAGTGTTGAAATTTTATCTGGCGAAGCACCAGAAGAGTATGATTCGTGAAAACTTTCAGGTTCACACGGTTTAGTGAAGGCATATGTTCAACCCATAGGGGCTTCTTGGAATCATATACCAGAATCTTTAGAAATAATTAACTCAAGCTCGAAGGCAGAGCATGGTTGAGAAAGCAGAGGATACAATTTACCAAAGGCATTATGTATCAGAGGAAAGGCTCACAAGGTTATTGAATATGAAGGGCGTTGTCAGATAAAATCCAACAAAGGATCTGGTGGTCCACAAGGGATCTGACGTGAGCATCGGTACTCAACTAGAGGAAGAAGAATGCAAGGAGATCAAATTATAGAAACAACTGACTAACTCAATTGTCAAATGCCAAGGAATTATGATTTCCAAATCAAGGGATCAGAAGCAATGCTCTGATTAGGGATGGATAAGTTGAATAGCCTTAGGGTACAATCAATGACAATTGGATTGGTCGAGAACCAATTCCAGTTAAAAGAATGGCAGCTCAGCCGGAAAGGTAATTTATAAGGATCAATGATGATTGCGGGTATTCGCAAACATATTGAGTCGACAGACTCAAAATGATAATGACAAGGAATGTCAATAAGACTACGAGACTTATAGGATTAACCATAATGCAAACAAGCAAGAATTTCAAGAGCCAAAGGCTCCAGAGGATTTTCGGAAGATCGAATAGTATTTTGAAGACTTTTGTGGAACACATGAACAATTGGGGATGAGCGGATACTCGACAAGTGCAAGGATTTATTTGAAGGGGTATTCATGTGGCAAAGAACTGCTAGGCAGTAGGCACAAAGTATTTTCGGAACAATAGAGAAAACTTCGGGGTATCTTGTAATAACAAGATCAATGGGGGATGATCGTATGAATGGCAAGTGTAATTAGTTATCCATACGAATTTATCGGTGGTCAGGAATGGCATAAGTGATGGGCACAAAGTCTCGAGAGAACATCGGAGAGTATCTTCGGAATCTTCTGATGTAGCAGGCGATCATCTGAAGTAAGGGGCTCTCCGGGAGAAAGTACTTGCGAGAACCTAAAGTTAGTTTTTTAGCAAAATCGTTTAACCCGAATAGAAGAGAGTTCAGAATCCCAGAGTAAAGGTCGAGGAGTAAAAGATCCTAATACCACCCAATGGCGACGTGGGCCCGTAAGGCACACAACCATGTTAGTAAAAGTTTTGCAATGACTAGACTCGACTTCGGCCAAGGAGTGTGGAAGGGGATTCCTACAGGCAGTCGGCTCTGATACCAACTTGTGACGCCCCCGATTCAATCGTACACTAATCATGCACGCAAATGTGTACGACCAAGATCAGGGACTCACGGGAAGATATCACAACACAACTCTAAAACAAAAATAAGTCATACAAACATCATAATACAAGCCAGGGGCCTCGAGGGCTCGAATACAAGTGCTCGATCATAGACGAGTCAGCGGAAGCAACAATATCTGAGTACAGACATAAGTTAAACAAGTTTGCCTTAAGAAGGCTAGCACAAAACTGGGATACAGATCGAAAGAGGCGCAGGCCTCCTGCCTGGGATCCTCCTAAACTACTCCTGGTCGTCGTCAGCGGCCTGCACGTAGTAGTAGGCACCTCCAGGGTAGTAGGGATCATCGTCGACGGTGGCGTCTGGCTCCAGGGCTCCAGCATCTGGTTGCGACAACCAGGTAGAAGAGAAAGGGAAAAGAGGGAGAAAAGCAACCGTGAGTACTCATCCAAAGTACTCGCAAGCAAGGAACTACACTACATATGTATGGGTATATGTGTAAGGAGGCCATATCGGTGGACTGAATTGCAGAATGCCAGAATAAGAGGGGGATAGCTAGTCCTATCGAAGACTACGCTTCTGGCAGCCTCCGTCTCGCAGCATGTAGAAGAGAGTAGATTGAAGTCCTCCAAGTAGCATCTCCAAGTAGCATCTCCAAGTAGCATCGCATAGCATAATCCTACCCGGCGATCCTCCCCTCGTCGCCCTGTGGAAAAGCGATCACCGGGTTGTCTGTGGAACTTGGAAGGGTGTGTTTTATTAAGTATCCGGTTCTAGTTGTCATAAGGTCAAGGTACAACTCGAAGTCGTCCTGTTACCGAAGATCACGGCTATTCGAATAGATTAACTTCCCTGCAGGGGTGCACCAACTTACCCAGCACGCTTGATCCCATTTGGCCGGACACACTTTCCTGGGTCATGCCCGGCCGCGGAAGATCAACACGTCGCAGCCCCACCTAGGCAAAACAGAGAGGCCAGCACGCCGGTCTAAACCTAAGCGCACAGGGGTCTGGGCCCATCGCCCATAGCACACCTGCACGTTGCGAGGGCGGCCGAAAGCAGACCTAGCCTAGTGGCGTTCCAGTCCAATTCGGCGCGCGCCGCTCCGTCGCTGACGTCTGAAGTGCTTCGGCTGATACCACGACGTCGGGATACCCATAACTACTCCCGCGTAGATGGTTAGTGCGTATAAGCTCGTAGCCAACTCAGATCAAATACCAAGATCTCGTTAAGCGTGTTAAGTATCCGCGAACGCCGAACAGGGCCAGGCCCACCTGTCTCCTAGGTGGTCTCAACCTGCCCTGTCGCTCCGCCACAAAGATCCACTCGCGGGTGCTCCGCTAGCCGACCCGACTTTAGTCTCCACATGTATCATGTATAAGTATATAGTATACCCGTGATCACCTCCCAAGTGATCACGGCCCGATAGTATAGCACAGTAGACGGACAAGAATGTAGGGCCACAGATGGAAATACTAGCATCCTATACTAAGCATATAGGATTGCGGGTAAGGTATCAATGACTTTAGCAACAATGACAGGCTATGCATCAGAATAGGATTAACGGAAAGCAGTAACATGCTACACTACTCTAATGCAAGCAGTATAGAGGAGAATAGGCGATATCTGGTGATCAAGGGGGGGGGGCTTGCCTGGTTGCTCTGGCAAGAGAGAGGGGTCGTCAACACCGTAGTCGATCACAGGGGGTACCGGCAGCGGCCTCGGGGTCTACCGGAAAAAAGTAACGGAGGGGGAACATAATAAATAACAGAGCAATCAAAGCATAACATGACAAATGCGGTGCTAGAGGTGATCTAACGCAGGGATAGGTGATACCGGTGAAAGGGGAAAACATCCGGAAAAATATCCCCGGTGTTTCGTGTTTTCGGGCAGAGGAGCCGGAGGGGGAAAGTTGCGAGTTCGATAGGTTAGGGGGGTGTGGCGGACGAACGGACTGCGTATCCGGATTCGTCTCGTCGTTCTGAGCAACTTTCATGTTGAAAATATTTTAATCCGAGTTACGGATTAAAAGATATGATTTTCTAAAGATTTTATTAATTTCTGAAATTTAATTAATTATTTAATTTAATTCAAAAATGGATTTATGACATCAGCATGATGTCATGCTGACGTCAGCAGTCAACAGAGTTGACTTTGGTCAACCTGACATGTGGGTCCAGTGGGACCCACCTGTCATTCTCTGTTTAGTTTAATTACAGATTAGTTAATTTAATTAGTGATTAGGTTAAACTAATCAGGATTAATTAACTTAATTACTTACTTACTTAATTAATTAATTAACATTTTAAATTTTTTAATTATTATTTATTTATTCATTTAATATATATATACATATTTAATTCCTTTTTTTAAAAAATAACGTTATGGGGCGGGGCCCCCTAGTCAGTGGCCCAAGGCCTTATCGGGCACAGGGGGAGCGGGCGCTGGGTGCTACGGTTACGGGCGCCGGGGCGTGATGGCGCCCGAGCGGAGGCCGAGCACGGGCGGCGGCCAGCGAGGGGCC
>NC_041389.1:198967155-199060507 GCF_002162155.2 Triticum dicoccoides | reverse complement strand
AATCCCCCCGATCCAATCGAGGGCAAAGGAGGGGAGGTGGTCGAACCCCTCCCCGATCCAGATGGGGATCGAGAGGAGTGGGGGAGGAGACGTGGGTGTGGGGGGGAAATGGGGTGCGGTAGCTAGGGTTTCGGGAGTGGGGAGGGCCATATAGGCCAGGGGGACTAGGCCGGCCAGCTGGGCCGAATGGCCCACGGGAGGGGGGGGGGCTCTTCAACTTTGTTTTGTTTTGTTTTAATTTCTGTTGAGTCGTTTCTTTTTATTTATTTCTCCCTGCTTTATTTTAGTTATAATTTATTGTTTAGTTTTTTTGTGAAATATATACTTGGCATCTAATTTGGTATTTCAATTTAGTCCACTGCCACAAAAACTCTAGTCCCCAAATAATTTAGTGTTATATTTTATTTAATTAGTGAAGGCATTTAAATAATTAGTTTTGCTACTATTTAAATCATTATGGTGTAGTTAAGCATTTCATAAAAGTTTGGTTTCACCACCCCATTTACCTATGATTTATCCGACATATTTAGAACATTTTAGTTTCATTTTTGGAAAACTTTTGTTGTTTGGCTTAATTTTAAATTTGATTTTGAATCGTTTTCGAACTAACGCGAGATTAGCGACAGTAACGGAGGTGACGTGGTGTCATTAGCAGAGGTTACTGTAGCTTGATTATCCGGGCGTCACAGGAACTATGGAGATTTTAACATGTGAAATTTCCTCAAGCAAACCAAGTTCTTTTGCAATTTGCTGCTCAAGTTGTGGCTCTCCTGCAGGTATGTCGTTGTGGTCCTTTCCACTGTATTTATTTGACGTATATGCTTCCTGACAATACTTAGGTTTTTTACTACATGGTAAATGAAATAAAATTTCTAATATGCTAGACGTACTATGGTAATTGTTAGTTTCATTAGTATTTCTTGGCAAACCATCGTTCTTTCTTGGTCTGCTGAAAATAATTGTCATCAATTTTTCTTTACATTGCCTATAAAGAAAGTGATGTTTTTAAGAGATATTTCTGTAACATGAGCAATGGTGCTTGCTTCTTATATCCCATATATTGTTGAATTATGTGCTTGTGAGGCAAAACGGTCATGGCGGTCCTGCACAAGTGGTGAACGACTGGAAGGGGCGGCACCACGACGGTCAAGGTGGTTCATACCCAGCCGGGGAGGACGACGCACTGCGATGGGCACGGAAAGATGTTGCAGCAGCGAACGAGGAGGCGGATGCACAAAGGAGAGGAGGAAAAGCGCGCTCTGGTACTAATCCAAGCCCGCCGGCGACTCCCCCATATGGTACGAGTTTGTTACCCCCTGCCGCGGGGAAAGAATATTTGGATGATACAAGGGCTTAGATTTTTCTGTTTGTACGTGCTCTTATTGGGATGATACGTGATGATGAATATTGGGTGTAACAAACTGAATCCTAGAACTATTGGATGCATATATTCCTTCATACTTTAGTGGTGAATAGATAGAATTCACAAATGTTTTCATGGATAGTTGGATTCGATTTTTCATATTCCTCCCTACACAGGCTGGGCGGTTTGAGTACATGGAAACATAATTATATCCTACAAACCCTTATTTGGTTTGCTTTCATCTTTATGTTGTTGAGTAAAGAATCAGGAAATCATATAAGGTACCTTGTATCATCTATGTTTCCCCATAGTGTATTTTGTTTGTTTGCTTTGGCTATTGTTGCTGCCATCTCAAGCCGCGACTGAAAATTGCCAACATCAGCATCTTAGTCAAAACAGTTTAGTTATTATACTATACAGATAAAGCTTAGTGTTTCGTATGCAGGATCAAGATACTCCAATTTCTGCATAAGTTCTCCTTGGTACCAATTTGCATATGTGCAGGGTCGGAGCCTTTGGTCTGTTTGCAACTAGAATTTGAGACACTGGTACAGAGTACGTGTTGGGAATATATACTGAAGGTATGGAATATGTTTCTATTATTTCCTGATGGAATTTGAAAATTGTTCTTAAAAAGAAACATTATATTGGTGGTTCCTTATTTTTTTATGTACAATTTATTAAACTTTAGCAATTCACGAAGCTTGCATACATATAGAAACCCAATGTAGATATTTGTTGTTGGTGATGATGAGAAATCATGTATTTGCATTCAGTGAGAAGAGCCTATAGCAAGTAGCTCCATGCGTCCTATTCGTATTGTAGCTGGTATAAATTGAATGTAGGATGTAGGATCAATTGTAGAAAGTCTAAATATTTGTTCAGTCCACATAACTGGATTAATTAGTTGCCAATGTATCGCTCGATTTTAAGCTGAAGATTTTCCCCAAATTTTGTAGCATAATATTTTCTACTGAACAGGAAGAGTTCAGAGCAGGTAGTGGAATAAAGGTGATGAACATAGCTAGCCTAACTTTTTTTTATTTGTTTGCTCTAGCCAAAAAGTTGGCTCAGCTTCTCCAATGTTATTTTGCCTGAGTCAATATCAGTACATGATATTTGTTTGTTCCAGCCAAAAAGTTGGTTAAACATTCGATGTGTTTGTTGGGCATCTCTGCCTAAAATAGAAGTTCAATTCTAAGTTCAAAGTTACCAGCATGTAGTATTGTAAGCTGATGTACCAGGAGAACATAACATTGATATTTCCTGACATTGATCGTAGCTTTGTGCAGTCTGAATTTTAGTTCAGACTTCAAAGTGCGACAGAAATAAAAATAGTTGTACTAGCTGCTTTTAATGGATGCAGATGCCGAGTCCCGGGCTTCCCCGAACTTGGCTCTCCAGGCTGCAATCGACGGAGGCCGGCCTTGCTTATCTCCCCTCATGGCCGATCAAGGAGGCGAACAGTGTCAATCTGTCATCGACACCTCAGGGTATGGCCGCCACATCTGGTAAAAATTTCACAACAGTACTATGATTGATTGAATGACAAGAATGCTTCTATTTCGTCAGTTTAATTTAGTCCTTGGGCTATTCGTGGAGAACACACACTCCATGGTCCAGACTTGTGACTGTACTTAAGTAGAAGATGGAATTATTCTATGATCTCTTCATGGTTGATCACCGGGTTGCAAGTGAATTTTGTGTATGGACTGTGGAGCGTCAGTATCATAGTCATGAGTCGTCAGGCTTCAGTCATGTGTACTTGGTTGGACATATATGAAGCGTAAGGGACTAGCTCATTCACACTTGAGATTCAGTAATGTTCTTACAATCATTTATTTATGATCTGCAGGTCTAAAAAACAAGCACCGGGTCCTTCTCCTCCATGAATCAGATGTCAACGAGGCAACACGAATCTGCATGAGGCTGAACATGAAAGAAACAAAATGGAGACAACTCGACGAGTTTAGGAACAACATGTAATCGACGGTGAGCACTTTTCCAGTCAGGGAAAGGATTTTTTATGCCGCGCTAGGACTTTTCGTGCTATGGATTGAAATAGTCCAGTGTCCAGTATTATGGGATTCACTCAATTCAATGCTGCTCCATACTTCAGAGTTCAGACATTTATATGTGCACAACATGTGCCTTCTAATTACGAGGTAAAAACTTCAAATTGTTTTTTCGTCTACACATATGCGGTGATGACGCTGGATGCTTCGTATCATCACAAAGAAGCCGACCAAGTTCCTTAGTTCCTTGTGACTTCAAACGAACTGAATTTTGCATTGTAGGCGTCTACTGTTTCTGAATTTTGGGGTGGCAGCAACAAGGGCGAGGAGCATGATCGTGACACAGAGATGGGCAAGTGCAGGGAATGCAGGCAGCGGAAAGTTGTTGCATTGCGGTTACCAACTACAAGGCCAAATATGTCGGCAGCCATCCACGCATTAACTAATTTACGGCAGGTGAGGATGATATATTTTTCTTTTATTATCAGTAGTCATATTTTTCATATTCAAATCCAGATGTAAATGTTCTATTGCCTTGATCTAGCCAGCTGGTATTTTTTTATAGTTGTTTCTCACGAATGAAGGTAATTATGATAAGCATCGGCATCAGGACAAGAAACAATTTTAAGAGAACTGAAATATGCTAAAAACAGTGAGGGTGAAAGTTTGTCCCATTAAGTACTAATCTAATGATATATATGTACATCAAAGGTTGCCTGCCAGGAGCATTGCCTCCATTCCATTGGTTTGCCGTGCGTTGAGCATTTATTTGCAAGATGCGATATAATCCAAGGCACCTACCTGATAAAGAGAGAAATCATGTATATAATCTTTGTATAGCAGTATACATGTGCATATGTTTTAGAGTGTATAACATGGCCGTTGATAATTTTGCTATTAAATAGTGCTTTTGCTGGAGATGGAAATTCATAGAGATGACGCCCTATTGATAGAGGCGAGTGGACTGGAGGTGTGCGTTGCACTGAGGGCAAATCAAAGGCTGAAAGTTTGTCAAATTTCCTGTGCTTGGGTATGGCTGGTTTGTAAGCAAATGAGGATACTCTGCCTTTTTACAGTGGTATATTGTTTAGTGAGGGGAAGGTACTCTCTTTTTCTAGACGGAAGATCATCTGCTTTGTGGCAAGGGGATATATCGTGTTACTTCTCCCCCATTTTTGTATGTCTAAATTCAGTAACAAGATTATACTCCTTGTTAATTTTCCACGGCGTAACTTCGTAACTACGCGTTTCTCGTGTCGAGGCCAATATGCTTAATGAGTCGGTTAGTTTTAAGTAAGCATAAAAAACATTGATGTGCAATCTTTTATTGGTAATGCAGTGAACAAATAAATACTTGAATGTGAACCACTCTATTTTGTGCATCAGATATGGCAAGGCTCTCCTTGTGTTTTCCCCCCTCCGTTTCTTGTTTTGTTTGGAAAATGACATATTATTAGCTCCAAGTTATTGTCTGGAGAAGCTAAGACTAGGACATGAAGAGAAAGTAACAAAGCAAAGAAATAGTGGCAAATAAACGAAATGAGACATTTGAATGATATGTTGTTTTTTGAAAATCGTCATTAACTCATTATTAATGTAGTGGTAATACGTTGTTGCGCGCTGGAGAAGACACTGAGTGCCTGTTTGCTCCGGCTCATGTGTCTAAAAATGTTCGCAATTTTGAAAAAAAAGTTCATAAAATAAAAAAGTCCACGATTTTGAATAAAATCCCGTGTATTACAAATTATTAATGAAATTGACCAAAATGTTTGCTAATTTAAAAAAATTCATGCATTTTAAAAAACATCATAAAATTTTAAAAACAGTTCATGAATTACAAAAGAGTTTATTGATTCATAAAATGTATGTGAATTTCAAAATAAATCCACCAATTTCGAAAAAAATGTTCATCTATTCTAGAATCGTTCTCCGATTAAAAAGAAAATGCTTTAAAACAGTTCAAATATAAAAAAATGTCACAATTTTTAAAAGAATATTTGTAAAGAGTAAAAAATGTTCACAAAATTGCAAAAATCTTCATAAATGATCGAAGGTATGTTGTTAAACAGTAATGCTTCTGAGTCTTCGTGAATATACCCGCGTGAATTTTGAAGAATTAACTGTTGGGGTGGATCGAAATATTATAGTATGTTTTAAAAAAAAGTTCCTTGAAATTTAGAACAATTCTTTGAATTACCAATTTTTTTGACAACCATGATACTTTTTTGAAAATGTGACCATTGCTTCAATTTGTGAATATATTATAAAAAGTAAAAATTTCTTGCATTTGTGAACAAATTTCAAAATCATGCGATGAGATGTGAACAAAATGTGGTCGTCGCCATTGAAGCTTATGCTTATTTTTTCTCCCGTTGCAACGCACGACCCTTTTGCTAGTTAATAAATATTGCTTGATGGCTGTGACCAAAAAAATTCAGAGTGAACAACTCTGAACCTGACTCTGGCTAAAAGAAAAAAGATCATCGGCTTGATTTAACTTATGCGTTCTGCATTATGGACACTGTGACATGAGTAGCAATGTGAGTAAAGCTTACCTGAAAGAATAACACCACAAAGGCCTCTCACCAAGGGCCTGGGATTTATTCCTGGCCTGGTGCTCGCATTATTCCTGAATTTATTTCAGGATTTCCGGGGATGCGCTTTCAGTGGGAGGAGATGTTCCCGTCGACGACGAGGCGCCTACGATGACTTCGTAAATCTCAAGATGATATGCCAGCTCAGTCTCTCGGAGGTACTCATAGGGGTAGGGTATGCGTGTGTGCGTTCATAAGGATGAGTGTATGCGCGTATATATGAGCGGTTGTGTCTGTACTGATGCTCAAAAAAAAAACAAAGGCCTCTCACCAAGGGCCCGGGAAGCACATGTAAAAACGATGCTCCTTTCCGTAGGGGAAATATAATTGAACTGACAATCAACTGTTCTAGTCATTCATGCTTATATATACTAAAAAACATGGTGAGTTTAGAAAACTAATATTTTCTTTAAAACTAAAAGAAGAAGGAAAAGAAACATAAATGTGCAGCCGATCGCATTGGAAAGACATGGCATGATTGTTGTATGCATGTACCCAGCAGTGGGCGTTTCAGGCATCCCGCAGGAAATTTTGTCGGACACTTATACACATTAACCGGAGCAGCAACAATGGTATGGAGCAAGAACCATCTATCGTCTTAGATCCTTGCCATCGGCAAAAAATCGTCCATGCCAACCGTGCTGCTCAAGGTAGACCCCGGCTAGCAGTTCGCTGTCTTCGCTCCCAAGGCCGAGCCCATGAAGGCCGTTCCATCGCTGTCTCGGCTCGAAGGACGACGCCGGCAGAGCTGAGCCGTGGCTATGAATAGACCTTGCCAGGAATCTCGGTGGAGATGAGCGCGGAGCGCGGCGATTACGTGTATGTTGCAGCGACCAATGTGAGCACGACGCAATCACAGTAATGCAGGTTGCAGGGAAAGTGGAGGACGCAGAGGGCTCAGCTAGCTAGGGGAGCGCGAAGACTTCATGCTGGTGGCCGTACTCGGTCCATAAAAAAAAGAAATTTTACTCAACACGTAGAGCGACACCAGTAGCCATATATAGTTCGTATTATGGGCTAGCTAGATCATCAAGTTCTATGTGCACTCAATATTCAACGTCTACTAATCGGTGCGGCCACATCAAGTTCGATAAAAGAAAGTGCCCAGAAGCTGGCCATCCAGCGCCGCCGCTGTTGGGCTTCTGACAGCCTCGCTGCTGGCCTCCTCTCTCCTTGCCTCCCCCGTTTCTGCAAAGTCCTTCCTTCCTCCTAATTTCATGGGCGGTTGATTCCTTTTCACGACAATTTGTTGATTCCTTTTTCCCTTCCTTCATTCCCCTCCTGATTTCAGGGCCGCTTGTTGATTCTCTTGGTCATAGGTATATAAACCGGTGAGATTGGATGCAAGGAAGCAAGGTGGGATTATCTTGACTGTGGAAAGGACCTTCCTCTAGCGCAAGTGTGGCCTAGCAGCATAAGTGACGGGCCAGGAAGTTGCACAGGGATGGACCGGGCCAAAATAGGTAAATTTGACAAATTTGACCTGTGGACGAAATGAAATCACAGAATGAACTGCCCGTGAAACTATTTCACGCGACTGACCTTTTTATGTGACGTCCGACACGAAGGCGCCACACTATATTGTGCAACGCCTCATAGATAGGCGCTACATGCCTGGCCAGCGTTGCATCACAGACTGCCTAAAAATTGCTAAGTCATTGTAGAGCCTAAGAGCTAGGCGCTGTACTGTATAGTGTGGCGCCTAGCTCTCAGGCGCTGCACTAGTGGTTGCACTACAAAATGAAGCAACCACTAGTGCAACGTCTAGAAGCTAGGCGCTACACTGTATAGTGTGGCGCCTAGCTCTCAGGTGTTGCACACTCACTTAGTAATTTTTGGATCACACGGTGCGACGTTGGCCTGGCGTGTAGCGCCTATCTGTGGGGCGTTGCACAGTGTAGTGTGACGCCTTCGTGTCGGACGTCACATAAAAAGGTCAGCCACGTGAAATAGTTTCACGGACAGTTCATTATATAATTTGATTTCGTCCATAGGTCAAATTTGTCAATTTTGCCGCCAAAACAAAGCAGGTCCAATGCAGCGAGCGTGGATGTGGTACGTAGGGAGGCAAAAATGAACTGTTTGTTTAGTACGACGAACATACTATTAGTACCACCTCATTTATATTACGATTTTGTCTATATGAATTGTAAAAGCGTATTACAACTGGGCGAAAGCGTATTGTAACGATGAACCCAATGAGTCAATCCGTGCTTTATTATTAATTAGGGAAAGATAGCACATATGCCTGTACGCTGCACCGAAGAAAAAAAATGTATGTGGTTAAATTAAATTTAATGGAAGGCAGAGTGGAGCCAGCTATGACCGAGTCTGAATTAAAAGGCCTTCCTATTTGCTGCTGTACTAAAAGACTTCAGGATTCACGCCGCGTCGGTCCAACGGTTTCAAAGGCTTCCTGCTGCTGCCATCCTCTTTGAAGCTGGGCAAAGGAACTTACAGTTCTCCCCTCTGGAAGTCATATGTAGCTTCAAGTAGTTGAAGCCCGTGGATGTAGAGGAAGATGGATATATGCTGAATGTTGATGTAATCATAACCCAGAGATTATTGCTAGCACAAAGCATTTGCTATGTTAAAATGGTTTGATGGTACTTTATTGTATCACAGGTCATGATATTGTTATAAATTTGTGTAAGCAAAAAAAAGAAAGAAAAGAAACATGAACTGCCATATTCATTCAGAAGGAAAACAACACCGTGCTCACATAAAAAATTCTATCAAACGAAGACACTATTATTCATAAATATCTAGTGTAGATGACAATGCAATTAAGTGATGGAGAATAAAATTGGAAAAGAACATGGCCCAATCTACACGAATAGATAGTAGCTAGGAGAACCAATTAAATTATCTTGGAAAAACATACCAAGAAAAGTGGAAGTGATGGAGTGCAGCAGTAGCAGATAATCATTAATGTGATGGAACATTCGTTCACATAGTAATTATCTGTCAAATGCCATGAAGCATCAGAAACTACATGATGTTACAACAAGAACATCATTCAGTTCTACAGAAAAGTTGAAATCCACTCAATTGTTTGTGTTAGGAAAGCAACTTATCTTTACTGAAGGCCCAAGGGGCATATATATATATTACACATGACTTGAGGTGTAAGGAAACTAAATATAGACTAATAAGAACTCCTATATCAATACTAATACTCCTTAACACTCCCCCTCAAATGCAAGCATATTCAATAGCATTGCATTTGAAGAAGTGTACTACTAAAAAAAATGATAATCTAAATCCGCGTCTTGAGTGTCGTCATAGCATGAAAATTCTTTAAAACCTGTCGAGTCGTCAAAGGGGATAAAGAAGAGATGGCACATCAGAGGAAGACACCGCATCAACAGAAGATATAATAGAAGTCTCTACTCCTAATGAAGCAGTTGGTGAATAGTCTCTACGGTTTATTTTTGTTGGTTTTTTTCGTCTGTCCTCCCACCACCCCTCCCATCCTGGTCCATCGGTTTATTTTTCTCTCCACTCTTTATTACAACCAGGACTTTCCTAACGTATAACAAATCACGGATCTAACTTCCTTAAATTATTCATATCAATCGATTCCTTTTATTGGTTCAATTTGTCTTAGGAACAAATAACAAATTTTTAAGAAACAAATAATAGATTTGAATCTAACTTTCTTAACTTATCTAAATCAATCGATTTCTCTCATTAGTGAAATTTGTTTTAGGAAACAAGTAACAGACACGTCACAAACTTTCCTCCCAATAAATAGTTTTTTAACATTTGCAAACTTTCCTAATCAGACACGTCACAAACGGGCAGGTACTGATATCATGTTACCAAACAATAAAACCCCATTTGCATAGAAATCAGTTCAAAATCCTAACTTTCTTAAATTTTTACCTTTCCTTGATAACATCCAATATTTCCTATGTTTTCCACCTATTGAAGGAAATCACCCCTCCATCGATATTAGCATTTTTTTGGAATGAGATCTCCGGGTTATGATTTTTTTGCGATTCTTTCCAATTGTGACATCTCCTTTCGCTCTGGCTCCTTCTCGCATAATCACCTCCACCACAGCCAGCTGACGCCACCCTAGACCTCTTGCCTCTCCACACCTTCTTCGCCACCTCCTCCTCGTACTCCATTGACAATCCCTCCGCCACGTTTGTCCACGGCGGTGTCGAGGGCATGGCACAACATCGTACCAGTGGTAGAGCAGCGCATAGCAGCAGGAAGAAGCACGCAGCAGGCGAGGTGAGCGGCCGACGGTGGAGGGCAGAGATGCGACCTGCGTGGCTGAGGGGGCGGCCGATAGAAGATGACCGTGACAGGAGGCGGTGCGAAGGGATAGGAGGCGGCGCGAAGGGATAGGCGGCAGGGGCGGGACAGCGGGGCAAGCGAAGGGATAGGCGGAAGCAGACGGGGCGAGCGCAGCCAGCGAGAGTGTGACGCGCGGCCAGGGTGTGCATCGCGCGGGGCACAGTGGTGCGGTGGCTGTGGCGAGCGTGATGGCAACGCGGGTGCGACGGACGCCGTGTGGCACGTGCGTGGGCATGGTGAGCCAGAGAGGGAGTGGCCCCGCGGGCGCGGAAGAAGAGCTGAAGGCTCGGGCATGGGCGCGCATAAGAGCGGGCATGTGCCACGGGGTCAATCCGAGGAGCTCGGTGGCTACCCCTGCAATGGCCATGGCGGACGGCGGTTCTCGGCCATGGCGAAATACCTAACGAGAGCAAACGAGAGGGGAAACTGGGGAAAGGCAAGAGGAGATCACGGCGGTGTCAGTGGCACCCTAGGAAATACATGGGAGCTCGGGGCGGCGTGGATCGAACGGCAATGTTGCGGTGGCCGAAGGTTGAGGAAGACGTCAACGACGTCGATCTGGGGGTGCTGGACTTGATCTCGTTGGCGCAGACGAAGTAGCGGAGGCATTCGGAGCTCCTCAACAAGCTCCTAGCCAGCAGGGAGGGCAGTGGCTGTGTGGACGGGGTCGGTCATGGTGGCCGTGGCATCTGACTTCGTCCAAATCACCGGGATCGAGCGAGCGAGGAGGAGAAGTGGATCTGGGAGGGGGCGTCGAGGAGGAGTGAGGCGATGGGGGCAGGGGAGGCAGGGCGTCACCCTTATCCATTCCCCTTCGATGCCGGCGAGGTGGTCGGGCGGGAGCCCGGCTCTGTAGCGACGGGGTCGAGGAACAAGAGAAGACGACCATGCGGGGACTGGACCACTGGGTCGGTTCGGTGGCAAGGCCCGGGGGGTAGGGGGAATCCCCTTTTCATCGTCCTTTTGGGTTTTAATGTATTCTAATATGTTTATCCTTTTTAACACCGTTTTCTATTTATTCTTATATCAACTAAATGGATTTTGTTAATTGTGAAACTATGCACATAATTCGAGCACAATATTTTTAGGTGACACAAAAAGTTTGGGGCCAAAAGGAAATACATAAAATCAGATTCGCCTTCCTGTGACCTTTGGCACCCACGACAACTTCCGCATGGAGCTGGTCAACTTCGACATCGCCCACATCGGCCTCCCGTACAATGCCATCCTCGGATACCCCGCCTTGGCTCAGTTCATGGCAGCGACCCATCCGGCCTACAACCTCATGAAGATGCCCGCGAGCAGCAGCGTCCTCACCATAGCTAGAGATACCAAGGATGCTCTGCTGGCGCTCAAGCTTGCCCTCAAGACCGCCGCGGTAGTGTAGCCTGCCGTCCCGGACACCTCCAAGGCCAAGGAGGCTGCACCGACCAAGAAGAAGCAGCTGTTCACCCAGGACAAGGCGGAGACCAAGCAGGTACCAGTTGAGGAGGACGGGTCCTCAGGCGCCACCTTCACCATAGGTGCTAATATCGACCCCGACCAAGAGGAGGCGCTAGTGAAGTTCTTGCCCTCGAACAAGGAGGTGTTTGCATGAGAACCCAAGCAGCTAGTGGGGTTCCCAAGGTAGGTGATTGAGCATCACCTAAATGTGTGCCCCAATGTATGCCCCGTGAAGCAGAAAGCAAGGCAGCAGTCCACCGAGAAGCAGGCCTTCATCATCCAAGAAACCCGCAAGCTGGAGGCGGCAGGTGTTATCCGTGAGGTTCGCTACCCCGAATGGCTGGCAAACCCAGTTGTTGTGCCAAAAAAGGGGAGGAAGGAGTGCATGTGCGTCGACTTCACCAACCTCAACAAGGCCTGCCCTCAAGATCCGTTCCCGCTCCCCCGCATCGACCAAATCGTCGACTCCACCGCCGAGTGCGACCTGCTGTGTTTCTTGGATGCGTTTTCGGGCTATCACTAAATCAAGATGGCGGTAGAAGATGTGGAGAAGACGGCCTTCCTGACCCCATGCGGGGTATACTGCTACACCTGCATGCCATTCGGGTTGCGCAACACGGGCGCAACCTTCCGGCGGCTGATGCACATCGCCTTAGGCTGGCAGCTCAGGAAAAACACCGAGGCTTACAT
Source organism: Triticum dicoccoides (assembly GCF_002162155.2). Classification (NCBI taxonomy): domain Eukaryota; kingdom Viridiplantae; phylum Streptophyta; class Magnoliopsida; order Poales; family Poaceae; genus Triticum; species Triticum dicoccoides. Next base: position 199,048,091 of record NC_041389.1, on the reverse strand, counting down.
CAACGACATTGTGGTGAAGTCTCGGGAGGCGAAGACCTTGATCCAGGATCTGGAGGAGACCTTCGTGAGACTTCGCAAGGTGGACCTGCGGCTCAACCCAGAGAAGTGCGTGTTTGGCGTTCCTTCTGGCAAGCTTCTGGGCTTCCTCGTGTCCCACAGAGGGATCGAGGCAAACCCGGAGAAGGTCAAGGCAATCGAAGACATGAGTCCACCGCAAACCCTCAGAGAAATGCAAAAGCTCGCAGGATGCGTAACTGCGTTAGGACGCTTCATCTCCAGGCTGGGGGAGCACGCCTTGCCTTTCTTCAAGCTGATGAAGAAGAAGGGCCCGTTTAAATGGACACAGGAGGTCGACCAAGCATTCCAAGACCTCAAGAAGTATCTGACCAGCCCTCCTGTGATGGTGGCACCACGCCCTCTCGAGCCCCTGGTGCTCTACCTCACCGCCACACCCTACTCCGCCAGTGCAGCTCTGGTGGCGGTTCGGGAGGAGCGCCAGGTCAAGACTGTGTCACGACCGGCCACGGCCCCGGCCGCGGCAGCACAAGACCAAGAAGGCCTCGCGAAGACCACGACCTTGGCAGATGGAGACCAACCTCAGCAGGAAGACGCCCCAAGGGTTGAAGAGGTCGCGCCAGGCAGCCAGGTGCTGGGGGCTCCATCTTCTCAGGAGGCGCCTAACCCTCCGGAGGGCACAGACCTCGTCAGCACACCCGCCCTCGTCGAGCAGCTGGTGTACTTCGTCAGCACGGTGCTGCGGGATGCAAGGGCATGATACCCCATGCCTCAGAAGCTCCTGCTTGCGCTGTTGGTGGCCTCACGTAAGTTACGACACTACTTTCAAGGTCATCCCATCAAGGTCGTCTCGGCCTACCCACTGGAAAGGGTACTCAGGAGTCCTAACTCCGCTGGAAGAGTCGCCGAATGGAACATTGAGCTGCAAGCATTTCAGTTGGAATTCAGCACAACCAGGGTCGTCAAAGGAGCTGCGCTTGCAGATTTTGTGGCAGAATGGACAGAGGCACCAGGGCTCGAAGCAGGCGAGGATCGGTCACTTTCCCCAGGAAGTGAGGCACCAGATGGCTGGGTCATGTACTTCAATGGAGCATTCTTGCGACATGGCAGCGGGGCCGGCGCAGTGTTTATATCCCCCACTCAGGACAAGCTCTATTACACCGTGCAGCTTTGCTTCCAGCAGGGCGAGAAGGTCTCCAACAACATAGCAAAATACGAGGGCCTCATAGCAGGCTTGAAAGCTGCAGCAGCACTGGGGGTGAAGCGCCTCATCATCAAGGGCGATTCGCAGCTCCTCGTCAATTTCTCCAACAAGGTGTACGAGTCGAAGGGCGAGCACATGGAAGCATATCTCGCGGAGGTGCGCAGGATGGAAAATCAGTTTTGGGGGCCGGAGTTGCAGCATGTGCCCCGCGGCACCAACCAAGAGGCTGATGACATTGCCAGGAGGGCATCCAGGCAGCTGCCTTAGGAGCATTGCGTTTTCGAGGAACGACTCTTCAAGCCATCGGCGACACCGTCACTGTCAAGCACAACGCAGCCTCAGGAGGAACTCCCTCAGCCACATGCCACAGGAGCCCCGACCTGTGGCCCGACCTCGGGAGCACGCTTACTCCTAGTGCTGGAGCCTCAAGAGGGATGCTGGACCGCGGAATTCAAGGACTACATGATGCAAGGGACGCTGCCAGAGAAAGAGGAGGACGCGGAACGCGTGGCCCGGCAGGCCACGACCTACTGCATCCAAGACGGAGAGCCCTACCGAAAGCGGTCAAATGATGTTTTCCTGCGCTGCATCTCCAGGGAACAGGGGAAGGAGTTGCTGGCTGACATACACGATGGAGATTGCGGACACCACTCGTCGTCACGGACCCTCGTCGGCAAGGCGTTTTGCAGCGGGTTCTACTGGCGTACGGCACTCAACGATGCAGTCGAGCTAGTGAAGGCCCGCGAAGCCTGCCAATTCTATGCCAAGCATATCCATCAGCCAACTCAGGGCTTGCAGACCATCCCACTCTCCTGGCCGTTCGCGGTCTGGGGGCTGGATATCTTGGGTCCGTTTCCTCGAGCGCCTGGGGGCTACCGCTACCTCTATGTCGCCATCGACAAGTTCACCAAGTGGGCGGAGGTGGAAGCCGTCCGAACCATCCCAGCTGGTTTTGCAGTCAAGTTCATCAAGGGCCTCGTGAGCCGGTTCGGGGTCCCTAATCGCATCATCACCGACAAGGTTCATAGTTCACCAGCAATCTCTTTAAAACATATTGTGCTAACCTTGGAACGCAGATATGCTATGCCTCGGTGGCACATCCCCAAAGTAACGGCCAGGCTGAACGCGCCAACGGAGAGGTCCTGAAGGGCCTCAAAACCAGGACCTTCAAAAAGAAGCTGGAGGCCTGCGGTAGGGGCTGGTACGACGTGCTCCAGTCCGTGCTGTGGTCCATCCACACTACTGCCACCAAGTCGACTGGCGAGACCCTGTTCTTCCTCGTCTACGGAGCAGAGGCGGTCCTCCCTCATGAGGTCAAGCGTCGCTCCACGCGGGTCCTAGCGTTTGATGAAGCGTAACAAGACGCCATGCGGGGGATGGACCTCGTGCTGGGGGAGGAGCGCCGTCGAGAAGCCGCACTACGAGCAGCAAGATACCAGCAGGCGCTGCAGCAGTATCATTGCCGCAACATCCGCCCTAGAACCCTCGAGGTAGGTGACCTTGTACTCAGGCGGGTGCTCTCTAGGGAAGGGCTCCATAAGCTCTCGCCCATGTGGGAGGGCCCGTTCAAGGTTGTCCATGTTTCCAGGCCTGGCGCCGCGCGCCTGGAGACTCAGGAAGGGGTGCCCATCCCAAATGCTTGGAACATTCAGCACCTCCGGAAGTTCTACCCTTGAAGAAAGGCCAAGTGCCTGTGAAGAAGGCCCGGTGCCTGTGAAGCTCGCCGCCAGAAGAAAGGCACGGTGCCTGTGAAGAAGGCCCAGTGCCTGTGAAGCTTGCCGCCCGAAGAAAGGCCCGGTGCCTGTGAAGCTCGCCGCCCGAAGAAAGGCCCGGTGCATGTGAAGAAGGCCCGGTGCGTGTGAAGCTCGCCCCCGAAGAAAGGCCCGGTGCGTGTGAAGAAGGCCCAGTGCCTGTGAAGCTCGCCGCCCGTGACACTCTCACGTAATAAGGAGTTGGGGCTATACACGCCCCGGAGTCTCTGGAGTGCCGCCCTCGGGCCTCGGGGGCTCCCGCCCACGCCCAGTGGCAGCACTTAGCTCCGCGCTCGTGAGAAGATGTCGAAGACTAGACTAGGTGCCGGACGCGGCTTTTCATTTGCTTTCCGCAGTTGGCTTGTCCTCCCTTGTTTGAGCCTTTATTGAAGTTTCTTCTAGTGTTGTTTGCCGTCTTCTGCCCCTGTTCTCTGTTTTCGGCTTTTGCCTGGCTCGCTCTTTCTCTCGCAAACCTCGCGAGGGGGCTGCGCGGGCACCCTCGTGAGCCTTCTTCTACTGATTTTCGCGAGGCCCTCTCGTTCAAGCTCATAGCGGGAGCACCCCTCCCGGTCCATGCCCCTCGGGCATCGTGCCATGAAGCACCGGGCCATAGCTGGCAACCCTCGCGACCAAGGTTCGGAAATGATTCTCCCAACTGATTTTTGCAGCTCTTAAGGCGCCCGACGAGGCCTCAAGCAGGCACCTCGCAAGGCGGAGACTACTGCAAACATCCCGAGCTAAGTTGTTCCTACGCGCGGGCACATAACCATGACACCATAATACAACACAGGGACAATGAATGTAGCAGGATAATTAGGGGATCATAGTCTGTTGCACGCCCCCATGGGGCTCCATACTTCTCTCTCTCAATGCAGGGAAAGGAGAAAAACAAAATAAAAACAACGCACAACTCGTGAGAGAGGATCCACGTCATCCTCCTGAGCTCAATCAGACTCCGTCTCACGCTTCACCGGGGCGCGGTGACAGGACGACCCGCTACCACCCTCGAAGCAGGCGCGACGGCGTGGTGGCTGGTCGCAGCCATCGCTGGAGGAGCTCTCGCCGGAGGAGGAGCCGTTGAAGCTCGACGTGCTGCGGTCGCCGCCGGGAGCGGGTTCGCCTTCGCCCTCGTCATGGCCGTCGCCAAGGCCGAGCACCCCGTCGCTGCCATCGTCTTCAGGGCAGCACCCAGCGCAGCGACTATCTTCTCCGAACACCCTCACTAGAGGCTCACGTCGCCGTCATACTTGAAGTGGAGGGTGCACCACCGGCCTAGGCCACGCGCGCGGGCAAACGTCTTCCATCCCCGGGCCAGGGCCACGTTCCCGGCGACAGAGATCTCCACCGCGACCCAGGAGGCCCTGCTGCAGCAGCCGTCCGCCTGTAGCCAGAGCCCGCCGGGGCCAACGGCCGGCAGTTCGCCAGCGAAGAAGCAAGGGAGCTGGAGCCAGTTGCCGGCCGGGTTGTCTGACCACACAACAAACTCTGGCAACACCTCTGCCGAATGGAAGCGTGGCCGGGGAGGCCGCGCAACCACGGCACACCTTCCTTCACCGACTGGGCTGCCTCGATATGGGCGGTCACCACCACATGAAGGGCCACCACCGCGACCACGAGGAGCCGCGACAGGAGTCGCGAGATGCTTGCGGGGACGGCCGCGGCCGCGCTTGGGTGGAGGAGAGCCAGGCCCTTCCTGGTGAGCCTTCCCCTTCTCTGTGGCCGAGAACCTCTTCACGGGCGCCATGGGACGCTGCAAGCAACCGGAGCGAGGAAGGAGAAGAAGAGGGCGGGGCGAGGGGAGATGTGCAATGGGGGCTTTCGCCCCTCCCCATTTATAGCCCAAAGGAGGCCAACCGCCGGCCTCCATGATCACAGGTAATGATGACTCTTTTTGCATGCAGCAGGGACTCGTCAAATCAGGCAGTTGCCAAGGCAGCGTGGGGAAGCGGAGACGCCCATGTCCAATCGACCACCACGCGGAGACCAAGGCCGCAGGCTGTTGGGGCCCGTGGCGCTCCGCACTTGCCCTTTTGCTTCGCCGCTAAGCCAAGTCCGAGCGCGCCTTGGGCCCGAGGCTATTGTCGGCGTTCTAGGAACGGGGGTCCCCAGACTTACCTGCCTGCGGCCTGCTGCATGGCTCAGCAGTGGCCCAGTACGGCCCATCTTCATCAACAAATGCTCAAGACCCTCGTGAGGGGCCAAGCCTCGCGGGGCGGACAACACAAGGCCTCCTCAGGAGCAGCCTCACTAGGCAGGCTCGCCAGGAGGCGGAGAGATCAAGGCAAGGGGTACCTCGCGAAGTGTTCATGACGCAAGCCATGACGATCAAGACCAGACGAGCGCCAGGCGGACGCCAGCCTGCGCAGTGTCCTCGTTTCCTCTTTGGTGCAAAGGGGGCAAGTGCAGGCGCGGAGTACCGAGGCATCAAGCAAAGGTTTCCATATCGGTACAACAAGACCAAGACCAGTAGGACGGCAGGACAGAGGTCACCGTGGAGCCCAAGACGGTGTCATCGCTAGTGCCTTTGGCAGTCGAAGAGCACCTTTGGTCAGGATAGCTTGTACTAGCTGTCCCCTTACAAAACTGCCGTTGTTGGCTCCCTTCCTGCTCAATATTTGGGAAGAGGACTAGGGCCTCTATAAATAGGGCTAGCTACCACAATAGGAGAGGATCGAATCCTTCCTAAGTAGAGCACCGCACCACCACAAGAACACCTCTCCTCGCGAGGCTATTCTTCCTCTGTACTGTTCATTATCAGCCCAAGAGGCAATCTACCATACCACACACTGGATTAGGGTATTACACCATAATGGTGGCCCGAACTAGTATAAACCTTGTGTCTCTTGCGTTGTTCACCGTGCTAGCTTAGAATCGTGGCGAGGTTCTGGGCGTGTTTCGGTAAGGAGAAGATCTTCGCGCGCACCCCAGAGTTCGAACCTTAAGGGTTTTGCCGGAAGCCGTTATCCGACACTGGCCTGTCTTAGAGATGGCAGTAAATTACAACACACTGTAACATGGACTCCACATATTTTTTGTTTTGGAGCAGAATAGACTGAAGTGATTTGTCCCATTGCCTTCATAAGCTTTATTATCAGAGCTCGGGTGCGATCTTCCAATAACTGACCCGGGGAAAAAGCTAGTGCTTGTCAACAACAAGAAAAAGCAGTATCAACCCCTTGGGCAACCAGCTAGACTCATAATAGTACAGTTCAAATTTAAATTTGCACACAACATCAGCCATGTTTATGTAATCTATGTCAACTACGGCACTTGCAGACAATGTTTCTTGTAGTCAATTGATGCTTCAGAGCCATGTACGTGTAGTGTTGTCAAGGTTGGATCATTGTAAACTTCCAAATCTTTACTTGGTAATCCAGCAGGAGAAATGCTATATGAATCTATCATTCTTAAGAAGTTGGTCCCCACTACTCCCTATTCTCGCACCATCTACACTGTCCACATTAGCGATGTGCCACGTCATTATTTAGTTTCCAAAAGCAGCCGATCCATCTTCTTCCCCTGCGGTCATGACATGTCATTATTTAGTTTCCAAAAGCAGTCAATCTATACAGTAAATTACATTTTCTTGAATTTGCATACAATCTTGGTTTTGTAGTAATCGAACAATACTCAGTGTCATACAAAACTAAAAGGTACTTCATCTATCCCAAATTGGAGGTAGTATGTTACTTGGTGGGCAATGACATGTATGCAAAGAGAGATAGAAAACAGAAAAGGAAATATAATTGACAGAGTAAGTGACCGGATTGCCAACCTAAACAGAATGAATATACGAAGGGCATGCATCAAAATATATTTAAGTTAATAAATGGCAGCACATATATATTAAACAACCTGAACGGAAAGAATGTACAAAGAAAATGCATGAAAATATATTTAAGTTAAAGGATGGCAGCACATTATATATTAACCAAAATACACTGGCCGTCCTAAAGCCAATATAAAATACCAACTAATAAACCTGAAAGTAGGAATTGACATTGCATTAATATCAGAATCTAATTGTTCGACAAAGAAGCAAGTAGCTTGTGCGACTCTAACTGCGCTTTGTCTTTCCCTTTGCGAGTGTGATATGTACTGAGCTATGTTTAGATATCTACCAAAAAAGTATGGCGATGACGAAGCTGATACGAAAAAGGCCAACAACTCCTAGTGCAAATCACAACTACAAAATGTTCAAACCAACTATTTGCTCAGATGTTGCAACCACCCTGCACAATCAGTGTAGTCTACCACACCATGAAACACCTATATCCCGAAGAATGAAAGCCATTCCCTTAATATGTAAGGCTACTATTAGAGGAAGAACTTTACCTAGTACTTGGCTGGGAAGATGGCTACATAGCTATTTCATGCTTCTAAGTAGTTACACACGGTCCTTGTAGAATAATGCCCAAAAAACAACTTCCATGGACAATAGGAAACCCAACACATAAAGTATCCTCAAAGCACTGTAGCTCTCTCTAAACTAAACCATGCTCATAGTAACTAAATAGAGGGGCACAAAAGGAATACCTGCAGTAGAGCCAGATCGTCGATTGTCTCCCTTCTCCGAATATCCAAGAGAAAACATCGTCAGCTTTTTTCCGCAAACTCCCATGTGCCTTTGGAACAGCAAAACAACCCTAAAGAGCATAATCATATTCTTTCATGGAAGAAATTTTTAGGAAACTAACAAATCTACTCTTTTAAACACTTTCTACCTAGAGTCTAAGAGGCTGTAGATAGCAAGTGAAACAAAACAAAATCAAATTGAAATCAGACCACAGAACATCGAGTTCACGCTGACGGCCAAAGTCCCGGCCGCCACCCCTTACGCCATGCCCGCATACGTGTTTATAGTGAGTCCACTAATGTGAGCACGCCGATTAAACACAAAAAAGCGTATAGTAGGCCATTCTATGAAGAAATTGACTAATGAAAGCCATTGAAAATTTAGTGGTAAGTAGGAGCATCCAGGTGGGACGCCGACACCTCTCCCTCCTCTAAAAAGCCGGCCGGCAGCCGACCTGGATTTGCCGCATCACCGGAAGCCACCTCGGTGAGCTCCTCTTCCAATCTCGTGCGTGTTCTAGCTGCTCCCGCTTGAGCTACTGGTGTTGTGCCGCTGCTTGTGCTACTGCTCTGTTGTGCCATGGGTGGGTGGTTCTGCTGATACTATTAGCTGGTGTTCTAAATTTTTTTGTCAGTTTTTCAGTTGAAGCATGTGTACACAGTGGGCATTTTACTTTCCAATTGATATGTGTGGAGATAGCATGCATTGCCATGTTGTTTGTATACATTGGCCGTTGTACACAGCAGGCATGCTGTAGCTGCATTACTATGTTGTTTGTAGATAGTGGGGAATGCGATTTTTATCTCTTGATACAGTATTGTGCACTTATGTCGGATTACGTGTTCTGCAAACCCTTGAGAGGTTTGAACTCTGGGGTGCGTGCAGAGATCTCAACCTACCCAGCCCGCCTACTCGCGATCCTCCTAAGCCTAGTGCGTCAAGCTCAAAGAGACAAAGAGACACATCAGTTTATCCTAGTTCGGGCCACCTTGCGGTGTAATACCCTACTCCAGCGTTTTGGTGGATTGCCTAGAGGGCTCAGGATGAACTAGTACAGTGGATGAACTGGCCTCAGGAGGTGAGGTGTTCATGAGCTCAAGGGAGCTGGTGTGGTGTGAGCTAGTTCGACTTGTCTTGCCTCTATGGTGGTGGCTAGTCCTATTTATAGTGGCCTTGGTCCTATTCCCAAATGTTGGCGGGAAGGGATCCCACAACCCGGATTTGAAAGGGGACAAGTAGTAGAACTTATCCCGACAAAAGTAGTCTTCGCCTGCGAAAAGCCTCTGGTCGTGACGCTGTGGTGGGCTCGTCGATGACCTCCATCCTACCGTGCTGGCGGTCTTGGTCTCGTTACGCCAAAATGGAAACCTTTGGCTGATTCCTCGGGACTCCGCGCTTGTGGCTTGCCTCCTTTGCACCGAAGAGGAAACTTGTGCTCTGCGCCCGCCTGGCGTCCGCTTGGCCTTGGTCGTCATGGCTCACGTCAGCTGAGCCTCATGAGGCAAACCCTACATAGAACTCTCCGCCCCTCGTGAGCCAGCCTGAGGAGGCCGATTCCCTCGGGGGTCTTGGCGTCGTCCGCATCGCGAGGCTTGGCCCCTCGCGAGGGTCTTGAGTGGTTGATGCTAGAGCTGGGCCATACCAGGCCGTCGATGGAGCCACGTGGTGGGCCACAGGAAGGCAGGGCTGGATACCCCCATATCCAAGACGCCGACTATAGCCCCCGGGCCCAAGGCGTGCTCGGACTTGGCTTCCAAGCGAAGCCAAAGGGTAAGTGCGGAGCGTCGCGGGCCTTAACTGTCTACGGCCTTGATGAAGCGTGGAGATTGATGGGGCGTGGGTGACTCCGCTTCCCCACGCTGCCTCGACAGACTTGACGGGACGATGCGGCATGCAAAAGGTCATGATGGCGCGAGGTCATGGAGGCCGGCGGTTGGCCTCCCTTGGCTATAAAGGTGAGGGAGGGGCAGAGCCCCTCGCCCATCTCTCCTTCGTCTTGCTTCCGCTTGCTTCTCTCCTCTCCATCTTGCTCCCATGGCGTCATCGAGGAGGTTTTCAGCGGCCGAGAAGGGGAAGGGTTCCAAGGAGGGGCCTGCCGCTCTGCCTCCCAAGAGAGGTCGCGGTCGCCCCCGCAAGCATCCCGCGGTTCCCATGGCGGCTCTTAGGGGGCGCGGGCGCGCACCCCCCAGAGCCGGCACTCCTCTTGGTGCCCGCGATGGTGCCTCTTCTCGCGGAAGGGGCCACCAGCTTTGGAGCAGCCCCCATGATGAAGGGAGGCGCGCCGTGATTGTGCGCCCACCTCGGCCGCGCTTCTCTTTGCTAGACGTGCTCCCTGAATTCGTGGTGTGGTCGGAGAGCCCGGCCGGCACCTCGCTCCGGCTTTCGCGTTTCTTCTCCGGCGAACTTCCTTCCTCGAGGCTTGATGGTCTCTGGCTACAGGCCGACGGTTGCTGCAGCAGAGCTTCGTGGGTTGTTGCCGAGGTCGCCGCCTCTGGCAGCATGGTCCTGACCCATGGCTGGTAGACTTCCGCCCGCATGCGTGGCCTGGGCAAAAGGTGCACCCTCCACTTCAAGTACAATGGCCTCGTGACCCTCTATGTGAGGGTGTTCAGGGAGGACGGCCGCCGCGTTGGGTGCTACCCGGAGGATGGCAGCGACGTCGATGGTGGCGAAGACGAGCTTGGTCTTGGTGACGCGCGCTCCTCCTCCCGTGACGGCAGCTCTTCCTTGGATGAGAGCTTGAGCAGTGGCGGCTACGACCAGCCTCCGCGTCGTCGTGCCCGGGTCGAGGACGTTGGTGGTTCGTCCCGCCGCATCGCTCTAGTGAAGCTGGAGAGGAGCCCGGTGTGAGGCTGGGGCCCGGCGAACTTGGACTCAAGGCCGGCGGCCCCAGGTCGCCTATGGGAGAACTGGTGAAGCGCCGGGCCACCTTGAGGCGCTGCTTGAGGATGCGGCGCTGGTGCCGAGCTCGTACGCCTTTGGGCCCTCTTTGTTTAGCCTTTCCTTTCTCCTGTAATTCAAAAAAAGAGATGTACCCTGTGGGGGCATGTAATGAACTATGGTAGTTATGCCCTTTATGCTAGGCTTGCTATCTTGATGTTGTGTTGTAACGTTTGCAATCTGAGTAAGCTAAGGTAGGAAAGCTTAGCTTGGTATGTGTATAGTAGTTTTCTGCCTCACGAAAACCTGGCCTCAGGTACTCGATGGGGCCCCCTTTCTCGGGGAGCCATGGATGCAGACCCCGGAAGACGCCTTGGGGTCTCAGGAGATGATGCAGGGCTGTCTTCGAAGGAAGAGAAAACTAATGAGCGGCTTACACCCCCTTATGCGAGCCCCCTACCATAGATTAGCTCAGACTTGATCGTGTCTTCGAAGGAAGAAGAAAACTAATGAGCGGCTTACACCCCCTCAGGTCTGTTGGTCCTCAAAGAAACAAAACTGCGTATCACTCTCCACTGTAGAAGCTGAGTACATTGCTGCTGGATCGTGCTGTGCTCAACTATTATGGATAAAGCAAACACTCAAGGACTATGGCATCAACGTGAAGAATGTGCCTCTCTACTGCGACAATGAGAGTGCTATCAAGATTGCTCATAACCCAGTTCAGCACTCGAAGACCAAGCACATCCAGATTCGTCATCATTTTCTTCGTGATCATGTGTTGAAGGGTGGCATCTCCATCGACCACGTTAGCACTGAAGACCAGCTGGCCGATATCTTCACTAAGCCCTTGGATGAGAAGAGATTTAGCAAGTTGCGGTGTGAGGTAAATATCCTAGAATCTTCGAATGTTCTCTGAAATTGACACACATCCTAACACTTATGCTGACTTGATGACTTAGATGCGCAACACACGAAGTAACGTTTTTCTTCAATCAATGAAGACTAACCCTCTAAGTGGAAGAAATTAATGAAGAAATTGATTCTCAGAGCCCTACGACAGTTGTACGCGGTGTCCGAAATCAGCTTTCTTATACGGTGGGTTACGCCACCAACCAAAGTTGAAATTCTTCAATTTGAGTTTTTCTTCATTTTTGAAATTCCTCAGTTTTTCAAATTCTTCAAATTTGCATTGTCTTCACTCTTTCCGGTGTTGTTCTTCATTTGAATATATATATATATATATATATATATATATATATATATGAGTTTATGTCCTCTACATCATTCACTTATTGCTATTTCTTCAAGTTGATTTCTTCTGCTAAGTGAATGTGATCGGACCCTTCCCCCTCTATGCTAAATTCAACCCAGTCTGTTCAGAAATTCTTCATGTGCGTTCTATTTGAAACTTGTTCAAAATCTTCACTATGTCCTTGACAGCTAAAGAAATTGCGAACGGAACTTTTAACTTAACTTATTTGAATTTTTGGCGTTGCTGCTCAAACCGTTCCGCATCCCATGACAATACTTATCTATTCACCCACGATCCTACACGATCGTCACCTCTTAGTACGTGGGTGACACATGTCAAGCGAATGAGAAGGGCCAGGGGCACGTTCATCCGATTTCCTTGGGAGTACAGTTTTTCACTCCCACTATAAATACCCCTGTCTCTTCCTCACTTCGTTTTTACTCCGCTCGCTCTCACTCCTGCTCGAGCTCCCCAAACCCTAGCGCCGCCGCTACTTCATCGTCGCCGGTGAGGAAGAGCTTCACTGCCTCGACCTCGTCACCATCGTACTCGCGCCGGTTGCGCATTTCTTCACTCCGCCGCCGCCGTAGCTGTCTTCCTCTGCCGAGTTAGGGCGTGGAAGATCTGAACTGACGAACTTCACATCTACACTTCCCAGTTCATCGTGTTCTTCAACTCGGGTAATTAAAAGTTACTTTTACTGCCCTCTTTGATTCATATGTTTCCTTGAAAATCTTCAAAGGTGTTTATTCTTCAAATCTTCACACAAATGAACACCTCACATGTCATCTTCTCTTGATTCGTTTCTCTAAGCAATGATTTTCTTCAAGACCCCTCAATTGTGTGGATTTTCAATCTATACAAGTTTGGAACCTAAGAGAAAGAACGCTTAGTGAAATTCCTCAAGACTCATCTGGTCAAATTCCTCAAACCTATTCTTTTTAAAAAACCTTCTGAGAACGCATATGACCTCTCCAAATTCCTCGAAACTATACTCTGTTCACAGGTACAAATGTCCGCTGTTGAATCACTAGGTTCTCATCAACTTAACTCATTTGCAGCGTTCCTCAAAGAAAAGTTGCACACGTCTTCAGAAACTTCAGTTGTTCATATTCCTCAGCTGAAGAAAATGGCTGAAGGTAAGAAGCCACAGAAGGGTGGGAAGAGGCCTGAGGTTAATACTGCTTTCGAAATCACTGAGGACATTTATGCTGGATACTGCACTCCTGATGAGGCCAAATTTGGCAAGGAGGACAAAAATCAGCGCAAGGTGTGCATACAAAGGATAGAGAGGAGATGGGCACGGGAATGGAGGGAGTACTCGTATGTTACTCCCAAATATATGAAGAAATTCGCGCTCAACCCTCCATGCTCAAGACCTCCATTGGCACCAGGCCAATTGGCAGATCTCACCAGCCTCAAGCGCGGTGAGGACTATGCTGATGAATGGGCAAAGCGCCAGGCCAAACTGGCCAAGCAAGCAAAGGAAGCAGTGAGGAAATTCAATGAAGACTCTGCTGCTGCTGCTACCGCTGCCGAGGCCTCTGCTAGTAAGCCGAGGAAGGCTATGCCTAAGAAGCCTACGCATAAGTCAAGTGGTTCTCCCTCAATGCCCTCACGGCCAAGTTCCTTAGCAATGCCCTCAAGGCCAGATTCTTCAAAGCCCCCACGGGCAATTCCTAAAACTGCTCCTCCTCCTTCAAAGTCCTCAGCTCCTCCGACAAAGTCTTCAGCTGCTCCGACCAAATCCTCTGCACTTGTGCATCTCGCCACGTGCCAAAGGACTACATGCATCTCAATTGCCTCAGGAGCATCTGCAAGGTCCTCAGCTGGCCCCCTCTACTAAAGACAAAGGCCACTGCTGGATGAGGCCTTCGACCAAGTCCTCACAAGAAGCAGGTCGCCTTCCAAGTGCTCTTTGATGACGATGAGGCTGATGATGAAGAACTTGCCGAAATCATCAGAGACAGGCAGGCCAGGGCCACTAGAGCCAAAGGCAGTAATGTGCCACTGCTATTGGATCCAAAGTTGATCCTCGACTTCATTGACCTATGGCACAAGGACCCTAACACGCCTTTGCCGGAGATGAACCCCACTCCTGGTCAAAGTCATGTTCTGACCGCCTTCATTGAGGAAGAGAAGTGGAAATTTGAAGAAGGCAGAAGGCTGAAGAAAGCGCAGTACAAGAAGCAGCGCTACCTCAAGGACAATGTCCTCACTCTTACCCCTGATCAACTCATTGCCTTGCAAGCTGAGATCAAGCAACCGAGTGATGAATTCAATTGCTACTATGATGATTGGAAGGGCGCCAAGGTCTGGTTCGTCAATCTGACAAAGAAATTCACTTCAAGTGCTGCTGCTCCTGTGCACATTGAAGTTACACCGGCTGAAGCATCTGCTCAGCCCACTGAAGAACATGCCAACACCGCTGATGACATTCAGGCTGCTGAAGAAAATGTAAGTACCAGGGATGATGACTCCATTCCAGCCACTGAAGAAATTGCCAGGGCATCCTCTAGTGGTGCGCCTGAAGAAAATGAAGAAGTCAGGGCAACTGCATTAGTTGCGCCCGAAGAAACTGAACCAAAGTCCTCTGCACCTCCTGCGCCCATACCAACTCCGATCCTTCCATCTGCATCAGATGCGAAGAAGACCAAGGCTGCAGAGCGTGCAGCTGTGAAGAAAAGGAAGGCATCAACTTCATCAAATTCTTCAGCTCAGAAGAAGAAGAAGCCTTTAACAAGCTCATTTCACAACCCAATTGATGTCATTCCTGTCTCATTCATACCATCAAAGGACCTTGTTCCTTTTGGTGAAGATTATGTGATTCCAAGCGAATCCGATGAAGAGAATCCTTCTACTGCTTCATCAGAGCAGTTGGATGAAGAAATTGAAGTGGATGAAATCCCTTCAACACCAGTTGTCTCCTCGCCTATGCCTCAGTTCACTGCTGAAGAGGCCGGCGTTGAAGAAATGGAAGATGAGGATGTGGACATTGGCTGTACCACACATGTGCTAAATGATGATTTTTGGGAAAGTCAGCACCCCAACTCTTCAATGTTCACTTCACTTCAAGCAATTCCTCAGTCCCTAGCTACCACTGAAGTACAAATGGGATCTGAAGAACCTCATGCAACCCCGTCTGTCCATGAAGAATTTCCAGCCACTAGTGCTGAAGAAATTGTAAATGAAGAATTGAAGACCCAGGCTGCAGCTAAAGAAGAGCCTGAAATTCCTCAGTCTGTGGACCTGAGATTGTGATTCCTGAGGTGGTGATGCAAGTGACTGACACTCCTCAGCCCAAGCCAAAGGATCCCTTCTCAAAGAAGCAAAAATTCAAGGCTGATGATTTCTTCGGAGAGCACGTGTTCTTCACTGACTTCAACCCTTATGACAATGCTCGTCTTAGAAGGAAGCGGTTCTGGACTGCCAGCCAGGCCAACTTCTATTCTTCAATGCTGTTCATTAAGGACAAAGTGTGATACCATGAGCATATTCTTCACGTGGACATGGAATCAATGCCTTGCTTCTCTCAAGTCCTCAGTATGCTTCATGATGCAGGCTTGCTCAACTTTTGCTCAGACATAGTTGACTGGAATGAAGAGATCATTCTTCAGTTCTACGCAACACTGCATATCACAGGTGATGCTAATGACATCAACTCTTGGGTGTTGGACTGGATGACCGAAAACACTCACTACAAGGCACCGGCCTCTGAATTGCTTCGAGCCCTGCCAATCAGTCCTCCACCTGACGGTGCTCATTGTTTGTAAGATGAGCCTGAACTCACTGCTCATTACATGCAAGTGCTCATGAAGCCTCTGAAGCCTGGTCAAGCCCCACGTACCAGATTCCTTGTGAAGGAATTGCTGTATGTGCCAAGAACCATCTATCGCATTCTGACGAAGACTATGAGTCCTATCAAAGGCCATGACTCATCCGATGAGGAAATTATTGGGATGATGAAGAATATGCTATTCAACATCATGCATGGCATCCCTATCAATTATCATGATTTCTTCATGAGGACTCTGGCAAATGTTGCACTTTCACCGTTTGAGCTGAAGCCTTATGCTCCTTGGATTATGAGATTCCTCAGAACAAGGTCTTCACTCAACTACAAAGCTGACTTTCAGAATCACCTCAGCTACTTGCCCCCGATTGAAGTCCTCAAGCGGACATATTCCTCAACTGATGAGAAGGGCAAGGCACCAGCTGTTATCAATGAAGGTATTCGTCCATTGGATGGTCAATCCCGCAAAGCTGCATCTTATTCCACCAATGATGACTCTGCCACTCATGATTCTGCTGCCAATGCATCCAAGCCAAATCCTCAAGCCACTGCTCCTCGTGTGATGACTGACCGTGAGCTGCTTCTTAATCTTCACCAGAAGGTGGATCGAAACCACAAATGGGTTAAGCGTCAGTTTGGCTCTATTCTTCACAACATGACGTCTACACATAATGCAGTGAAGAAAAACCATTACTACCTCCATGAAGTTTTTGATCGCACCTGGGCTATTCTGTCACATCTCTATGGTGAAGAAGATCTGAAGCAAATGGGCTTCAAGGAAGATGTTGACTGGTCTGCTCCTCCACCAAAGAAATTCAAGAAGGTCAAGGTTCCTTCCTTGGTCGCCAGTTCATATTCTTCATCGCGCGACACGGACGAGTTCGAAGACTTGGATGACACTGCGGCAGGCCCTACAACGACTCAAGACCCCAATAACACTGGCGCTCCTCCATCATCATGATATTCTTTAGGGGCGTTAGTCCTAATTTTTCAACCCTTTTGGTTATTCGATGACAAAGGGGGAGAAATTTGAGTTAGTCTTCAAGCGGGTCTATCTTATATGGGCGTTTTTTTAAGTTACAACTCTCGTTCTTTTGATGACTTTGCTGGATCGAGTTGTAATCTTAAACTTTATGGTGGCCTGATACTTTTGCTGAGTTCTTCTGCATGCTTATTCCTCATTTATGTCAATGCATGCATGCTGAATTACATCAGTCACCATATTTCATCATGCATTTGAGGAATTCGCCAGTGCGAATTGCCTACATAGTGAGGAACATGATAGCCCTGAGGAATTTGAGAGTCAAAATTCCGACCGTTGCTGTGCTATGCGTCAGCTGTCCCAAAATATCTACCCACCTAACGGTCATATCATTGAAGGGCATTTATGTCTTATCATGTTGGGTTGCTCCCTAGGCTATAAATAGCCGCCCCCTACAACCACTAGCTGGTTGGCTGCTCCGAGAGAAATTGACACTTGTCATTTGAGAGCATCCCATCCTCCGAGGACTTTGAGCGAAAATCATCAAGTCAGGAAAACCCAAACCCAACACCTACAAACCCAAAGTGATTGAGAATCACCGAAGAGATTGATCCTGCGTGGATCCTATACTTGTTACCTTTGAAGACTGTGCTTTTTCCAGACGGTTAGGCGTCAAGGTCTAGAGCATCCAAGAGGAATTGTGGATCGCCGAGTGACCTACTCTGTGAAGGTTTGGAAGTCACCTGAAGACTTACCACGAGTGATTGGGCGAGGTCTGTGTGACCTTAGCTCAAGGAGAATACAGTGAGGACTGTGTGTCCAGGACTGTGTGTCCCCGAGTTTAAATACTCAGCCTCTCCAACCAGACGTACAACTGAGACAGCAGTTGGAACTGGTCTACCAAATCATTGTCTTCACCAAGCTTACTGGTTCTATTTCCTCAACTCTCTCATTTCCTCAGTTATGTTGTTGTGTGCTTGTTCATATCTGTTTGAAGACTTTGACTGAAGACTTTCTCAATTTCCTCAGTTCAATTTCTTCAGTCTGTTCGTCTTCTTTTTGTGTTATCCTGTGTTTACGCTTTCTGTACTCAATGCTTGTCTTCATTACATCATGATGACCATGGTTGTGTTCTATTATGTTTACATTTGAGTACTTATTCCGCTGCTAGTAGTTCTTCATTTAGGAATTTCCTCACCAGCAAATTCCTAAGTGAAGAATTCATAAAAATCGCCTATTCACCCCCCTCTAGTCGATATAACGCACTTTCACCTCCGTCACCATGGTCCGCCATTTCTTCTTCCTTCGCATGACTGGCGACCATCCGGTTGGATGCATCGGCTTCGTTGCAGCGCGGGGTGGTAAGGCAATCTCCCACGCCGGGAAGAATGTGGAGGATGCCCTGAAGAGGTGGGTTCTGATGGATGCCAAGTGCTCCCAGAGCTTGTTGGAGCTGTCGACCAGACTCCCCATCTCCGAGAAGGGGTGGTACTCTGAGAAGATCACGGACCCTTGCCTGACGCCGTTGGTGAAGAAGATGGAGAAGGACCTGAAGAGCGAGAAGCTGACGGGGGCCATGTTCATCAAGGAGTTCTTGAGGCAGCGCATAACACCACTCCAAGATCGCTCCCGCCCCCTGTGGAAGCTCGGGGGCACCGACGACAAGATCCGCCTGCACTAGGACGCCCTTCCCGAGGAGGAGCTGAGCAAGGTGTTGCTTTACTTGATGGGGAAGGACCCGAGCAATCCTCTAGAGGATTGGCTCCTGTTGTACTGTCGAGTCGACGGGGAGGAGGTTGCTGCTGCCATGCCGGTCTTCGACGAGTTCAGGCTCGTGCGGGCGGGGCCTCCCCCGCCGCCTACTGCCTTGTTGCACCTGTCCTTTGGCGACCAATCCTCTGTGGTCACCGAGGACGAGGTTGTGAAGGAATCCTCTGCCCCGCGACAGAGGGAGCTCCTTCGTGACTTCCCTGACGATGATCATGATGATGAGCCTGCGGTGGTGGAGGTGCCTCGCCCTTCTGGACTCACCACGAGATCCGGAGTGTCCTCTTCGAAGCAGCCCAAGCGGGCGGCCGCGAAGAAGGGCAGGACCGCGCTGATTCCTCCGGGCAGTGTTCCGCCTTCGCCGACGGTGTCCCGAGTGGCGGCAACCGCGAGTTCTCCTGCTCCCAAGTGTTTTGCACCGGCTGCCCTGCCTGAGCGCTCGCTGCTGAGCCTGAAGAGGAGCTATGTCTTCGCGGGCCAGTAAGTCTTTTCCTTAGCCTTGCTTGGTAATTCTTGAAGCGGTTCTTAGCGTCTTTGTTTGTCATTAGGCAACAGCCGTCGAAGAAGCAGAAGGAGCGCACATAGGTCGCCGTGGCTGAAGGCGCCGGGGTAGCCCCTGCGGCCCAGGTGAAGGAGAGTGCCGCGGCCCCTGCAGCTCTGGAGGGGGTGCCATCTCCCCAGGGCAGGGAAGCCCGTCCTCAGGAGGTGCCGGCGCCTTTGGCGAGGCTGACCCCACCGGCGCCCATCCTTGCTGCGGCTGCTGAGGTTGAACAGCCTCCGGAGCCCTGGTCCTTCCTGAGGCTGAGGTTTCTGCTGTCTTGGCGGCAAGGGCGTCTTCTCCCCTGCCCAGCGTGCAACCGATCCGTGGCGCTCCTGCCACCTCCGGGGCCCTGGAGGAGGCAAGGGCGGCGCTAGACCTCCTCCAGGGTGAACTTCGGGGCCTGGATCGTCACTCAGCGCAGGGACGCCTGGGGCTGATTTCTGGTTGGCTCCAAGCCGACGCGTCCGTCCGCGTGGCCTGTGGCTTTGCAAAGGAAGCCCAGAAGGTGCTCGGGGTGCTTGCCACTGGGCGCGACTTGGCGTGGAAGGAGGCCACAGAAGCTGAGGATCGGTGCCGCGTGGTGGAGGCTGAACTGAAGGCTCTTCAGGATCAGCGGGCTACCCAGGCTAGCCAGCTCCAGGAGCGTGAGGAGAAGCTGAAGGCCCAGGAGGCTGCCATCACTGATCGAGACGCCGAGGTGAAGAAGGCGGCCTTGGAGCAGGCTGCGGAGCGCGACCGCCCGACGAAGCTGAAGAAGGAGGCGGAGGCGGCCCAGGCAGCTTTTGCCGGGGCCAAGGAGGCGGCCGCCATGGAGCGCAGCACCCTTGCTTCTCTCAAGGCGAGGTTCCACAAGGCTCAGCAGTTGCTTTTTGGGATGATCCCTTGAAGAAGGCGATGACGACGACCCCAAGGGAGAGCCCTGCTGTTTTGCTCCCTGAAGTCTTGGCGGTGCTCGAAGATGCTGTCGACGGTTTTGCCTCTTTGGTGGAAAGCAAGGCGCGCTTGCTCTCTTCCTCAGCCCTTACGTGTGTCTTCAGCCATCTCTATCTCTAGGACGCCGGCTTCAACTTCTCCTCCTTCCTTGCTCTAGTGGACTCCGATTCCCAGGACGCTGCCGCTGCCGCCGTGAGGAGCTCCGTGGACGCCATGTTGAGTAAGTTCCTGGTCATCGGTCCTTTGACCGAGGCCGAGGGAAAGGGCGACGCGCCTGGCGACGAGGCTCCGCTGACGGGTGACGGTGGCGCCCAGGTTTGAAGAGGTGGCCTGGTGACATAGCTCTTTCCTACTTGTGAAAGGACAAGTGCTCCCTAGGTGGTTTTGGTAATTAATGTCAACATATCTCTTGTTGGACTAACACTTTTATCTAGTATGTTTCAGATAAGTTCAACAATGGAGTGGCATGGACTAAAGGATGTGGGAACTCCTTCAAGATGCTAAGGACAAAGGATTGGCTCAAGCTCAAAAGCTCAAGACTCTTCATTTTACATTTTAGTGATCCAAGATCACACTGAGTCTATAGGAAAAGCCAATACTATCAAGGAGGGATGAGGTGTTGCTTAATGAGCCTCTTGCTTCATGTGCTTAGTGATATGCTCCAAAACCCTCAGCTACTTTCCCACTTCCAAAAATGACCTAAACCTAAAGCCCAAATCGGTCACACCGATTCTTTCTATCCGGCGCCACCGATTCCAAAAGTCATAGCCACTGCCACAAACCCTAAGCAAATCGGTCTTACCGATAGGGATCTCGGTCTCACCGAGATGGGATTGTAATCTCTCTGTGTATGTCCATTATCAAAATCAGTCTCACCGAGTTTGAGCAATCGGTACTACCAGATCACAATGCAAACTCTCTGGAAAGCTTATTACCAAAATCGGTCTCATCGAGTTTGTGTAATCGGTCAAACCGAGTTTGCCTGACCAACTCTCTGGAAATCTTGTTACCAAAATCGGTCTCACCGAGTTTGTGTAATCGGTCTTACCGAGATTACGTTATGCCCTAACCCTAACCATATCGGTCTCACCGAGTTGCATTTCGGTCCCAGTGAAAATCCTAACGGTCACATTATCTGCTAAATCGGTCTTACCGAGTTTAACGATTCGGTCCCACCGAGTTTGGTAGATTGTGTGTAACGGTTAGATTTTGTGTGGAGGCTATATATACCCCTCCACCTCCTCTTCATTCGAGGAGAGAGCCATCAGACTGAACCTACACTTCCAGCATACATTTTCTAAGAGAGAACTACCTACTCATGTGTTGAGGCCAAGATATTCCATTCCTACCATATGAATCTTGATCTCTAGCCTTCCCCAAGTTGCTTTCCACTCAAATCTTCTTTCCACCAGATCCAAAACCTATGAGAGAGAGTTGAGTGTTGGGGAGACTATCATTTGAAGCACAAGAGCAAGGAGTTCATCATCAACGCACCATTTGTTACTTCTTGGAGAGTGGTGTCTCCTAGATTGGCTAGGTGTCACTTGGGAGCCTCCGACAAGATTGTGGAGTTGAACCAAGGAGTTTGTAAGGGCAAGGAGATCGCCTACTTCGTGAAGATCTACCGTAGTGAGGCAAGTCCTTCGTGGGCGACGGCCATGGTGGGATAGACAAGGTTGCTTCTTCATGGACCCTTCGTGGGTGGAGCCCTCCGTGGACTCGCACAACCGTTACCCTTCGTGGGTTGAAGTCTCCATCAACGTGGATGTACGATAGCACCACCTATCGGAACCACGCCAAAAACATCCGTGTCTCCAATTGCGTTTGAATCCTCCAAACCCTTCCCTTTACATTCTTGCAAATTGCATGCTTTACTTTCCGCTGCTCATACACTCTTTGCATGCTTGCTTGATATGTATTGTGAATGTTAAACTAGTGCCTAAACTCCACTTAAACTTAAGGAATCTTAAAAACTGCAACTTTGGTACTTAGTGTCTAATCACCCCCCCTCTAGACACTTCTTCTCAAGGTCCTACAAGTGGTATCAGAGCCTTGTTCTCCATTGCTTTGGTTTAATCACCATTGGAGGAAGATGGATGAGTCTACTATTGGGAGTCTTAGACATAGAGTGCCTATTCTTGATGGAGAGTATTTTCATGAGTGGAAAAATGAGATGCTTGTTATTTTCAATCAATATCATTTGAACAAGTACATTGCTAGCCCTTGTGCACCTTATGTTGATCCTATGCATCCTACCCATGATGAGTCAATTGACATGATTAAGAATCTTAGAACTGCCGAACTTATCATTAGAGGATTGCCTAGAAACTTGATTGGATGCTTGCCTACTTTTAAGTGCGCCTACACCATATGGAAATTTCTTGAGGAACGATTTCCAGATTATTCCTTGAAAAATCTTGATGAAATTCTCCATAAGTCTATTGCCTTGAGTAAGATGAATTCTAGTGATCCTATGTTTGGTGATCGTCTATTTGAGCTTACAAACCTTATGCGTGCCAAAGGAAATGTTGGTATTATTAGTGATATTATTTCCGAAGATATAAAAATTCATAAGCAAGATCATTGTCAAACTCATTCTAATGAACACCCTCTCTAGGACTTGATCCACCACATGACGATGTTGAACATGGATACTATGATGAGGATGATGATAGTGACTTCGATCTTGATGATGCAATGAGACACTTTGGTCTTATGCAAATCTTCGGGGATATATGTCAGGAGGAAAGGAATGGGTTCTTGATAGTGGATGTACCGATCACATGACCGGAGATAAAGACATGTTTCGTGAGCTTTCTGATAATGATAGTCCTCGAAAGTATGTCACTTTCGGTAACAACTCAAAGGGTAAGGTGGTTGGCCTCAGTAAGGTGGCCATATCACATGATAGCTCCATACAAAATGTCATGCTCGTTGAATCTCTTGGATACAACCTACTTTCAGTATCTAGACTTGCTGATTTCGGTTTCAATGTCTTATTTACTAAAGTTGACTGCCAAGTGTTTCGTCGAGACAATCATAAAATGGTCTTTACCGGTGTGCGTAGAGGTGATCTATACATTGTTGATTTCACTAAAAAGGCTCAACCTAAAACTTGCTTCATTGCTAAATCCTCAAAAGGTTGGTTATGGCATAGAAGACTAGGTCATGTTGGTATGCGAAACCTTGACAAGCTTATTAAAGGAAATCATATCCTTGGAGTTGATGATGTCATATTTGATAAGGATAGACTTTGTAGTGCTTGTCAAGCAGGTAAACAGGTTGGAGGAAGACATCCTGTCGTGGAATTGTCACGACATATGTCCTCTTGCAAGGACTTAGTCGCGAGGCCAACGCATCTATGTGGTAGCTTGAGAGTGGTTGGGCGGAATCGAGAGATGCTAGGCAGATCATCACACAAGACAAGGATTTAGACAGCTTTGGGCCCCGGGAAACATCATCCGGAATAGCCCTAAATGCTGTTTGAGGCTAGGTCTCATTATGCTCATCGAGAGTCGTCGCATAAGCCGGCTCCCCCCTTTGTGTCTAGCCCTAGATATTGTTTCTTGTTGCTTGTCCCTCTTTGGGGTGCCCTGCCCCTCCTTATAAAAGTTAGAGGGGCGGGTTACATGTGGAGTCCAAATAGGATTAGGACTAGCCTATCTTCTACTAGAAGCCGGGTACAAGTCCGGGTCTTGATTCCTTGTAAGGGAGATATTCCTCACGCCTTTCCTCTTAAGCCGGCCTACCATAACGTAAGCCGGCCTTCTGGGCCTTGAGCCTCCTGGGCCCCCGGGTCTTGTCGCTCCTCTGATCTGCTTGCCAGGTCACCCATAAGCCGCCAGGATCGGGTAGGTCACTTAGTGTGTCGTCCAGTCAGGGCGGGTCATTAGTGAGTCGCCAAGTCCGGCTGGGTTATACTTCCGGCCGGGTTACTCCGCGGGGTATATCCCCGACATTAGCCCCCAAGTTTAGCTTGGATTTATCCATGGTAAACTTATGCTGCAAAATAAACACAAGAACAAATTTGACAGATTGTATTCCGGGTTAAAAATTCTTGTACGTCGGCACCTGATCATCCTTAATTCCTTGTGCTCCGGGTTAAATAAGCTAGCTTCATACTCAATTTGCTGATGTTGGTTTCTCACAGAAAAATATTGTGAAGAATAATCCACTTGAGTCGGCTTCCAAGGTGCCGGGTTAAATAATTTTGGTCTTCAAATACTCATCTGATATTCTACCGGCTTGAAGATGTAAAACTTGCCGGTTTATCATTACCAAAAACTGCTGGATTATAAAACAGACGATGCCGGGTCATAATTGTTGTTGACATCGGGTCATGTAATTGATCTTCCTAATTTACTCAAAGCCGAGAATTTGAAGATGTTCCTTCTTTATATGCATAATACCTATAGCCCCCAAGTCTTAAGAGGAGAACATAGTGATAACTTAAGACTTGCTTCAATATAGAAATCCGGGTTATTCATCTCAGTCATTAGTCATAAACTGAATATTCCACATATGTAGCCCCCAAGTGCCGGGTTGTCATGCTTGCAGAAACCTGGGACTTGTAATTGCCTTATGCTCATAAAAACTTCAACCAGTGTAGCCCCCAAGGGCCGGGTCATTATGCAATAATGAGCAGGGACTTTGTAAATAATTCATTAATAATAACATCATATGATGTAATCTCCACCATGGGGCTTGAACCCACGTCCATAAGGTTAAGAGCTTTGTACTTTACCAACTGAGTAGTGGACCCTTCAATATAATGGATTAAGACTTGTGTACCTTGAATTGTTGACAGGAGCAATTGGTAGCCCCCAAGGGCCGGCTCATTTAAAATGTGATGAGTCAGGTCTTCGATAAGTTGAGAAAAAATTGACTTTGCATTAGCCCCCAAGTGCCATGGTGCATGCTGGCAGTGACATGGGACTTGTATATTCGATGTAATCTCAATCTGAATAATGTAGCCCTCAAGTGCCGGGTCGTAAGCCTGCAGCGACTCGAGACTATTCCTTTCATTGTAGAATAAATCATATCCATTGATAAAATAATAGCCATTGCGCTGAAGCGACTTTGAAAACCTCAATTATAACACTAGTTATTGATAATCACAATAGAATTCCAGTCATGTTGGCTATTTAAGATTTGAACAATATAATCCGGTATGAAAACCTCAATCATTCAATATCATCATGAAAATCCAGCCAGTTTTGGCTATTAAAGATTTGAATACCTCATCGGTTGACAAGTAAATCCGGAGTTTAAATACCAGGCGGCTCTTGGCCGATGCGCATTTATTGTAACCCGGTGGCGTATAGCCTTTGAGAAAATCAAGAATTAATAACCCTTTTGAGACATCAATTTCAATCTTTGATGATGGGCTTGAACTTGATCATTTATGTAAGCCATAGCTCTGTAGATCCTGCACAGAGTTTAAACAACATATGCCCTGGCGACTTAATGTCAAAAGCCAGGGTGGGTAACCACCCAAATATAGTCTTATCCTGCACACAAGTAGATCACAAGATCCCTATGATCCTTTGAATGATACCGCCGGTTTATGTGACCCGGACAGTGAAGTTGATAACTCGACTCTATAAGAGCCGGCACATATGATATTTGTGACAACTCAAATACTTGCGATTGTATAAAAATAGATAAAAATTTTCAGGCTTCTGATTCGAATACGATCAGTAAACCATTCCAAAGGGGTTAAGCTAAGATTCGAATACGATCATATAGCCCCTAGTGGCGTTGGCGATGCCGATCAAAGTGGGTATCGACAGCTATGTTCTCTTTGGTTCGAATACGACCCATGTTTGAACAGGAAGCCCCCAAGTGACCTTAAGAGTTGTTTAGCGACGCTGATTCGAATACGATCCACGTCGATTCCCAAAGGGGTTGAGCTATGATTCGGATACGATCAAGAAGCCCCCAAGTAGGTTCAACAGTTTGCTAATCAAAAGGGTATCAACAGCTATGTTCTCTTTGGTTCGAATACGACCTATGTTTGAACAGGAAGCCCCCAAGTGACCATATAAGTTTTGGCATTGCGCCGATCAAGAGAGTACTGATAGCTGTGCCCGATGAGCAGGAAGCCCCCAAGTGACCATAATAAGATAAGCCGTAAGACAAGATACCTATGTTTGAACCGCGCATCATGGCAGCAAGTTCTTTTTGGCACCCTTTAATCTTTCCGAGAACTCGAACTTGCGAGAGATTAATTCTTTTTGAACCAGAAGTTTAAACCGGATTTAAAAGCTTCAAAACTTTGATAGAGATAAATTTACCTTGAGCCGGATTTGAACCGGATTTGAGAGCTTCAAAACCTTGCGGTAAATAAATTTCCCTTGAACCGGTTTTTAAACCAGATATTAAGAGTGTCAGTGCTTTGTGGGAGAGAGGTGTCTCTTGAATCGGATTTTAAACCGGAGTCCTTCTTTTTAAGCCGGAAATTTTTTGACGGCCTTTAATTTTTTTACCAATATAGCGGTAGCCTCTGGAACCGGGTTACCTTCCCTCCAATGACCCAGAGTTCTTCAATCCATTGAAACCGGCTAATTTTGCCGAGCCATAC
Organism: Triticum dicoccoides; assembly: GCF_002162155.2. Lineage (NCBI taxonomy): Eukaryota > Viridiplantae > Streptophyta > Magnoliopsida > Poales > Poaceae > Triticum > Triticum dicoccoides. The sequence goes on along the minus strand of NC_041389.1, from coordinate 199,021,811 downwards.
CATTGTAGCCCCCGAGTCTCAAGATGACTCGAAGAGTTGGCTTGAGATTCTCCATATTTGGCCATAGCAGAAGGTGTATATTATTGGCGCTGATAGCATGATGTGAATCCATAGAAGGTTGAGGTGACTGCGGCCGGTTATAAATGATCCCGTATGAGCTGTGTCAGCAACTCGGCCAATGGTTCATTCCAACTGGCTGATTGAAGTTAACCAACCTGTAGTGGTGGCGACTTGTGCACCTGCCCATTGAACCATCCAGTGCAGACGGCGGCTGATAATATATGATAATTTGCCTCTAATTTGTTGGAAGAAAACCGGGCTTCCCAAGTAGTGACTTGCTCATACTCAATAAACAGCTCATCCAGACAAGTGCGGCCCGGTGTATCGATGTAGACCAGGCCACGAGAAACGAACGACAAGGACGACCGCGACTTCAGAGGCGGCACAAACAGATGAGTCGACCACGGCGTTATAAACCGGCGCAGACGGGCGAGTTAGCCACATCATGTTGACGTAAACTGGTCTGCAGAATGACGGCTTGCACATATATTCATCAAGCTTGATGGTATGGTCAGATGCTAATGCATTATAATGGTGGCGCGAGGTATACATCCATGACACGGCCATAGCGTTTTGCGATGAATAATTGCTCCTACAAAAATAATATCGCAAGCCGGAGTAATTTGTTCTTTTTTTAAGAAAACAATATATAATATAAAAATATACTGGATGGATTTCACCTGATATGTTAAGCCAGAAATTATTCACCGCGGAGTTGAGGATCACCACGGTGACGCTGAAATTAATGACGGCCGAGTCGACCGCGGGAGCAGACAGATGAGTCGGCCCGGCGTTGTAAGACGGTGCGGCCAAGCAAGCTGTCCTCCACGTTGTAAGCCGGCGCGTGAACCGACCGTGAGGGCGGACGGGCGAGTCGTCCGTGGCGTTGTAAGTCGGTGCGGACGGGCGAGTCGGCCGACATATTGATGTAAACCGGACCGCGATACGCCTGTCCGTGAAGCCGCGCGACACAGTCGAACGTGCATCTAGGGTATAACACCACCCTTTTTTTAATAATTGCCCTGCGTAAAAATATTACAAGACAGAGTAATTGTTGTCGGATGAATTAACATGTATTGATAAAATACACAGGAAAAATAACACCCGATATTTTTTGCCGGATGCTGGCACTGGATGATGCATAGTGCTGCTTTTGTTTTTGACAGGAGAGTTGATTAGTTCTTTGTCTTCTAGTGCCTGAGGTCTCCACGCAACTTTCGCCCCCTGAGCAGAGTTTTTCTTTTCCTTCTCAGTTTACTAGTTGATGTACTGTATCTTCCTGATGTCCAATGGAATAATACTTAACTGCATCCGCTTGGGTGGACCATGCTAGTTTTGGCAGCGACTCAAACGCATGGCAGCTCGGCAGGGGTGCGACTGGAGCAATGAGGCAAGCTGGCGGCTTGCGGGTGCCGCGGCTCCACGTTGTAGCGGCGGAAGTAAGGCGGAGACGGCAGAGAATCGGGGAGACCGCGGTGGTAGGCGGCTCAAAACGCAAGGCTCAGCAGCTCCCAGTGTTGTCAAGCAGAAGGACGAGCCAGCAGCAGCCTTCACACGACGGCGGCTGTTGAAGCAGAGACGGAGTGGAGCAGGTATGGCCAGCACGAGGTTGGAAATGATTCGGAGTTGGCATGCACCCACGACCAAATCCTCCTTCAATTTGTTGTTGGTTTGACTTTTCTTCTTGTGCTGATGGACCAATGAATGGATCACTCGGGGGTTGACCCTTGCCTGCACACACGCTTGTTGATCGATCGGATTCGACGGATCACTTTGCGTCGGCGGCGCATAGTAGAACTCCAAACCCTCGACAGCGGCCTTTGACGCTACGGGCGACTCGGCAACGGAGCAGAATCCGGGTCGTGGTCTCTTCCCTAATACTACTAGTAGATCCACGTACTAGTACTCATGGCTGGCTTGATCAAAGGAATGATTAAAAAACGAATCTGGAGCTTGCCGTACAGGTTACACCTTCCATAAATCTGAGTTTTAACATGAGCGGTACCCGCGTACTTGATGGATCATAGTCTTGCCTTCAAGCAACAGTAACTTAATTTTTTACTGGAAGTAGTACTACTCCGAGCAACAGTAGCAGCACTCCTTGGCAGATCAATTTATGAGAACGCCTCGTATTTTGACTCTTGTCTCGTCATGCATGTGCTGATTGATCCGACCCGGCGCACGACAGCTATAGAAAAAGTCCTGTCGGCCTTTGGAGTAGAAACCTGGCAAATAAATCACCTTTGCATAGAAGATCTCGTCTCGGACTTGGTGGATTGAAATGACGCGACGGCGGCATACTGAACCCTAATCTCTCAATCTTCCAACTTGCATGCCGGGTTATCATGCGCGCTTTTCGTGCATGCGCTTTTTCCTTTGACATAACGCGAGCTTCACGATCCCTGACGGAAATCCCTTCAAGAACTCAACACCACCGTGCGCAGGCCCCACGGTGGGCGCCAACTGTCGTGGAATTGTCATGGCAGATGTCCTCTTGCAAGGACTTAGTCGCGAGGCCAACGCATCTATGTGGTAGCTTGATAGGGGTTGGGCAGAATCGAGAGACGCTTGGCGGATCATCACACAAGACGAGGATTTAGACAGCTTCGGGCCCCGGGAAACATCATCCGGAATAGCCCTACATGTTGTTTGAGGCTAGGTCTCATTATGCTCATCGAGAGTCGCCGCATAAGCCGGCTCCCCCCTTTGTGTCTAGCCCTAGATATTGTTTCTTGTTGCTTGTCCCTCTTTGGGGTGCCCTGCCCCTCCTTATATAAGTTAGAGGGGCGGGTTACATGTGGAGTCCAAATAGGATTAGGACTAGCCTATCTTCTACTACAAGCCGGGTACAAGTCCGGGTCTTGATTCCTTGTAAGGGAGATATTCCTCACGCCTTTCCTCTTAAGCCGGCCTACCATAACGTAAGCCGGCCTTCTGGGCCTTGAGCCTCCTGGGCCCCCGGGTCTTGTCGCTCCTCTGATCCGCTTGCCAGGTCACCCATAAGCCGCCAGGATCGGGTAGGTCACTTAGTGTGTTGTCCAGTCAGGGCGGGTCATTAGTGAGTCGCCAAGTCCGGCTGGGTTATACTTCCGGCCGGGTTACTCCGCGGGGTATATCCCCGACACATCCCGTGAAGAACATCATGACCACAAGGAGGCCACTCGAGCTACTTCACATGGATCTTTTCGGTCCCAACTCCTACAAGAGTCTCGGTGGAAATTCTTTTGGTCTAGTTATAGTTGATGATTTTTCAAGATTTACGTGGGTGTTCTTTCTTGATGATAAATCGCAGGTCCAAAAGATCGTCAAAAACTTCGCTAGGAAGGCCCAAAATCAATTTGAAGTGAAGATCAAGAAGGTTCACAGCGACAACGGAACGGAGTTCAAGAACGCAAATGTGGACACCTTTCTTGACGAAGAAGGGATTTCACACGAGTTCTCGGCTACGTACATACCTCAACAAAACGGAGTTGTTGAAAGGAAGAACCGGACGCTCATCAAAATGGAGAGAACGATGCTTGATGAGTACAAGACGCCGAAGCACTTTTGGGCAGAAGCGGTTGAGACAGCTTGTCATGCAACAAATCGCCTACATCTTCACAAGCTACTCGGCAAGACGGCATACGAGCTCCTCACCGGTAACAAACCCCAAGTTGGATACTTTCGAGTATTTGGCTCAAAGTGCTACATTCTTGATAAACATCGTCGTTCTAAATTTGCTCCTAAATCTCATGAAGGTTTCCTACTAGGTTATGGCTCAAACTCTCACACTTACCGTGTCTACAACAATTTCACCCGAAAGGTTGAAGAGACGGTAGATGTGAAGTTTGATGAATCTAACAGCTCGCAAGTAGAGCAATTGCCAATTGATGTAGGTGACAAAGATCCTTCGGAAGCAATCCAAGACTTGTCTATTGGCAAGGTTCGTCCAACGGAGGTGAAGGAGAGTACCTCGTCCGTCCAAGTGGAAGCTTCTACTTCCCGACAGGTTGGGAAGATGAAGAAAACGAGGAAGTGCATCAAGATGAACGTCAACAACCTCGTTCTCCACCACGACAAGAGAACGACAACGCCAACAATGAAGAAGGCCAAGAAGAAGAGGAACAAGATGAAGAAGATGTTCAACGAAGACCCAAGCAAAAGCTTTCACGAGTTCGAGCAAGAATTGCTAAAGATCATCCCGTCGAGCAAATCTACAATGACATTCAAACCGGGAGAATCACTCGCTCTAAAACTCGTTTAGCTAACTTTTGTGAAAACTATTCCTTCATCTCTAGCATTGAACCTATGAAGGTTGAAGAAGCATTGGAAGATCCGGATTGGATAAATGCTATGCATGAAGAGCTACATAACTTTGAGAGGAACCAAGTTTGGACATTGGTTGAAAAGCCCGACAACAACCACAACGTCATCGGTACCAAATGGGTGTTTCGCAACAAGCAAGATGAAGATGGACAAGTAGTTCGCAACAAAGCACGTCTCGTCGCTAAAGGCTACACACAAGTCGAAGGTATGGACTATGGTGAGACTTACGCCCCTGTTGCTAGACTTGAGTCCATTCGCATCTTACTTGCCTATGCTAATCATCATGATATCACCTTGTATCAAATGGACATTAAAAGTGCTTTTCTAAATGGTGAAATACATGAGGAAGTTTATGTTAACAACCTCCCGGATTTGTCAATCCTAAGAAACCCAATCATGTTTACAAACTTCACAAAGCTCTTTATGGTCTTAAACAAGCTCCTAGAGCATGGTATAAATGCTTAACCAAGTTCCTTATTGAAAAAGGTTTTGAAATTGGGAAAATTGATTCTACTCTTTTTACTAAAAGGGTTAATGGAGAACTATTTGTGTGCCAAATCTATGTTGATGATATTATATTTGGTTCAACTAACCCTCATTTTAGTGAAAAGTTTGGGAAGCTAATGTCGGAGAAGTTTGAGATGTCTATGATGAGTGAACTCAAATTCTTTCTTGGGTTGCAAATCAAGCAAACTAAGGAAGGTACCTTTGTTTCTCAAATGAAGTACACCAAGGACTTATTCAAGAAGTTCAACATGCAAGAATGCAAAGGTATGTCTACACCCATGCCTACTAGTGTACATCTTGATTTGACCAAAGATAGTGAACCGGTTGATCAAAAGGTTTATCGCTCTATGATTGGTTCATTATTATATCTATGTGCTTCACGTCCCGATATCATGCTAAGTGTGTGCATATGTGCACGATATCAAGCTGCTCCTAAAGAATGTCATCTTAAGGCCATGAAAAGGATAGTGAGATACTTAATCCATACACCAAACTTTGGCATTTGGTATCCTAAGAGGGCCTCTTTCGATCTTGTTGGCTATTCCGACTCGGACTATGCCGGAGACAAGGTTGATAGAAAGTCCACTTCGAGTACTTGTCAATTTCTTGGTAGATCTCTTGTGTCTTGGTCCTCCAAGAAACAAAACTCGGTATCCTTATCCACCGCCGAAGCTGAATATATTGCCGCTGGTTCATGTTGTGCTCAATTACTTTGGATGACCCAAACTCTAAAAGATTATGGGATATATGTGAGACATGTTCCATTGCTTTGTGACAATGAAAGTGCTATCAAAATTGGTCATAATCCTGTGCAATATTCTCGAACTAAGCATATTGAAGTTCCTCATCATTTCATTCGAGATCATGTTGCTAAGGGTGACATTGATCTTAAGCATGTTCGCACCGAAAAGCAATTAGCAGATATATTCACTAAACCTCTTGATGAGAAAGTGTTTTGCAGGTTAAGAGGAGAATTGAACATCATTGATGCTTCAAACTTGGAGTAGAAACTCCATTGGATACATGCAAGACATGAGCTTATGACTAATCCTTGATATTTCTCTTATGGTGAAAATCTTATGTCTTGGATATATTTGCATCTTGTATGTTATCTAACCCATGTAGGTACTTGGTGGAATCAAATTCCATGAGATTGTAATCTACTCACATCTTGAGCAATCTCTACATCACCAAGTCTCTACACTATGGTGGTTGAAGATAAGGAAGCACGGAACCACTTAAACATATCCTTTGACAAATTCTATGTTGAGCTTCATGATTGTCATTTTGGATACACAAGTGCTCTTCCTTGCAAGAACTAACCCATGTAGGTAGATGGACTCAAATTCCAAGTGGTGCTCCAAATTCTTGATGAGCTACATCAACCTTGAGCAACCCACACAAGTTCAACTACATGGACTACACCACCAACCAAGGTATGTCATTCCATCTTAGAGAAGCTTTACTCCAAGTAATGAGCTAAAGCAACTCGACAAGATGTGAATACATCAAGATGCTTAAACAAAAAATGGCAACCCCATTTTGAGCTTAAACGATGAGTATGACCTGTGATCAAGTGATCTCACTTGACTCCTAAGTCAATATACTCTAACATAGGTGACTTTGTCGCCGACCATCTCTAGATGAAGTTCTCCTGTGTTCTTTTCTGTGTTTTTGCATTTGTCTCATGCATATTTGTTTCCCCTTTCAAAAAAAAACTTCATCTAGATTTCTTTCTGTTTGCTATGCATTTTTCTGCATTCCAATTCATTGCACATCTTTAAGTAAATTCCTTGCAAATCTTTGTGAGATCTTACTAGTCTAAGTGAGCTGAGGTGACAAGTGTTTTCTCTGAGATGAACTCGGTTTCACCGATTTGTTATTTTCGGCCCAACCGAATCCTTTCGGTACAACCGAAGCATACCACTCGGTGCCACCGATTTCACAACAGGAAAAACAGTTTGCCACATATTCTATGTTTCTTTTGATCCAACTCCACTCAATGAATCTTGTCCTCTACAAGCATCACATTTTTATCATTGCTTTGTGCTGTGTCTCAAGGACCAAACCCATTAGACAGATTCCAGAAGACCCTTCTTGGAAATTGATGTCAAAGGGGGAGAGAGAGAACATCAAAGCTTATCATTTAGAAAGAGATCCTTAAGGGGGTGAGAGATCTTCTAGGGGGAGAGACCCTCAAAGGGGAGAGAGAGATCTCCAGGGGGAGAGAATACTTAAGTAGAAAGTATTTCTCAAGGATCCCAGATGCTTAGTGTTCAAGAGGAGAGATGCCCACATGTCTTCTTGAGGGGAGAGACATGTTCATATGATCTGTTGTGCTTATTTGCATTAGCATACATTAGCTCTGTCCATCATTCATATCTTTCAGCTCTGATTTTCTATTCCCTATCTTCTCCCAGTATCCCATGTTAGATTCAGGGGGAGCAAGATATCTAAGGGAAAGAAATCATTTAAATTCATTGCATATCTTTACTCTTGGGGACATGTCTAATCCAATGTGGTACTTAGTACTCACTCTCTACATGTCATCCCAGTCTTGGTATTCTTGTGGTTTCTTCTGTTTGCTCTGGCTAGTAGATGTATCTGTGTTATCTAACCATGTTTACGCAGCTTCATCCCATCCCAAGCCAACTCAAGACTACAAGGTAAGTATATGCATCACAATCATGTGTATGAGGAATTCTTGCTGATGTACATACTGTTTGCAAGAAGGACTCATGAGCATGAAAGGTATTTTCTTTAATATACTTTGCTCTAATGCATATGGCCAAGATACATGTAACACATTCCTACTCTATCATGGTTATGCTCTCACATGCCTCTCTATTCCATATTCACATGATTGCATACATGTAGGGGGAGCCTATGCTTGTTACATGTCCTTCCAAAGCTTTACTTGCTATTTTTTATATCTTTATCTAAAGCTTTGATGTATGTTGTCATCAATTACCAAAAAGGGGGAGATTGAAAGCACAAGTGCTCCCTAGGTGGTTTTGGTAATTAATGTCAACATATCTCTTGTTGGACTAACACTTTTATCTAGTATGTTTCAGATAAGTTCAACAATGGAGTGACATGGACCAAACGACGTGGGAACTCCTTCAAGATGCTAAGGACAAAGGATTGGCTCAAGCTCAAAAGCTCAAGACTCTTCATTTTACATTTTAGTGATCCAAGATCACATTGAGTCTATAGGAAAAGCCAATATTATCAAGGAGGGATGAGGTGTTGCTTAATGAGCCTCTTGCTTCATGTGCTTAGTGATATGCTCCAAAACCCTCAGCTACTTTCCCACTTCCAGAAATGACCTAAACCTAAAGCCCAAATCGGTCACACCGATTCTTTCTATCCGGTGCCACCGATTCCAAAAGTCATAGCCACTGCCACAAACCCTAAGCAAATCGGTCTTACCGATAGGGATCTCGGTCTCACCAAGATGGGATTGTAATCTCTCTGTGTATGTCCATTATCAAAATCGGTCTCACCGAGTTTAAGCAATCGGTACTACCGAGATCACAATGCAAACTCTCTGGAAAGCTTATTACCAAAATCGGTCTCACCGAGTTTGTGTAATCGGTCAAACCGAGTTTGCCTGACCAATTCTCTGGAAAGCTTGTTACCAAAATCGGTCTCATCGAGTTTGTGTAATCGGTCTTACTAAGATTATGTTATGCCCTAACCCTAACCATATCGGTCTCACCGAGTTGCATTTCGGTGCCACCAAAAATCCTAATGGTCACATTATCTGCTAAATCGGTCTGACCGAGTTTAACGATTCGGTCCCACCGAGTTTGGTAGATTGTGTGTAACCGTTAGATTTTGTGTGGAGGCTATATATACCCCTCCACCTCCTCTTCGTTCGAGGAGAGAGCCATCAGACTGAACCTACACTTCCAGCATACATTTTCTGAGAGAGAACTACCTACTCATGTGTTGAGGCCAAGATATTCCATTCCTACCATATGAATCTTGATCTCTAGCCTTCCCCAAGTTGCTTTCCACTCAAATCTTCTTTCCACCAGATCCAAAACCTATGAGAGAGAGTTGAGTGTTGGGGAGACTATCATTTGAAGAACAAGAGAAAGGAGTTCATCATCAACACACCATTTGTTACTTCTTGAAGAGTGGTGTCTCCTAGATTGGCTAGGTGTCACTTGGGAGCCCCCGACAAGATTGTGGAGTTGAACCAAGGAGTTTGTAAGGGCAAGGAGATCGCCTACTTCGTGAAGATCTACCGCTAGTGAGGCAAGTCCTTCGTGGGCGACGGCCATGGTGGGATAGACAAGGTTGCTTCTTCGTGGACCCTTCGTGGGTGGAGCCCTCCGTGGACTCGCGCAACCGTTACCCTTCGTGGGTTGAAGTCTCCATCAACGTGGATGTACGATAACACCACCTATCGGAACCACGCCAAAAACATCCGTGTCTCCAATTGCGTTTGAATCCTCCAAACCCTTCCCTTTACATTCTTGCAAGTTGCATGCTTTACTTTCCGCTGCTCATACACTCTTTGCATGCTTGCTTGATATGTATTGTGAATGTTAAACTAGTGCCTAAACTCCACTTAAACTTAAGGAATCTTAAAAACTGTAACTTTGGTACTTATTGTCTAATCACCCCCTTCTAGACACCTCTTCTCAAGGTCCTACAACTTGTCCTGCATCATGTAGCATGGGGAGGCGTTTAAAACTGTTTGCTTGGAACAATATGTTTCGTAATAATTAGATTATGGTTCCTCGACTTTTTCGTTTACCTTGTTGTTCTGCGTCGGCAGAGCCCGGCCCTGCGCGTACCTCAACTGCCGTTGGGTCATCCGGATCGCCAGGACGAGCCCAAGGGGTGAGGGGCTACGTGGCCAATTAGGCTCCTGAGACGCGATGCTCAGGAGTCCTCCTTGACGTGCGAATAGCTTAGGAAAAGGTGCAGAGGCAAGCCTTGGTGTTCTACATCGGCAGGGCCCGGCCCCGCGCATGCCTCAGACGCTGTTGGGTTGTGTGGATTGCCAGAACGAGCCCAAGGGGTGAGGGGCTACGTGACCAGTTAGGCTCCTGAGACGTGGTGCTCAGGAGTCCCCCTTGACGTACGAACGACTTGAAAAGGAAGGGTGAGAGCCAGGCCTTGGCATTCTGCGTCAGCAGGGCCCGACCCCACGTATGCCTCAACCACCGTTGGGTCGTCCGGATCACTAGGACAAGCCAAAGGGGCGAGGGGCTACGTGGCCAGTTAGGCTCCTGAGACGCGATGATCAGGAGTCCACCTTGACGTACAAACCGACCATCATACCTTTTCCTCGCTAAGCTCTCGCTTGGGAGGGGTGCAGGAAGACCACGCCCATGAGGCCTGGCGAGGTGGGGTACGCCAAGCGTGACCTGAGCGTAGCCCCCGTGCCCAGCCCCCTTGCGCTACCCTTCCGAGGGAGAGCAGCGCGGTGAGGCTGGTCACTGAGCCCGGAGGCTCCCTGAGGTTAATGCGGCCGCTTGGCCACCCTCAGTTGTTTATCACAAGCGCGGAGCATAGCGCTTGCGCTCTTGCATGGGCATAGCCGCTCCTCGGCAGTGTCGACGGCCAGCGCGGAGCATGGTGCTTCCACTGGTGCGTGGGTGGGGGCTCCCTCTGAGGAGAGCCCCCGGGGCGTGTACAACCCCGCCCTGACACGTGGCCTGCACGGCAGGGCTGGAGGAGGTTTATATGGGCACCTGTGAGCCAGTGCGGGACTCACGAGGCCCTACCTCAAGGAGGGTTGCACCTGGTCTTGATTGGGGATGCTTGAATTAGTCCTGCAAGACCCCAGGAGGTGACGTGAATGGGGCCGGCCCGCCAGACAGAGCTCAGCCATTGGGTTTATCGACGCAGCAGGGATGAACCCGAGCACAGACGTCGTGCCCGTTTTCTCATGCAAAGGTCCTGAAGAAAAACAACCAGCACGCGGTTCCCGTGGCCATGGGGGCACCAGGTCGTGCACCCTCACTCATCCACCCGCGATTAGCTCATGTAAGAACAAGGTTCCAAGGTCCATGGGAGGTGACGTACACGGGGACTGGTCCATGAGCCAAAGCTCAACCTCTTGGATTTAGCGACACTGCAGGGACGGACCCGAGCATAGACGCCGTGCCAGTCCTTAATCATGAGGCAGTCGTGGGAGGGCTTGCAAGGGCGCGAGACGTTCTTAGCGACGAAGCGCCGGTCAGGCAGTTAATAATTTGAAAGTAGCTTGCGAAGGATTATAAACTAACTCCAATAGATGCAGAAGGGATACATGCCATAGGGACGGACCCACACGGCCTGGGGATGATGTAGCCCGAGGGGCGCCCTCAGACTGAACGAACTAGGGAGATGTCACCTGGTACCGTCCCTGAAGAGTGTTGAAGTAGCCAAAAACATGCACGCTGCGAGAGTCGTTCCTCACGAGACGCTCTGGTGCAGAGCCTCGGGAGGCTCAGAGGGCCCGAGGGGCTCCTCCATCTCCGCCAAGATCACCTGATGCCTGGCCTCGCAAGCTGCCAGGGCGTCCCTCATGCAGCGCTGGAACACCACAGCCGCACCCGGCAGGCCGAAGGGCATGCGGATGTAGCTGTGAGGTGGACCCTCGCACCGGCCGACATGAGACGACCAGATGAGTTGCCGAGACATGGTTCTGTTGAGCCTGGGGACGTCGATGCAGAAGCGGAACTCCTTACCCTCGCTAGGGCAGTGAGCTGTGCCACGCGGCAGGCGACGATCGCCTTGCAGAACCCTTGCTTCTTGAATCTCCTCGATTGCCTTGCTGATGAACTCCTGACCACCTGGCGCCTCCCGCCTACTGCCTTCTCCTGGGAAGTGTGCTCTGAAGAGCGCCTCCACATGGTGCCCGAGCACCTCCCTCGTGACCCTGGCTAGGTCTGAGGCCCTCCCGAGGAGAGCCCCCGAGCCTAGCCAGAGAGGGGCGCCGGGCGTGCCTTCCTATGTGATGGGTGAAGGTGCCGCGTCTAGGACGCGAGGCTCGGCGTAGTGTCCTTGAGCGATGCTCCTTCACGAGACCCCTGCCCCAGCTACAGCTTCTTCGTCTTGGGGGCGACCTCAGGAGGGAGGGTGCCGCCCTCGTCTTCAGGGTTCTCGACCGCTGCAGCCTGGAAGGCGCACTCGAGGGAGCACACCTCATCCTTCTCTTGGCACGCAACCTGATGACGCCGCCGCTTCTTGGCATCTTGAGGATGTTGTAGCCGTGGTGCATAGCTGCCATGAACTTGGCAAGTGCTGGGTACCCTAGGATGGCGTTGTAGGGCAGGCGAATGTCGGTGACGTCAAAGTCGATGAGCTCGGTGCAGTAGTTGTTGCGCTCGCTGAAGGTGACAGGGAGGCAGACCTGCCCTATCGGGTGTGTAGAACCATCGGTCACTCCTGAAAATGGCTTGGTCGGTGAAGCTGGTAGTATGGCACTTGGAGCCCGTCGAATGTCTGAACAGATAGAACATTAAGCCCTGCTCCGCCATCGATGAGAGAATTGGTGACGACCACGTTGCTGATAACGGGGGAGCAGAGCATAGGGAGAGCGTTAGCAGTGGCCGCACACTTGAGCTGGTCTGAGGAGCTGAAGGTGATGGCGTACTTGGACCACCTGAGAGGGCGAGTTACTTTTGGCTTGGGAAGCACCGCACTCACCTCGCGCACGAACTGCTTGAAGATGCGATGGGAAGCCAGGGCCTGTGAGCCGCCCAAGATGCAGGCGATGGCTCGAGGCTCCTAGAAGCCCCCAGCCCCCTCGTCCTGGTGGTGATCTTCATTCCTTCTTGGTGGTGGAGGCAGGGGAGGTAGAGCTGCGTTGCCCTGAGGGCACTCCTCACGAGCTCCCTCCAGGCGCCCTCGCGAGGCTAGCCCTGCCAGCGGTCCTCCCGAGGCTGCTTGCACCACTCTTGACGGTGGTCGCACCCGTCCCAGCGTCCTCCACCTCGGCCGCCTCCATGGCCGTAGCCTCGATCATTGTGCTTGGGGTGTCGACCGAGGTGGCTGTCGTGCAGGGCCCTGAGCTCCTGACAGTTGTTGGTGTTGTGGCTGTGAACATTGTGGAAGACGCAGAACGGCCGGTTGCTCTTGGATGACTCGGGGTGGTCGCAGCCGCGCTTCGTCTCTGGTTCAGCTGCAAGCACAACCGGCCCCTCGCGCTTCACATCTTTGGTCTTGGCCTTCTTGTGGTCTGGATCAGCATCGGGGAGCTCGAGGAGGGAGAGGCGCCCCTCCTCAACCCTTGCGCACTTGTTCACCATGTTGAACATCTCCAGGGCTGTGTAGAGATCCTCATGGATAGCGAGCTCCTCCTTCATCTTGACATCACGGACGCCATCAGTGAACGCTGAAATGATGGCCTCAACTGACACCTTGGGGATCTTGAGGCGAACGTTGTTGAAGCGCTGGACATACTTCTGCAGGGTCTCTCCAGGTTGCTGCTTGATGCGACGCAGGTCACCCGCGGCCGGCGGACGGTCGCGAGCGCCCTAGAAGTTGGCGATGAAGCGGCTGCGCATCTCCTTCCAGGAAGAAACCGACCCCCTCGGGTAGGTTCAAAATCCAAGAACGCGCGCCATCCTTGAGGGCCATCGAGAACCAGTTTGCCATGATCTTCTCGTCGCCGCTAGCCGCCTCAATGCTCAGCTCATAGAGCTGCATGAACTCGGCGGGGTCGGCGGTGCCATTGTAGCGCGGAGGCAGGTCAGGCTTGAACTTGCTTGGCCAGACGATGTTGCGGAGCTCCAGACTGAACGCGCGGCATCCTTCCATGACCACCGGGGGTCGTCAAGGGGGTGGAAACTGGTCCTGGTGCACGTGCACTACCACCTCTTGCGGCAGTACGCGGGCCTAGTGCTGGAGTGCTGGAAGGAGGTGCGCTTCTCCTTGAGGTCGCTGCACCACCTAGTAGCTCACGTCCTCCCGAGCTGGCGTGGGGCGCGACGGGTCATGCTATGGTGCCGCACGCCTTGGACCGACGATGGCGCCCTGGATCGGGGAGACAGATCGATCAGAGAGAGAGAGAGAGAGACACACACACAGAGAGAGAGAGAGAGAGAGAGAGGGAGAGGGAGAGGGAGAGAGAGAGAGGGAGAGGGAGAGAGGGAGAGAGAGAGGGAGAGAGAGAGAGAGAGGGAGAGAGAGAAGCGACTGAACTCACCCAAGCAGTTCATCGCGCCAGCTCAAGAACAGCCCCTCGCGAGGCTGTTTTCCCTTTGTACTGTTCATCATCAGCCCCTGAGGCAATCCACCACACCACACACTGGAGTAGGGTATTACACCACAATGGTGGCCTGAACCAGTATAAACCTCGTGTCCCTTGTGTGTTCTTCTTTCTAGCTTAGATTCATTCCGAGACTTCGAGACATGAGCTTGTACAGGAAAGATCTTCGTGCGCACCCCAGAGTTCGAAACTCAAGGGTCTGCCGGAACCCGAAATCCGACATTTGGCGCGCCAGGTAGGGGTGCGCCGGAATCCTTCTTCCACCGCCTCGCATTCCGTCGCCTCGCCGTTCAGATGTCAAGCGACCCGACTGCCAACGCCGACCACTGGGTGGCGTGGCCCGCCCACGCCATGCCGCCGGCCCAGGGTGACCTCAACCTTGCGCCTCAGGCAGGTCGCGCTCCCCATGGCGCTGCGGGGCGCATGCGACGCGGCCAAACGCCGCCTGCCCTCACACCGCGGCAGGTGCGGTCAGCAGCAAGAGCCTCAAGCCACGCCGCGGCCACAGCACCGCACACCCGACGGGAGCAGGCGAACTCCAGGGCCGCACTCACGGTGGCCCGAGAGCTGCTACGGTGCTGGCTGCTGGAGGGCGGCCCCGACGTGTTGTTAGAGCAAGTAGCCGAGCTCCCGGACGCAGCCGCCTCGGGAGCACCTCCTTTCTGCGTGCAGCTGCCACCCCAAATCCAGGGTGGGCCGTATGGCGGCCCCATACGCGCCCACGCAACTCCAAGCAGACTCCAGGGCCTACTCAACGCCAACCCGGCCGTCAGCACCGGGCGACAGGTCGCGCCGGCCCCATCCCCGACCGGCGAAGGAGCGCACGCCACGGCCTTCGGTCTTGGAGGACCACCACGCCACCACCCCCAAGACAACGCTCCATGCCGGACTGCGTGGCATATGGGGAACTACGGCGAGACCCACGGGACGGTGGCCCCAGAAGCTTATGTGCCCCACATGGTGGATCAAGAATGCGCACTGGAAGAAGACCATGGCTCGTTCCTCGGGCCAGGTTGGGGCGAGGAGGCGCCAGAAGCTGAGCTCTTTCAGGAACCTCAAGAGAGCCTCAACGACCGCGCCGACGGCAGCAATTATCGGGTACCACTAATTCCTCAGGAGCAAGCTTATGCTAACCATGGGTCGCAGGAGGTACAGGTCGCCGCAGCAGATGGCTGCCCCAATGCTGCAGCCTCTTACCCCTCGGGAGAAGGGCACCGGGGGCTGCAGGAGAGGGGCTGAGATCCGGGTTCGTCCCCGCGGCGCTCGGTGCAAGGCGTTCTCAGGAGGTAGGCCCTCTGTCGGGGAGGTGCCTCAGGGCCTGCCCCGGCAGAGGACCCGTGGTCGTCAGGGGAACCACTGGCGACCGCTCTACCCCATTGGCATCGTCCTTAGTCTCCGGCCGCCGTCAATGGCGGTAGAGTGTGGCGCAAGGCGGGGCCCTCGTCTGGTGATATGAAGCAAGGCAGGTACCTGTGAAGAAGGCCCAGTGCCTGTGAAGCTCGCCGCCCGTGACACTCTCACGTAATAATGAGTGGGGCTGTACACGCCCCGGAGTCTCCGGAGAGCCGCCCTCGCACCTCGGGGGCTCCCGCCCACACCCAGTGGCAGCACTTAGCTTCGCGCTGGTGAGAAGACGTCGAAGACTAGACTAGGTGTCGGATGCGGCTTTTTGCTTTTTGTCTTTTGCCTTTTGCCTTTTCCTCCGTTGGCAAGTTTCTTTGATTTGAAGTTAAGTTGGATTTAAGCTTGAGACTTGCGTGTGTTTGGGGGAGGGGTGTTTAGTCTCGTTCGAGCAATCTCTCGTGTTCTGGTTTCGGCCTTGCGTCCAAAGTTAGCGTCAGCTACCTCCCCTCGCGAGCCCCTCGCGAGCCGAGCCGGGCCAAGCACGTCTACAATCTGGACCGTTGTCGTCGCACCCTCCCCGGAGGTTCTCATCGCAGGATCAATGGGTTCACCCAGAATACACTCGAGGTGTTGCAGCCCCCGCAGGCCCGCTCGGGACCCGTCGGGGCCAAAAGGTAAACAAGTCAGCTGACCCATCACCGGTCCAGTAGCTAAGCTCACACGCAGCGTTATGCTTACCGGGGTACTGATCGCAAATCTTTACATGAGGGGCTTCCCCTCCCAAAATGCTCTTACAATCTTCAGGGCCGAGCCCGAGCCTTCTTCATGCAGGGTAAACAGCCGCGACATACGATCAGTCGAACATATCACTCACTGCGTCTTCTGGGGCGCCTCCAGAGGCGTCGCTGGCGTCACTGACATCATCACCACCACCACCAGCACCTCCGTCGGTGCCAGGCCCGTCCACAATGCCGCCTTCATCTGCGACCACGATCATGCCGTCATCATCAGACGCGAAGGCCCTAACGAGGGTGTCCATGTTGTCCTCCACTCATTGCGCCAGGTCGCCCCGGATGGCTATGGGCACCGGTGTGATGGCAGCATCAAAATCGAAGTGCGGGTCCCTGTCCTGAAGATAGCTGAAGACACAGGAGAAGGCACACCCGAGCAAGGCTCGTCTCCTCTCCTCGACAAGCCAACGAGACCTCTCAGAGCGGTTCTCCAGGAGCGTCACCACGTCGGTAAAAAACTGGAGGTTACCGACATAGTTGGTCTCATGCGGCTCCTTGGCAGCAGCCTCACAAATGTTGCTCAAGGCTGTGTTAGCCCTTTCCCTGAGCGTTCGGAGCATGGGGGCATGCTCGTGCTCCAGAACCCGCCACTGACGGATCTCGTCCTCATTCCACCGTGCGATGGCCTCGGCACCATCAACCCTCTGTTGGAGAAGAAGCAGCTCGGCGCGGGAAGAGGCCAGCTCCGCCTGCGCTGCGCCAAGGGCGGCTGCGGAAGAGTCCGCACCCCGCGTCACCTCAGCTAGTTTGGCCCTGAGGGCCACGGTCCAACCCATAGCTTCGGCCCTGATCAGCTCCAACCCCGCTTCGTATTCGTGCTCAAGGGCCGAGCGAGCTTCCGCCACGCCGCGGTCGACCTCCTCCTAAGCTCGGGCTTCGCGCGCGACGACGTCATCATCCGCCTGAGTCACCAAGCACTCCTCATCTCCAACCGCTCAAGGTCAAGGTTGCGCTCAGCGGCCTCTAGCATCAGCGCCTCCTCGCGCTTCAGAAGCTCCGCCTGGTCGACGGAAGCCCCCTTCAGCGACACGAGGGCCGCCTGGTGCAGTTCCACTTGCTGCTCTAGGGAGTTGCTCCAGGCTTGGAGCTCCCATGCGCGCTCCTTCGCATCTTTGCACCGTCGGTCTGCTTCCCGGGCCTCCTCGGTAGCTTGGGAGCAGACCTACCGCAAGGCCGCCAGCGACGCTTCAGCCTTCGCGTTGTCAAGGTCACGCTGGTGACGCGCTGTAACGCCCCGGATCTGTTGCGCCAGGTGTCTGCCAGTTATTCGCCGTCATTGCCATGTCATTTGCTTGCGTGTTGCACTTTGCCATGTCATCATATGCATTTCATATCAGGTCATCATGTGCATCCCATTGCATTGCATATGTGTTCGTCTCATGCATCCGAGCATTTTCCCCGTTGTCCGTTTTGCAATCCGACACTCCTATGCCCTCCGGCGTCCCCCTTTTGCCTCTTTTCATGTGCGGGTGTTAAACGTTCTCGGAATGGACCGAGGTTTGCCAAGCGGCCTTGGTATACCTCTGGTAGACCGCCTGTCAAGTTTCGTGCCATTTGGAGGTCGTTTGATACTCCAACAGTTAACCGGGTAACCGTAAAAGCCTCTTTTGTGTGCAGCCCAACACCCCTCTGTCGGTGTCAAAACCGGCGGATCTCGGGTAGGGGGTCCCGAACTGTGCGTCTAGGCGGATGGTAACAGGAGACAAGGGACACGATGTTTTACCCAGGTTCGGGCCCTCTTGATGGAGGTAAAACCCTACGTCCTGCTTGATTGATATTGATATTGTGGATGTTTACAAGAGTGGATCTACCACGAGATCAAGGAGGCTAAACCCTAAAAGCTAGCCTATGGTATGATTGTAAGGGTTGATGTTGTTGTCCTACGGACTAAAGCCATCCGGTTTATATAGACACCGGAGAGGGCTAGGGTTACATAGAGTCGGTTACAATGGTAGGAGATCTACATATCCGTATCGCCAAGCTTGCCTTCCACGCCAAGGAAAGTCCCATCCGGACACGGGACGAAGTCTTCAATCTTGTATCTTCATAGTCTTGGAGTCCGGTCGATGATGATAGTCCGGCCGATGATAGTTCGGCCGATGGTGGTAGTCTAGCCATCCGGACACCCCCTAATCCAGGACTCCCTCAGTAGCCCCTGAACCAGGCTTCAATGACGATGAGTCCGGCGCGCATATTGTTCGGCATTGCAAGGCGGGTTCCTCCTCTGAATAATTCGTAGAAGATTGTGAACTCCAGGATAGTGTCCGACTCTGCAAAATAAATTCCACATTCCACCATAGAGAGAATAATATATACACAATTTCAATCTGCTGACGTTTTTTGCGGCATGACGTCACACCACTACCAAGCCATTACTTGAATCGTTTTTTACTTTACCACCTCAGCGCATTTAGCGAAGCGGTTTCCTTGGCACGTCTTGTCGAAGTAGAGATCGTGTTCCCCCTTAATCCGGGATTCTCATCAATACGGACGTGGGTAACCCAACCGTGCCATTGATGGTGGCGCTTGGGAGATAAGCGAGTTTTACCAGGCTGGTGGGGACGCATAGTCTTTGTCTGCCTATATATAAGGGATAAGGATTCACCTTTTCACCTACGCCTCCTTCCTCCTTTGCTTATCCATCTCCGCGCACTCGAGCTCCAGCGCCCAAGTCCGCACTATTGGGGAACGTAGCAGAAATTCAAAATTTTCCTACGTGTCACCAAGATCTATCTATGGAGAGACCAGCAACGAGTAGAAAGAGAGTGCATCTACATACCCTTGTAGATCGCTAAGCGGAAGCGTTCAAGTGAACGGGGTTGATGGAGTCGTACTCGTCGTGATTCAAATCACCGATGATCCTAGTGCCGAACGGACGGCACCTCCGCGTTCAACACATGTATAGCCCGGTGACGTCTCCCACGCCTTGATCCAGCAAGGAGAGAGGGAGAGGTTGAGGAAGACTCCATCCAACAGCAGCACAACGGCGTGGTGGTGGTGGAGGAGCGTGGCAATCCAGCAGGGCTTCGCCAAGCACCATGGGAGAGGAGGAGTAGGGGAGAGGTAGGGCTGTGCCAGAACTTCGTGTATAGCTCCCATGCGCCTCCCCACTATATATAGGGGTGGAGGGGCTGGTTTCTTGCCCTCCAAGTCCATTGGGGCATTGGCCAAGGTGGGAGGAAAGAAATCTCATTATTTCCTTCCCCACCGATTGTTATCCCCCCTTTTTAGGGATCTTGATCTTATCCCTTCGGGATATGATCTTATTCCTTCTAAGGGGGGATCTTGGTGCGCCTTGACCAGGGGTGTGCGGCCTTGCCCCCACTACCCACGTCCATGTGGGTCCCCCATGCAGGTGGGTCCCACTCCGGAACCTTCTAGAACCTTCCCGGTACAATACCGAAAAATCCCGAACATTTTCCGGTGGCCAAAATAGGACTTCCCATATATAAATCTTTACCTCCGGACCATTCCGGAACTCCTCGTGACGTCCGGGATCTCATCCGGGACTCCGAAAAACATTCGGTAACCACATACAAACTTCCTTTATAACCCTAGCGTCATCAAACCTTAAGTGTGTAGACCCTACGGGTTCGGGAGACATGTAGACATGACCGAGACGTTCTCCGGTCAATAACCAACAGCGGGATCTGGATACCCATGATGGCTCCCACATGTTCCACGATGATCTCATCGGATGAACCACGATGTCAAGGACTTAATCAATCCCGTATTCAATTCCCTTTGTCTATCGGTATGTTACTTGCCCGAGATTCGATCGTCGGTATCCAATACCTTGTTCAATCTCGTTACCGGCAAGTCACTTTACTTGTTTCGTAACACATCATCCCATGATCAACTCCTTGGTCACATTGCGCATATGATGATGTCCTACCGAGTGGGCCCAGAGATACCTCTCCGTTTACACGGAGTGACAAATCCCAGTCTCGATCCGCATAAAACAATAGATACTTTCGGAGATACCTGTAGTGCACCTTTATAGTCACCCAGTTACGTTGTGACGTTTGATACACCCAAAGCACTCCTACGGTATCCAGGAGTTACACGCTCTCATGGTCGAAGGAAGAGATACTTGACATTGGCAAAGCTCTAGCAAATGAACTACACGATCTTTTGTGCTAGTCTTAGGATTGGGTCTTGTCCATCACATCATTCTCCTAATGATGTGATCCCGTTATCAACGACATCCAATGTCCATAGCCAGGAAACCATGACTATCTGTTGATCACAATGAGCTAGTCAACTAGAGGCTCACTAGGGACATATTGTGGTCTATGTATTCACACGTGTATTACGATTTCCGGATAATACAGTTATAGCATGAATAAAAGAAAATTATCATGAACAAGGAAATATAATAATAATACTTTTATTATTGCCTTTAGGGCATATTTCCAATAGTCTCCCACTTGCACTAGAGTCAATAATCTAGTTCACATCGCCATGTGATTAACACTCACAGGTCACATCGCCATGTGACTAATACCCAAGAGTTTACTAGAGTCAGTAGTCTAGTTCACATCACTATGTGATTAACACTCAATGAGTTTTATGTTTGATCATGTTGCTTGTGAGAGAGGTTTTAGTCAACAGGTCTGAACC
Organism: Triticum dicoccoides; assembly: GCF_002162155.2. Classification (NCBI taxonomy): domain Eukaryota; kingdom Viridiplantae; phylum Streptophyta; class Magnoliopsida; order Poales; family Poaceae; genus Triticum; species Triticum dicoccoides. The sequence continues at coordinate 199,000,961 of NC_041389.1, read as the reverse complement.
TTTCAGATCCGTGTGTGGTTTACAAATCTCTATGTCATCTCCTAGATGCAGCTACCACGCTCTATTTGGAGCTATTCCAAACAACTGTTCTACTTGGAGCTATTCTAAATTATTGCTCCATTATATGTATCCGGTCTCTCTACTCAGAGCTATCCGGATAGGTGTCAAGCTTGCATCGTCGTAACCTTTATGACGAACTCTTTTACCACCTCCATAATCGAGAAAATTCCTTAGTCCACTAGTTACTAAGGATAACTTTGACCGCTGTCCTGTGAGCCATTCTTGGATCACTCTTGTACCCCTTGACTGACTCATGGCAAGGCACACTTCAGGTGCGGTACACAGCATAGCATACTGAAGAGCCTACGTCTTAAGCATAGGGGAGACCTTCGTCCTTTCTCTCTATTCTGCCATGGTCGAGCTTTAAGTCTTAACTTCGTACCTTACAACTCAGGCAAGAACTCCTTCTTTGACTGGTCCATCTTGAACACCTTCAAGCTCATGTCAAGGTATGTGCTCATTTGAAAGTATTATTAAGCATTTTTATCTATCCTTATAGATCTTGATGCTCAATGTTCAAGTAGCTTAATCCAGGCTTTCCATTGAAAAACACTTTCAAAATAACCCTATATGCTTTCCAGAAATTCTACGTCATTTCTGATCAACAATATGTCAACAACATATACTCATCAGAAATTCTATAGTGCTCCCACTCACTTCTTTGGAAATACAAGTTTCTCATAAACTTTGTACAAACCCAATTTTTTTGATCATCATCAAAGCAAACATTCCAACTCCGAGATGCTCACTCCAGTCCTTAGAAGGATTGCTGGAGCTTTGCATACTTATTAGCATCTTTCGGGATTGACAAAACCTTCCGGTTGTATCACATACAACCTTTCCTCATTAAAATCGTCGAGGAAACAATGTTTTGACATCCTATCTGCAAGATTTCATAAATAATGCAGTAACCGCTAATATAATTCCAACAGACTCTTAGCATCGCTACGAGTGAGAAAATCTCATCGTAGTCAACTCCTTGAACTTGTCGGAAAACATCTTAACGACAAGTCGAGCTTTCTTAATGGTGACATTTACCATCATTGTCCGTCTTCCTTTTGAAATCCATCTGTACTCATTAGCCTTACGACCATCGAGCCGTTCTGCCAAAGTCTACACTTTGTTTTCATACATGGATCCTCTCTCGGATTTTTATGGCCTCAAGCCATTTATCAGAATCCGGGCCCACCATCACTTCTCCATAGCTCGTAGGTTCATTGTTGTCTAGCAACATGACCTTCAAGACAGGATTACGTACCACTCTGAAGTAGTACGCATCCTTGTCATCCTACGAGGTTTGGGAGTGACTTGATCCGAAGTTTCATGATCAATATCATAAGCTTCCACTTCAATTGGTGTAGGTGCCACAGGAACAACTCCCTGTGCCCTGTCACACACTAGTTGAAGAGACGGTTCAATAACCTCATCAAGTCTCCACCATCCTCCCACTCAATTCTTTCGAGAGAAACTTTTCCTCGAGAAAGGACCCGATTCTAGAAACAATCCATATTGCTTTCGGATCTGAATTAGGAGGTATACCCAACTGTTTTGGGTTTCCTATGAAGATGCATTTTATCCGCTTTGGGTTCGAGCTTATCAACCTGAAACTTTTTCATATAAGCGTCGCAGCCCCAAACTTTTAAGAAACGACAACTTAGGTTTCTCTAAACCATAATTCATACGGTGTCATCTCATCGGAATTACGTGGTGCCCTATTTAAAGTGAATGTGGTTGTCTCTAATGCCTAACCCATGAACGATAGTGGTAATTTGATAAGAGACATCATGGTACGCACCATATCCAATAGGGTGCAACTATGATGTTCGGACACACCATCACATTATGGTGTTCCAGGCGGTATTAATTGCGAAACAATTTCCACAATGTCTTAATTGTGTGCCAAAACTCGTAACTCAGATATTCATCTCTATGATCATATCATAGACATTTTATCCTCTTGTCACAATGATCTGCTACTTCACTCTGAAATTACTTGAACCATTCCATAATTCAGACTTGTGTTTCATCAAGTAAATATACTCAACATTTACTCGAATCATCTGTGAAGTAAGAACATAATGATATTTACTGCATGCCTCAGCACTCATTCGACTGCACACATCAAAATGTGTTACTTCCAACAAGTTGCTATCTTGTTCCATCTTACTGAAAATGAGGCTTTTCAGTCATCTTGCCCATGTGGTATGATTTGCATATCTCAAGTGATTCAAAATCAAGTGAGTCCGAACGATCCATTTGCATGGAGTTTCTTCATGCATATACACCAGGAGGGCTGGGGTTGAGGCCGCACTGCTACGCGTGCTCGGAACGTGCCAGGTGGTCTTAGTTGATGTTGCTCCGGGCGCGTTTGGCTGTGTCCGGTCGTTTAACGACCAGACTCGAGAATTGCCTTAAGAGGCTGCTCTGTACTTCTGCCGCGAGAGCCGCTGTATGTTCCTCCGTTCGGAGGGAGAGTTTCGTGTTTCCATTGACCGTGATGACTCCACGAGGGCCTGGCATCTTGAGCTTAAGGTATGCATAATGCGGCACCGCGTTGAATTTTGCGAACGCGGTTCGTCCGAGCAGAGCGTGATAGCCACTGCGGAACGGGACTATATCAAAGATTAACTCCTCGCTTCGGAAATTATACGGGGATCCGAAGACCACTTCCAGTGTGACTGAGCCCGTACAATTGGCCTCAACACCTGGAATGACGCCTTTGAAGGTCGTCTTTGTAGGTTTAATCCTTGAAGGGTCTATGCCCATCTTGCGCACTGTATCCTGATAAAGCAGGTTCAGGCTACTGCCGCCGTCCATCAGGACTCTCGTGAGGTGAAAACCATCAACGATTGGGTCTAAAACCAATGCGGCGAATCCGCCATGGCGGATACTGGTCGGATGGTCTCTTCGATCGAAAGTGATCAGGCAAGAGGACCATGGGTTGAATTTTGGGGCGACTGGCTCCATCGCGTATACGTCCCTTAGTGCATGCTTCCGCTCCCACTTGGGTATATGCGTTGTGTATATCATATTTACCGTCCGAACTTGAGGGGGGAATCCCTTCTGTCCTCTGTTGTTCGGCGGCCGGGTCTCTTCCTCGTCATCGCTGTGTAGCCCCTTGTCATTATTTTCGGCAATTAATTTTCCTGCCTGCTTGAATACCCAACAATCTCTGTTGGTGTGGTTAGCTAGCCTTTCGGGGGTTCCATGTATTTGACAAGAGCGGTCGAGAATTCGGTCCAAATTGGACGGGCCTGGGGTAGTTCTTTTAAGTGGCTTCTTCCATTGACCGGGTTTGGAGCCTCGGAATCCGGCGTTGACTGTCGTATCCTCATTGCTGTCGCCGTTAATGCGGCGCTTGTTTTTGTTTCGACGCGACCTGCCATTGCGGTCCTTGGTATCCGGACTGCCAGCATTTTTGCTGAGGTTGTTGCTGTGAGCTAGCCAGCTATCCTCTCCCGCACAAAAGCGGGTCATGAGTGATGTGAGGGCTGCCATGGATTTCGGCTTCTCCTGTCCTAGGTGCCGGGCCAGCCACTCGTCGTGGATGTTATGTTTGAAGGCAGCGAGGGCCTCCGCATCCGGACAGTCGACGATTTGATTTTTCTTTGTTAAGAACCGTGTCCAGAATTGCCTGGCCGATTCGTCTGGCTGCTGGATTATGTGGCTTAGGTCATCTGCGTCCGGTGGTCGCACATACGTGCCCTGGAAGTTGTCGAGGAATGCGGCTTCCAGGTCTTCCCAGCATCCAATTGACTCCGCGGGCAGGCTGTTAAGCCAATGCCGAGATGGTCCTTTAAGCTTGAGCGGGAGATATTTGATGGCGTGAAGATCGTCGCCGCGGGCCATATGTATATGGAGGAGATAATCCTGAATCCAAACCGCGGGGTCTGTTGTGCCATCGTAGGATTCGATGTTAACGGGTTTAAACCCTTCAGGGATTTGATGATCCATTACTTCGTCAGTGAAGCATAGTGGGTGTGCGGCGCCTCTGTATTGAGCAATATCGCGACGTAGCTCGAGAGAGCGTTGTCTGCTGTGTTCGGCCCGGACGGAGTAGTTGTATCCGGCCCGACGGTATTCGTGGTGGGTCTTGGGGCGCCCACGTGATCCATAGATAGATCTAGATTGTCTTGCCTTGTCCTCCAATATGTCCCGCAAGTCCGGCGCGTTCCCCCGTGGCTTCACGCTTTTTGAGCGGTGTGTAACACCCCGGTGTAATGATGCTACAGTAACCCCTGGGGTTAAGTTAATCTTTTTGCTAAACATGTGCCTGATCATTATTGTCTCATGTTCTTTCACATTCCAGTTGAATTCAACTTCAAATTTTGTGTGAAATTCAAAATGCTCAGACATGAAAACAAAAATGTTCATCATGTGCAAAATAATCCACACCTAATATTGGTGGTGAACCAACATTTTTGCAAAAGGTTTAAGTGGCCTAAGCTACTTCAAACAGTGACCTAAGAAATAAATTAAATGCCTTTTTAATTTATAAAAATGGCAAACTATTTCTAAAGCCTCACAATCTTTTTTGGCACTGCCCAATCATTATTTGAAATTGTTTTGGTCAGTGGCATAATTTTTGTAAAGTCAATAGTGGCTAAAAGCAGAGGCAAAAGTTGCTGGAAAAAAAAGAGAAAAGAAAAGGAGAAAAGGAAAAAGCAGAGGGGAGAGAAAGCCCCTGCCCCACTTGGGCTTCGGCCCACCCGCGCTAGCTGGCCTAGCTAGGCCGGCCCATGCCCCCTCCCCGTTCGCTCTCCCCTCCCTCCTGTTCCCCCGGTGCGCACCGCTACAGGGGCTCGTCGCTGCTCGACCACCTCGCAGGCAACGCCGCGGGTGGATAAGAGCCTCCCCCTCCGGCTCCTCGAGACCTCCCCCACCTACCTCCACCCACTCCTAGATTCCCCTCGCCCTCTCCGCCTGCTCGTTGCCTCTCCCCTCGTTCCCGTCCACCACCGAGCGCCACCGTCGCCATGGCTGTGCCATAGCTGCGGCCACCGGCCACCCCGCGCCTCGCCAGCACGTCCACGAGACGCGCCGACGACCTCTACCTCGACTACGCCTCACCATCGAGCTCGAGGAGCACCGCAGGCCACGGATCGAGTCGTCTTCTTCCTCGACGGCCGCCGACGATCCCCTTCCTCCCCGGCGAGCTCTGCTGCTCCTAAGCCACCAAGGGTCTTTCTTGACCGCTCGGTGAGCTCCACTCCGTCCTCTCCCCTCTCCTTCCTCGCCTCACCGCGCCCCTAGCCGTAGCTACCGTCCTGGCCGTAGCGCACCTCCGCCGCCGTGCTCGTCACCGTCGTCCTCGTCGATGTCGTGCTCACCCGACCTCGCCACCGTGCTCTGGGACTCGCCAGGACCCCGTAGAGCCTTCCCAGTAGTCCTCCCGTGCCCTCCAGCCGCAGTTTGCGCGAGGGCCGAACTCCGGCGTCCGCTCCGCCGCTCGCCGCCATAGCTTCCGGCCGTTTACGGCCGCACCGCTCCCGTAGATGGATGCGGCGTTGAACGCTCGGCCAAACGAGCCTAAGCACGCCCAGAACAGAGCGCCGTAGCGTTCTTCCGGCCAAGTCCGGCGAGCTCCGCCGCGTTTTTGGTCGCCGGAGTTGTCTCCGGCGCCGGCCGCCGACGTGGCACACCTGGGGCCACCCCCCGGGTCACTGCCAGTGGGGCCCCTGGTCCCCTGTTGACCAGTTGACCTGGTCAACTATGCTGACTGGGCAGGCCCCAGCCACTGACGTGCGGGTCCCACCACTTAATCCTCTAATTAAAAGATTCTAAAAATTAAAACAAATTAGTTTAGTTAATTAGACATTGACAGGTGGGCCCAGTAGTTTTACTAACTAAATTTAGATTAGTTTAAACCCTGTTTAACCCACTGTCTATGACAGATGGGTCCCCCATGTCAGTTTTGACCGGTCAGCTGTCCTGTTGACTGTTGACGTCACTATGACGTCATGCTGATGCAATGTTCCTTTTCTGTTTTTTAAATAGTTTCTGAAAATGCTTTAATATTTGATTAATCATAGAAAATAAACCGTAACTCGGATGAAAATGTTTTCTATATGAAAGTTGCTCAGAAAAATCCAACGAATCCGAATACGCGGTCTGTTCATCTGTCACATGCCCCTAGCATGCTGAACATGGAACTTTCCCCCTTCGGTCATCTGTCTCACACAGGTCCGGAACCGGGAAAACATTCCCGGTTGACTTCCCCCCTCGCCGGTATTGTGTAGCACCACGTTAGAACACGTCTAGCTCTGCCTGTTGTCCTATTATGCACTTGCTTGCTATGTATTTACTGTTTCTCCTCCCCTCTTCTTTTCGGTAGACCCCGTTGACGATGCTGATGCCCCTGTGACCGACTACGTCGACGACGACCCCTCCTTGCCAGAGCAACCAGGCAAGCCCCCCCTTTGATCATCCCGATATCGCCCATTCCATTCTCTCATGCTTGCATTAGATTTTGCTACTGTTATTGATTGCTCCTATTCTGATGCATAGCCTGCTTTTGTATTTGTTGTTGTACCTTACCTGCTTATCCTAAACTGCTTAGTATAGGTTGGTTAGTGATCCATCAGTGACCCCCACCTTGTCCTTGTTGCCCCTGCTTCATCATTGAAGACCCGATCAACGGGATTGAAGACCAGGCCCCGACACCGCACATCATTTTCCCCTTAGTTGCTCGACACTGCTGGGTACTATCGAGTGCCGAGGGTGAGACCTCTACAACACTTCCGATGTTAACCCTATAGTGTAGCTATTCGGTTGTGGTCATCGAGGGTGATTCCGCCTTAACCACTTTCGATACGACTCTGTCGTGCAACCCCTCAAGTGTGAACCTCGGGGGTGATTCCTCTTATGTTCACCTTGATGATTACATTGAGTGGAGTTCACCGGGGGTGATTCCTCGGGTTTTCCCCTTGATGTTTAGACACACAGTTACTATGATTACTATGACTTTACACTGAACCATGTTACTAAAGACGGGTCGACCCTGAGGGGTACCCGCGCGAGCATAATTGCGAGTGATGTGGAGTCGGGTTGACCTGGAAGGTGCCCGAGAGATAATTACGAGGCGTGGCCGGGCATTCTTAGCCCTTGCCACAAGTCCTCGAGACGGGGCAACGGGGTCACATCTTTCGTGAGTCTCTGCTTGTTACCGCGCATTCCTAATCCACTACGATTTGGATATTTGATCCGAGGGGCCTCTGGCCTGATAGCACTAACCATCACGTGGGCATAGTATGGGCGTTCTGCGTCGTGTACATCAGCCGAAGCTTAATAGACGTCAGCGACGGAGCGGCGCGCGCCGGGTTGGACTGGTAAGCTTCTGCCTTTTTAGGGAGGTAGCTAGGTCTGCTCACCGGCCGCCCACGCAACGTGCAGGAGTTCCCGGGGAGATGGCCCATGACCCCTGGGGGCATAGGTTTAGTCAGGCGTGCTGACCTCTCTATTAATTCTAGGTCAGGTTGCGGCGTATTGTTTGGCCGAGGCCGGGCATGACCCACGAAAGTGTGTCCGGCCGGAGTTAAGCGAGCGTGGTGGGTAAGTTGGTGCACCCCTGCAGGGAAGAACTAATCTATGCATAGCCTGTCCTACGGTAACTGACACTTGGAGTTGTATCCCGATCGATACAACTAGAACTGGATACTTGTGATGAGAATTGGATGGTGATGAGTAATGGATTGTGATGAGGTGATAACCGGATAGTATGGCTCTGGGATTGCTTTCTCGCAGGGAGTCGAGAAAGCATCTCTGGCCGAGTTTGATAACACTTCTACTACTTTACTTTATGCTACTCTACTCCCTCCGGTTGCTGCAAGATGGTGGTTTCTAGAAGATGCTAGTCTTCGATAGGACTAGGCCTTCTCTCTATTCTGGCATTTCTGCAGCCCAGTCCACATCTACAGCCTTCCTTTGATAATGTTGCATATGTAGTGTAGGTCCTTGCTTGCGAGTACTTTGGATGAGTACTCACGGTTGCTTTGCTTTCCCTTTTCCTCCTTTCTTCTTCTTTCCGGTTGACGCAACCAGATGTCGAAGCCCAGGATCCAGACGCCACCTTTGACGATGATTGCTACTACCATGAGGGCGCCTACTACTACGTGAAGACTGCCGACAACCAGGAGTAGTTAGGAGGCTCCCAGGCAGGAGGCCTTGCCTTTTCGATCGATGTTGCTTTTGTGCTAGCCTTCTTAAGGCAAACTTGTTTAACTCATGTCTGTACTCAGATGTTGTTGCTTCCGCTGACTCTTGTGTATTCAAGCTTATGTATTCGAGCCCTCGAGGCCCCTGGCTTGTAATATAAAGCTTGTATTATTTTAATTTGTGTCTAGAGTTGTGTTGTGATATCTTCCCGTGAGTCCTTGATCTTGATCGTACACATTTGCGTGTATGATTAGTGTACGATTGAATCGAGGGCGTCACAAGTTGGTATCAGAGCCGAGTGCCTGTAGGTAGCCCCCTTTCCAACTCCTTGGCCGAAGTTGAGTCTAGTCACTGAAAACTTTTTCTAACATTGGCTGTGTGGCTTACGGGCCCACGTCGCCATTGGGTGGTATTAGCATCTTTTAGTCCTCATCTATACTCTGGGACTCTGAACTCTCTTCTACTCGGGTTAAACGAATTTACTAACTCTAACATTAGGATCCCGTGACCACATTCACCCCAAAGTTGGATAAGCCATAGTTACTCCTTAGAATAGCATCTTGAATAGTGCACACACTGTCGTGTTGACTACTAAGTGGTATCCATCGTACCTCTTTCATTATGCCTGTTTCATCATGAATGATCCTTTGTCTTTGCAAATGCCGGATACTGAACTACCCCTGTTACATGTTAGCAGGATGGTTAGACCTGCTGGTCGTGGCCGTGGTGGCAACGATCCACCACCACCCGAATTCTTTGCTGGAATGATGCAACAGTTTGAGCTGAACCGCCAGTTCATGGAAGGAATGATGGCTCAGTTTCCTTGTCCGAATATGAACCAGCAGCCAGCCCTAGTTTCTCTGCAGGACTTCATGGGCCTCAATCCGACAATCTACCGCAGCTCAACTCAGCCCCTTGATGCTGATGACTGGCTCCGAGACATCACGTATGAAATGGAGTCTGCTAGTGTTGCCCCTGCCAGCTATGTCACCTTCGCATCCTTCTTCCTCAAGGGTCCCGCTGCTCAATGGTGGGACAGCCACAGGCGTACCCTACCTGCTGGAACGGTCATCACTTGGCCGGATTTCCAAGCCGCTTTCCGTGCCCGCTTCATTCCTCAGGGAATCATGGACAGGAAGAAGCGCGAGTTCCGTAACCTCACCCAAGGCAACAAGTCTGTAGATGCTTATCAGCGGGAATTCTTGGAGTTGTCCCGATACGCTGAAGAAGACATTGCAACTGATGCTCGTAGGCAAGAAAAGTTTCATGATGGACTTCACCCAGATATCAAGCTAGCACTGCTCATTCATGACTTTGCCGACTTCGCCACCTTGGTGAACAAGGCTATTCAGGTTGAGACTGGTCTTCAGGAACACCAGGGATCCCTCAGGCGTAGCCGTGACGCTGGCCCATCTTCGGGCCCGTCAGCGTAGAAGCATCGGATATGGATTCCCCACAGCATGTATCGTCCAACTGCACCTACACCAAGACAGTCCTATGCTGCACCTCGTCTGCCTCCTCCACCAGAGAGGCAGCCTCTTCGAGATGTACCATCCCAAGCTCCTGCTCCCGATCCCAATGATGGTCTGTGCTTCAGATGTGGCCGCCCCGGCCACCTTGCTAAAGAGTGCACTCAGAAAAAGAGCCAGCTGGCTCTACCTTCAACTGGCCGTAACAATCAGCCCCATAACAATAATGCCAGACCTTATGGTCATGGTCAGGCTAATCATGTTGATCTGAATGAAGCTCAAGACCAGCCTGCCACTGTGATGGGTACTCTTCTTGTTAATTCAGTACCAGCTTCTGTTTTATTCGATTCAGGAGCATCACATTCATTCATGTCAGAAAATTTTGCTTACGCACATGACATTCGTTGCGAGCCCATGAACACTCCGGTAGTGGTACGCACCCCTGCGGGTCAGTGTCGAACTACCATGATTGGTCGCGACGTCCCCGTTGAAATTGAAGGGTTGGAATTTCGTGTTTCTCCCATTATTCTGGATTCTTCCAACATTGACCTCATTCTGGGAATGGAATGGTTGAAAGCGCATACTGCCTCTATCGTTTGCGCCACCAAGGTCGTTCACCTCCTACATCCTTCCGATGAGATAGTAAGCTACCATGCTCAGCTTGTTCAAAATGCTGAAGCACGACTTTATGCTTTGAATGGGTTGAACGCGGCACCTCTTGAGGGAATTGAAAAGATTCCAGTCGTTCACGACTTCCAAGACGTATTTCTAGAAGAACTTCCAGGAATACCCCCTGCCCGGGCTGTCGAGTTCGTCATCGACTTGAAACCAGGCACCGTTCCTATTGCAGAACGACCCTACAAGATGCCACCTCATGAACTCCTTGAACTTAAGGAGGAAATCGACAAATCTCTTCACAAGAGTTTCATTCGTCCAAGTTCCTCTGCTTGGGGAGCACCTTCTCTCTTCGTCAAGAAGAAGGACGGTACGAACCGTTTGGTCCAAGACTATCGTCCTATCAACCAAGCTACAATTCAAAACAAATATCCCCTTCCTCGGATCAATGATCTGTATGATCAACTGGCTGGTTCATCGATATTCTCTAAACTCGACTTGAGGTTGGGTTACCACCAGATCCGTGTTCGTGAAGAGGATATTCCAAAGACCGCATTTGTGACTCGTTATGGTTCTTACGAGTACACCGTCATGTCATTCGGTTTAACCAATGCTCCAGCTACATTTTCTCATCTGATGAACTATATATTCATGGATTACCTCGACAAGTTCGTCGTAGTCTATCTGGATGATATACTGGTATATTCGAAGAATAAAGAAGAACATGCTAAACATCTTCGTCTTGTTCTGGAGAAGCTTCAAGAGCATCAACTTTATGCCAAGTATTCCAAGTGTGAATTCTGGTTACCCGAAGTCACCTACTTTGGTCATGTTATCTCCAAGGATGGTATTGCCGTCAACCCAGAGCGCGTTCAGGCTATTCTTGACTGGACCCCTCCAAAGACTGTCAAGCAAGTCAGAAGCTTTCTCGGACTGGCCAGCTATTGTCGCCGCTTTGTCGAGAACTTCTCCAAGATCGCCAAGCCACTGACTAATCTGCTTCACAAAGGCGTTAAGTTCGATTGGACAGACAAATGTCAGGAAAGTTTCCAGGCACTCAAGGACAAACTAACTTTTGCCCCAGTGCTTGCTCCCCCTGATTCTCGCAAGGACTTTGTCATCTATTGCGACGCTTCACATCAAGGATTAGGTTGTGTCCTAATGCAAGAGCGCAGAGTGATTGCCTATGCCTCCTGTCAAGTGCGTCCTCACGAAGAAAACTACCCAGTTCATGACCTCGAGCTTGCTGCGGTTATCTTTGCACTGAAACTATGGCGACAATACCTTCTCGGTAATCGTTGTGAGATCTTCACTGATCATCAGAGTCTGAAATACCTGTTTACTCAGCCAGATCTGAACCTCCATCAGCAGCGATGGATGGAAGCTATTGCTGACTACAACTGCGGTATATCTTATACACCTGGCAAGGCTAATGTAATGGCCGATGCCCTGAGCCGAAAGTCTTATTGCAATAATCACCAGGTCTACAAAGCTCAACCCCGCCTTTATGAAGAGCTATGCAAGCTGAACCTTCAACTAGTTCCACAGGGTTCTCTGAATAACCTTGTTTTGGAACCAACTCTTCTGAAAGCAATCAAGTCTGCTCAAGCCAAAGATGCTCATGTTGATTTGATGAAAAAGGATCTTGCCTTAGAGAAATCCAGAGATTTCTCACTTGGTGAAGATGGAACCTTATACTTCAGAGATCGCATTGTCGTACCCCGGTTCGAGCTTATGACAGAGAAGGTGATGAAAGAAGCGCATGACACCCCTCTCTCTATTCATCCGGGAAGTACCAAGATGTATCTAGACATCCGTCAGAAGTACTGGTGGTCTAATATGAAGCAAGACATTGCTCGATATATTGAAGAATGTGACGTTTGTCGTCGTGTCAAAGCAGAACATCAGAAACCGGCTGGACTTCTGCAACCGCTTCCGATTCCTGAATGGAAGTGGGATAAGATTCAAATGGACTTTGTCACTGGCCTTCCCAAGTCTCAGAAAGGTAACGATGCTATCTTTGTCGTCATCGACCAATTCTCGAAGGTTGCTCACTTTCTGCCAGTCAAGGAGACTATCACTGCTAGTCAATTGGCAACCTTGTATATCTCCCGAATTGTGTCACTCCACGGCATTCCGAAGGAGATCAGTTCAGACCGCGGCAGTATTTTCACTTCTAAGTTCTGGGATAGTTTCCAAGAGGCAATGGGAACTCATATTACCTGGAGCACTGCTTATCATCCCCAATCCCAAGGCCAAGTCGAGCGAGTCAATCAAATTCTTGAAGACATGCTTCGAGCTTGTGTTATTTCTTTCGGCAAGAAGTGGGAAGAATCTCTCCCTTATGCGGAGTTCTCTTATAACAACAGCTATCAAGCAAGCTTGAAGATGGAACCCTTTGAAGTGCTTTATGGACGTAAGTGCCGAACCCCTCTGAATTGGTCAGAAACTGGGGAACAAACACTCATTGGTCCGGACATTATTCAACAAGCTGAAGAGCAGGTCCGCATTGTCCGGGATAATCTCAAGGCGGCCCAATCCCGCCAGAAGAGCAACTATGACCGGAAACACTGGGGTTCAACTTATCAACCTGGTGAACAAGCTTATCTACGTGTCACTCCTTTGAGAGGCACTCATCGGTTCGGAGTCAAGGGCAAGCTAGCTCCGCGCTACATTGGTCCCTTCCGTATTCTCGCCCATCGTGGACTGGTGGCTTATCAATTGGAGTTGCCACCTCAGTTCTCTCACGTCCATGACGTCTTCCACGTGTCGCAACTTCGTCGATGCTTCAAGGACCCGGAACGTGAAGTCGATCCGGAATTGATTGAAGTTCAAGATGATCTCACTTACAAAGAGCATCCTATCCGCATTCTTGAAGAAGCTGAACGTCGAACCCGCCAGAAGGTTACCAAGTTCCTCAAGGTGCAATGGTTAAATCATACTAAAGATGAAGCCACTTGGGAACGCGAGGATAACCTCCGAGCTGAATACCCCGATCTTTTCCCTTCTACCTCTTAATTCTCGGGACGAGAATTTCTTTTAGAGGAGGAGAGTTGTAACACCCCGGTGTAATGATGCTACAGTAACCCCTGGGGTTAAGTTAATCTTTTTGATAAACATGTGCCTGATCATTATTGTCTCATGTTCTTTCACATTCCAGTTGAATTCAACTTCAAATTTTGTGTGAAATTCAAAATGCTCAGACATGAAAACAAAAATGTTCATCATGTGCAGAATAATCCACAACTAATATTGGTGGTGAACCAACATTTTTGCAAAAGGTTTAAGTGGCCTAAGCTACTTCAAACAGTGACCTAAGAAATAAATTAAATGCCTTTTTAATTTATAAAAATGGCAAACTATTTCTAAAGCCTCACAATCTTTTTTGGCAGTGACCAATCATTATTTGAAATTGTTTTGGCCAGTGGCATAATTTTTGTAAAGTCAATAGTGGCTAAAAGCAGAGGCAAAAGTTGCTGGAAAAAAAGAGAAAAGAAAAGGAGAAAAGGAAAAAGCAGAGGGGAGAGAAAGCCCCTGCCCCACTTGGGCTTCGGCCCACCCGCGCTAGCTGGCCTAGCTAGGCCGGCCCATGCCCCCTCCCCAGTCGCTCTCCCCTCCCTCCTGTTCCCCCGGTGCGGACCGCTACAGGGGCTCGTCGCTGCCCGACCACCTCGCTGGCAACGCCGCGGGTGGATAAGAGCCTCTCCCTCCGGCTCCTCGAGACCTCCCCCACCTACCTCCACCCACTCCTAGATTCCCCTCGCCCTCTCCGCCTGCTTGTTGCCTCTCCCCTCGTTCCCCGTCCACCACCGAGCGCCACCGTCGCCATGGCTGTGCCATAGCCGCGGCCACCGGCCACCCCGCGCCTCGCCAGCACGTCCACGAGACGCGCCGACGACCTCTACCTCGACTACGCCTCGCCATTGAGCTCGAGGAGCACCGCAGGCCACGGATCGAGTCGTCTTCTTCCTCGATGGCCGCCGACGATCCCCTTCCTCCCCGGCGAGCTCTGCTGCTCCTAAGCCACCAAGGGTCTTTCTTGACCGCTCGGTGAGCTCCACTCCGTCCTCTCCCCTCTCCTTCCTCGCCTCACCGCGCCCCTAGCCGTAGCTACCGTCCTGGCCGTAGCGCGCCTCCGCCGCCGTGCTCGTCACCGTCATCCTCGTCGATGTCGTGCTCACCCGACCTCACCACCGTGATCTAGGACTCGCCAGGACCCCCGTAGAGCCTTCCCAGTAGTCCTCCTGTGCCCTCCAGCCGCAGTTTGCGCGAGGGCCGAACTCCGGCGTCCGCTCCGCCGCTCGCCGCCGTAGCTTCCGGCCATTTATGGCCGCACCGCTCCCATAGATGGATGCGGCGTTGAACGCTCGTCCAAACGAGCCTAAGCACGCCCAGAACGGAGCGCCGTAGCGTTCTTCCGGCCAAGTCCGGCGAGCTCCGCCGCGTTTTTGGTCGCCGGAGTTGTCTCCGGCGCCGGCCGCCGACGTGGCACACCTGGGGCCACCCCCCGGGTCACTGCCAGTGGGGCCCCTGGTCCCCTGTTGACCAGTTGACCTGGTCAACTATGCTGACTGGGCAGGCCCCAGCCACTGACGTGCGGGTCCCACCACTTAATCCTCTAATTAAAAGATTCTAAAAATTAAAACTAATTAGCTTAGTTAATTAGACACTGACAGGTGGGCCCAGTAGTTTTACTAACTAAATTTAGATTAGTTTAAACCCTGTTTAACCCACTGTCTATGACAGATGGGTCCCCCATGTCTGTTTTGACCGGTCAGCCGTCCTGTTGACTGTTGATGTCACTATGACGTCATGCTGATGCAATATTCCTTTTCTGTTTTTTTAAATAGTTTCTGAAAATGCTTTAATCTTTGATTAATCATAGAAAATAAACCGTAACTCGGATGAAAATGTTTTCTATATGAAAGTTGCTCAGAAAAATCCAACGAATCCGAATACGCGGTCTGTTCATCTGTCACATGCCCCAAGCATGCTGAACATGGAACTTTCCCCCTCCGGTCATCTGTCTGACACAGGTCCGGAACCGGGAAAACATTCCCGGTTGACTTCCCCCCTCGCCGGATCGTGTAGCACCACGTTAGAACACGTCTAGCTCTGCCTGTTGTCCTATTATGCACTTGCTTGCTATGTATTTACTGTTTCTCCTCCCCTCTTCTTTTCGGTAGACCTCGTTGACGATGCTGATGCCCCTGTGACCGACTACGTCGACGACGACCCCTCCTTGCCAAAGCAACCAGGCAAGCCCCCCCTTTGATCATCCCGATATCGCCCATTCCATTCTCTCATGCTTGCATTAGATTTGCTACTGTTATTGATTGCTCCTATTCTGATGCATAGCCTGCTTTTGTATTTGTTGTTGTACCTTACATTCTTATCCTAAACTGCTTAGTATAGGTTGGTTAGTGATCCATCAGTGACCCCCACCTTGTCCTTGTTGCCCCTGCTTCATCATTGAAGACCCGATCAACGGGATTGAAGACCAGGCCCCGACACCGCACATCATTTTCCCCTTAGTTGCTCGACACTGCTGGGTTACTATCGAGTGCCGAGGGTGAGACCTCTACAACACTTATGATGTTAACCCTATAGTGTAGCTATTCGGTTGTGGTCATCGAGGGTGATTCCGCCTTAACCACTTCCGATACGACTCTATCGTGCAACCCCTCAAGTGTGAACCTCGGGGGTGATTCCTCTTACGTTCACCTTGATGATTACATTGAGTGGAGTTCACCGGGGGTGATTCCTCGGGTTTTCCCCTTGATGTTTAGACACACAGTTACTATGATTACTATGACTTTACACCGAACCATGTTATTAAAGACGGGTCGACCCTGAGGGGTACCCGCGCGAGCATAATTGCGAGTGATGTAGAGTCGGGTTGAACTGGAAGGTGCCCAAGAGATAATTACGAGGCGTGGCCGGGCATTCTTAGCCCTTGCCGCAAGTCCTCGAGACGGGGCAACGGGGTCACATCTTTCGTGAGTCTCTGCTTGTTACCGCACGTTCCTAATCCACTACGATTTGGATATTTGATCCGAGGGGCCTCTGGCCTGATAGCACTAACCATCACGTGGGCATAGTATGGGCGTTCTGCGTCGTGTACATCAGCCGAAGCTTAATAGACGTCAGCGACGGAGCGGCGCGCGCCGGGTTGGACTGGTAAGCTCCTGCCTTTTTAGGGAGGTCGCTAGGTCTGCTCACCGGCCGCCCACGCAACATGCAGGAGTTCCCGGGGAGATGGCCCATGACCCCTGGGGGCATAGGTTTAGTCCGGCGTGCTGACCTCTCTATTAAGTCTAGGTCAGGTTGCGGCGTATTGTTTGTCCGAGGCCGGGCATGACCCAGGAAAGTGTGTCCGGCCGGAGTTAAGCGAGCGTGGTGGGTAAGTTGGTGCACCCCTGCAGGGAAGAACTAATCTATGCATAGCCTGTCCTACGGTAACGGACACTTGGAGTTGTATCCCGATCGATACAACTAGAACTGGATACTTGTGATGAGAATTGGATGGTGATGAGTAATGGATTGTGATGAGGTGATAACCGGATAGTATGGCTCTGGGATTGCTTTCTCGCAGGGAGTCGAGAAAGGATCTCTGGCCGAGGTTGATAACACTTCTACTACTTTACTTTATGCTACTCTACTCCCTCCGGTTGCTGCAAGATGGTGGTTTCCAGAAGATGCTAGTCTTCGATAGGACTAGGCCTTCTCTCTATTCTGGCATTTCTGCAGCCCAGTCCACATCTACAGCCTTCCTTTGATAATGTTGCATATGTAGTGTAGGTCCTTGCTTGCGAGTACTTTGGATGAGTACTCACGGTTGCTTTGCTTTCCCTTTTCCTCCTTTCTTCTTCTTTCCGGTTAACGCAACCAGATGTCGAAGCCCAGGATCCAGACGCCACCTTTGACGATGATTGCTACTACCATGAGGGCGCCTACTACTACGTGAAGACTGCCGACAACCAGGAGTAGTTAGGAGGCTCCCAGGCAGGAGGCCTTGCCTTTTCGATCGATGTTGCTTTTGTGCTAGCCTTCTTAAGGCAAACTTGTTTAACTCATGTCTGTACTCAGATGTTGTTGCTTCCGCTGACTCTTGTGTATTCAAGCTTATGTATTCGAGCCCTCGAGGCCCCTGGCTTGTAATATAAAGCTTGTATTATTTTAATTTGTGTCTAGAGTTGTGTTGTGATATCTTCCCGTGAGTCCTTGATCTTGATCGTACACATTTGCGTGTATGATTAGTGTACGATTGAATTGAGGGCGTCACACGGTGCCGGGGTACGGTTTTGGTGGAGGGCTTATATGCCTCTCTGTCGCGGCCACGAGGTGGTCGGTCTGCCGTATTGTGCACTGGTGATGCCGGTTTGTATGCTTCCTCCTCTAGTCGGGGGAGCAACTTGCGTTTTGGGTAGCTTTTGGAGGGGCGTTCGAGTTCATACTCTTCGGCCGCGAGGACCTCGGTCCATCTGTCGGCCAGCAGGTCATGATCAGCTTGAAGCTGTTGCTGCTTTTTCTTTAGACTATTTGCTGTGGCCATTAGCCTGCGTCTGAAACGCTCTTGTTCGACGGGATCCTCAGGCATGACGAATTCGTCGTCGTCGAGGCTTGCCTCGTCTCCGGAGGGGGGTATGTGATTATCATCCTCGACCTCTTCGTTTGCCGCCCTCTCGTGAGGGCTTGCTTCTGCCTCGTCCTGCGCTGAATCTTGCTGGAGGGGGTTATCTTCGGCACTTTCTGGGGTGTTATTATCTCCTGTACCGGAATCTCCATTCTTGCTGTGGCGGGATTTAGAGAGGTGTCGCTGACGTCGGCGCTTGGGCTGTTTCTTTAAGGAATCGGCCTCCGCTGTTTCTTCGCCGTTCCCGTTTTTTTGGGTGTCCACCATGTATATATCGTATGACGAGGTGGTCTTCCAGTGTCCCGTAGGCACTGGTTCTTTATAGTCTCCGGCATCGTCGTCCATACCGTCGATGTCTTCGGAGTCGTAGTCGAGTACGTCGGTTAGATCGTCGACGGTGGCTACGAAGTGGGTGGTGGGTGGGCTCTGAATTTCTTTGTCGTCCGCGTCCCAACCATCCTGGCCGTAGTCCGGCCAGGGCTCTCTGGATAGCGAGAGGTGCTTCAGCGAATTTAAGATGTCGCCGAAGGGTGAGTGCTAAAAGATGTCCGCAATGGTGAATTCCATGACCGGCGCCCAATCGGATTCGACTGGCAGGGGCGCAGGAGGTTCGAAGTCCGGTAGGGAGTCCGGCACCTCGGAGTCATGAGCTTTATGCGGGACAAGGTCAGTGTTCGGCTCCATCACCGTGAAAGTTGCAGCTCTCGAGGCGGTGTCCAGCCACCCATCCTCGATCTGTGCGATCGGCTCTGGACTATGGGTCGGAGCGGATTTGTGTGCGGTTTCTAAGGCGCTGTCCGGCGGCAGAGTTAGGTCGTGCCCATCGTGACAGTGCGGCGCACTTGGCTACGGCTCGGATCCATCGAAGATCAAGTCCCCATGGATATCGGCTGTGAAGTTTAGGCTTCCAAACCTGACCTGACGGCCAGGGGCGTAGCTTTCGATCTGCTCCAGATGGCCAAGCGAGTTGGCCCGCAGTGCGAAGCCGCCGAATACGAAGATCTGCCCGGGGAGAAAAGTCTCACCCAGGACTGCGTCGTTGTTGATTGAAGAGGCCATCAAGCCTATCGGTGACGACACAGAGGAACTCTCAATGAAAGCACCAATGTCGGTGTCAAAACCGGCGGATCTCGGGTAGGGGGTCCCGAACTGTGTGTCTAGGCGGATGGTAATAGGAGACAAGGGACACGATGTTTTACCCAGGTTCGGGCCCTCTTGATGGAGGTAAAACCCTACGTCCTGCTTGATTGATATTGATATTGTGGATGTTTACAAGAGTGGATCTACCACGAGATCAAGGAGGCTAAACCCTAAAAGCTAGCCTATGGTATGATTGTAAGGGTTGATGTTGTGGTCCTACGGACTAAAGCCATCCGGTTTATATAGACACCGAGAGGGCTAGGGTTACATAGAGTCGGTTACAATGGTAGGAGATCTACATATCCGTATCGCCAAGCTTGCCTTCCACGCCAAGGAAAGTCCCATCCGGACACGGGACGAAGTCTTCAATCTTGTATCTTCATAGTCTTGGAGTCCGGTCGATGATGATAGTCCGGCCGATGATAGTTCGGCCGATGGTGGTAGTCCGGCCATCCGGACACCCCCTAATCCAGGACTCTCTCACCCTCCAAAGTGGCCCAAAACCCAGCAAACTCCCCTCCGTGCTCTCGGTCGTTCGATCACGATCGTGTGGGCGAAAACCGCGCTCCATTTGGAGTCTCCTAGCTCCCTCTACCTATATATATGTGCATCTCCCCCGAAATCCCGGTCTAACCCTAGCAGTCTTCCTCCTCGCGCCGCCGGACATGTCCATCCGCGCCGGACATGTCCGCCGGACACGTCGCTCCGGCCAATGAGAATTCGCCACATCAGCGCCGCCGCCTCCCTCCTCCACTCACACGCCGCCACGTCGCCCCCCTACGCCCTCTCTCTCTCATCCCCGCCGCCGGGGCCCGTGAGGCCCGGATCGGGCCCGCCCCGAGCCGCAACCAGGCCCCGCGAGCCCGCGTGCGCCGCCCGTCTTCCCCGCCGCCCGCGAGCATCGCCGCCGCCTCGCCCTCGCCGGATTTCGCCCCGCCGCCATGCGCCCCGCCTCCCCACTGCCCTCGCGGAACCTCGCCGCGCTCCTCCGCCCGCGGATCCGCCCTCCGCCGCCGGTCCTCTGTGCCCCGCCGCTGTCCAGCTGCGGCCTGCCGCCGGTCGCCGTCGCATCGTCGGCGCCGTGCTGCCCCGCGCCCTCCAGCGCCTCCCGCGCCGCCGCTCGAGGGAAGGAGCCCCTCGATCCGCGGCCCCGCGCTCTCCCCGCCTTTCTCCTCGCCGGATCCCGCTGCTCCGGTCATCTCCCCGCATTCCGGCGAGCTCTCAGACGAGATCCGGCCCTGCCTCGAAATCCGTGTCATGGTCAACCGTTTCCCCGGGGTGAGATTTTCTGCTAAGTCCCCGAAATTCCTGACATTCTGATGCATAATTTGACATGCCATAACTCTGCATCCGTAGCTCAGTTTTGTGCGTGTAATATGTCAAATTGTTCGTCTCAATGAGTACTTCATTTCCTCTCATTGCATCATTTTCATTTGAGTCCATCTTGATGCCCGAATCATCGTTCGGAGAGTGCTATGTGATGTTAATATGCTGAAACTGTTATAACTTGATGATTTGTCATTTTTGCCATGTTTGATGTGTGCATCCTATGAGGTTGATGTCCACTTGTGTTTTGAACTATGTCATGCCATCTTCAAAGTGGTGCCATCCATGTATTTTTGTGAGTCTTTTACTGAGTGCATCGAGCTCGTGAAGTAGGGTACTTACAGTTGCTGTTTTCCTGACTGATTCTGTTATATTATGTTGCTACGTAAACCTGCTGCTACAAGTCATTCTATGCATAATCTGGAGATGTTCACTAAGGATGTTTTGTTTTACATGTCATGATATATCCCTTCATGCCCCTGGTTGCATTTATAGCCTGATGTAACAAGTTGTTATCTTGCTCCAAACTTGCTAAATAATGTTGCTGTCAGCCTGTTAACATTAAGTTCAATGTTGCTATGTTTGTTATTAGTGATCCATGTACCCTATGAACTTGTTCCTGCCATGCTTAGCTTCATAAACATGTATTCTTACTGTTGGTTGCCTTGTAATGCCATGTATTGCTCTGTGGTGAGTGGTTCAAGCTCATCAACATGCCTACTTATTGTTGTTCCTGCCATGTATGAATCTGTCATATTATTTGCCATGTTTACATGGGTGCCATCATATCTTCTGTTCCTTTTTGGCTCATAGTCAGTAAGGGAATTTTGTTCTATGCAATTAGTAGATTAATGCCATGCCTTTGTATGCCATGATATGTTCCTGTAACATGTTGTTTGCTTGCTCTAAACATTGCAACCTGATGTTATTTCTGCAATCTTTCTATGTCATTTTGAGCATGTTCTAGTAGTTTCTGGAGATAGCTCAGTGTTCATGTTTTGTCATGCTTTGCCTGTACTTCATACCCATGACTTTTGTTCTTATGTTGGGGTGATGTAGCTTATTGTTTTGATGCTTGCAAGATGCCTAGTTGCTGTTATGGACAGATTGTTGTTATAACTTGTATAGTGTGTGCGTGTTGATTCGTTGCTCCGTTTTGAGTGTGCTCTATATGAAACTTGCTTGATTTTGCATGTAGTTTCATATTATGATGTTGCATCCTTGTTATGGTGTATTTGCTTGATGTTTGCATGCATTTTGCATCAATGCCATGTTGAACTTGTTTTGCTCATATCTTCTAGGCCGTAGCTCCAAATCTAATGAACTTTATATGTAACTTGACTAGAATCTCGTGTAGATCATCTTGGTGCATCTTAACTTGCTGTTTAACAACTTGAACATAAGGTTTATTAACATCTGGACCAATTTCTAAATTTGCACATGAGGACTTGCCGGAATTGTTATATTTTGTTTCCAGCCTCATTTAAACTTGCCTTGATGTGTTGTTCTTGTTTGCATCATCTCTTGCCATGAGTAGCTTCATGTAGCTTTGTCATGCATCATACTTGGTTGAGCATCATGCCTTGTTCATGTGTGGTGTGTTTACCATGTTGTGTGCTTCTTCTCGATAGTTCCCGTTTCATTGCGATCGTGAGGATTCGTTCGTCTACGCTCGGTTCGTCTTCGTGGCTTCATCTTCTTCATGGACTCGTTCTTCTTCCTTGCGGGATTTCAGGCAAGATGACCGCTACCCTGAATCTCACTACTATCATTGCTATGCTAGTTGCTTCGTTCTATCGCTTTGCTGCGCTACCTATCATTTGCTCTTCAAGCCTCCCAAATTGCCATGAACCTCTAACCTTTGTCACCCTTCCTAGCAAACCGTTGTTTGGCTATGTTACCGCTTTTGCTCAGCCCCTCTTATAGCGTTGCTAGTTGCAGGTGAAGTTGAAGATTGCTCCATGGTGGACAGGATTTTGTTGGGATATCACAATATCTCTTATATTATAAATGCATCTATCTATTTGGTAAAGGGTGGAAGGCTCGGCCTTATGCCTGATGTTTTGTTCCACTCTTGCCGCCCTAGTTTCTGTCATACCGGTGTTATGTTCCCGGATTTTGCGTTCCTTACGCGGTCGGGTGATTTATGGGACCCCCTCGACAGTTTGCTTTGAATAAAACTCCTCCAGCAAGGCCCAACCTTGGTTTTACCATTTGCCTCACCACCACCTACTTTTCCCTTGGGAGTCGCTCTCTCGAGGGTCATCTTTATTCAGCCCCCCCGGGGCCAATACTTGTCTAAGTGTTGGTCCGAACTAGAGCCCTTTGCAGTGCCCCCTCAAGGAAACTTGAGGTCTGGTTTTAGTTGTACGGATTGCTCATCCGGTGTTGCCCTGAGAACGAGATATGTGCAGCTCCTATCGGGATGTCGGCGCATCGGGCGGTCTTGATGGTCTTGTTTTACCATTGTCGAAATGTCTTGTAAACCGGGATTCCGAGACTGATCGGGTCTTCCTGGGAGAAGGTATATCCTTCGTTGATCGCGAGAGCTTATCATGGGCTAAGTTGGGACACCCCTGCAGGGTATAAACTTTCGAGAGCCGTGCCCGCGGTTATGTGGCAGATGGGAATTTGTTAATATCCGGTTGTAGACAACTTGACACCAGATCCGAATTAAAACGCACCAACCGCGTGTGTAGCCGTGATGGTCTCTTCTCGACGGAGTCCGGGAAGTGAACACGGTCTTTGGGTTATGTTTGACGTAAGTAGGAGTTCAGGATCACCTCTTGATACTTGCGAGCTTCTCGACCGTTCCTTTGCATCTCTTCTCGCTCTCATTTGCGTATGTTAGCCACCATATCATGCTTAGTCGCTGCTGCAACCTCACCACTTTACCCCTTCCTTTCCCATTAAGCTTTGCTAGTCTTGATACCCATGGTAATGGGATTGCTGAGTCCTCATGGCTCACAGATTACTACAACATCAGTTGCAGGGACAGGTTTTGCGATGATCATGATGCGAGAGCGATGATTGCTTGTTTTGGAGTTCTTCTTCTGCTTCTTCTTCGATCAGGGGATAGGTTCCAGGTCGGCAGCCTGGGCTAGCAGGGTGGATGTCGTTTGAGCTTCTATTTGTGTTTCATCCATAGTCGGATGTTGCTCTTATGTATTGTGATGTTGTATTCATGTGGCATTGTATGCCTTTTGTATGTATCCCCATCTAATTATGTAATGTTGATGTAATGATATCCACCTTGCAAAAGCGTTTCAATATGCGGGTCTATCCTTGGTAGGACCTTCGAGTTCCTTTTGGATAGGGTCGCATATTGGGCGTGACAAGTTGGTATCAGAGCCTCGACCGACCTTAGGAGCCCCCTTGATTGATCGTGTAGTTTGGCCGTTGTCGAGTCTAGAAGAAAACTGTTTTCGGAGTCTAGTTATATCGGAGAGTAGGAATTCTTTTTACTCCTCTGCCCCTTTGTCGCTCTGGTGAGGAATATTGACGTAGGTGTTTTGAATTACTCCTCTTCCCGTTCAAATTTTTCTTTAGGATCACGTGGTTAGTTTCGCGAGTTGTCCATCCTCTTTTGTCCGGTGCATCTCTCGTCAGGTCGACTCGAACCTCTTTGTCTTTGGGAGATGAATCCTCAGCTCTTTTCGATCGATGTTGTTTCCCTGTCCGAAGTTGTCCTTGTTTTTCCCACCCACCCACCCTTTTCTTCTTGGAGCCGGAGTCCGTAATTGATTATCCATCCTACTCGTGCGAAGTCTTTGCTTTCATTCCTCAATTATTTCAACCGGTGTTTTTCTTCAAGATATTGTCGGTTCCCCTTGCAAGTTGTCTTTGTTTTCCCGCCCTCCCCCCTTTTTTTTCTTCCCGGAGCTGAGTCTCTTTCGAGCATCAATTTCATTCGTGCGAAGCCTCTTCAGTCTTTCGTAAATTATCTCAACCGGTGAATTCTCGTCTCGGTGGACATTCTTCATCTCTTTCTTTTCCGGTGGATTCAATTCAAGTTTTTCGGTGTTGATCACATTCTTTTCCTCGGCTCAAATGTTTTCCCCTTGCTTGTTCAACTCTCGCCAGTTTATCATTCCAGTGTTCGGAAGACTTCTCAAGAGATTCGCCTGTGTTCCAATTAATTAGAGGTTGCCACCTCATTCAAATATTTAAATCATTCCGGTGCATCATCTACCTCTTCAACAACCCTTTCCAACGGTGTTTTCTTTTAGTGGGCCCTAACCCACAGGTCTTTTCCCAGGATCTTACCTGACTCTTCTAATTTCCCGGAGCTATTCTCAAATCCGTTTCGAAGTTTGACGTAAGTATGAATTTCATCAGTCAGATGCCTTTCCAAGATCGATTTCAAATCATTTTCATTGTTGGCTCAACCTCTTTGCTTTTCATTCTCCCGGAGTATCTCAGTAATTTTCGTGGCATTCCTCGTCGTCATTTCAAGATAGAAGAAGGGTTTCCCCCTAAATTCTGCCCGTTCTCTCGAAGATTCGCGGTTCTAGCTTCATGTTATCAGTCTCGAATTATTCTATTTGTCAGATATTCCTTTGCTTACCCATCCGGAGCAGATCAGGAGTTGTTTTTCTGTTTCTTTTCACCGGAGGCCATCATTCCAGTTATCGTTCTCTATTTATCCCGGTGCTTCGTTCAAGTGTTCTTTAATCAGCTCAGGATTCTCTTTGTTCTTTTGCATCTAAATCCCCTCTAGCTTATTGGTTCTTCTAATTCTTCCCGGTGATTCATTCTCTTTCATCATTCAATTTTTGAATTCTTACGGTGGTTCATTCAAGATTCTTTTTCCTTGATTATCATTTTAATTTATTCGTTCTTTCCAATCCTACCGGTGGTTCATGAAGACCTTCTCAAGTTTGCGATATGTCACTTCTCAATCTTTTTTTTAAAGAAGAATAAGTAGTATGCAAAAATCTGTTGCTTGTCATCAATTTAATTTGATGAAGGATAAGCATACAATAAATCTTATTCTTATTTCTCCAAGTGATTAATCCCTTCCTTCGGAGTTTGTTCTTGGTGAATAAATTCTAGTTCCAAGTGTTTTCATCTTTTCTTTCCCGGAGTTCAAATTTCCTCGGCCATCTCATCGGAACCTCCATCTAATCATCGCAAGGCTCATCTTATTCTTTCATCCTTCTTTCTATCTCATCATCCTTTTGTCACCGGAGTTCTTCATGGTGGTTCTTCATGATTCAATTCATTCTTCAAGTGTTCATCAAGATTTTCGTTGGAGGAGCTCAAGTATCTTTCCTTTTTGCTTTTCGAAGTGCAATTAATTCTCCTATTCTTTTGAAGTGGAGTTTTGTATTTCTTCGTTCTTCTCAGATATTCAATCATTTCCGTTTGTGGCCGGTTATCACCTTATGATTCTGAGATGTTTTCCATAAGTCCACAACAAGCTTATCATTTCGTTGTTGATTTTCTCAATAACTCCTTTCAACCCTTCCTTCTAAGTTCTTTTCATTCAATTATTTCAATTCTTCTGGAGGCATTGCTTTGTTCATCTCGTCAAGTGCCATCTCATTGGGTGAAGCTCGTGTTCTCTTCCTTCCATCTTCAGCCGGAGTGCTGCCTAAATCCTTTCAGTCTTATTCGTTCCTTATCTCGTTCTAACCGGAGTGGTTTCATAGTCTATCTGGTTCCGTGAGCTTTCGATTCTCGTCATTCTCGTCGCTCCTCTCTTTTTCTCGAGTTCTCTCAATTCTTTGCTTCTTCTCTTGAGTTTTGTTTCATCTATTCCCTTTTTACCTTCCGTCTCGGTCCTAAGATCTCGGGACGAGATCTCTTGTTAGTGGAGGAGTGTTGTAACGCCCCGGATCCGCTGCGCCAGGTGTCTGCCAGTTATTCGCCGTCATTGCCATGTCATTTGCTTGCATGTTGCACTTTGCCATGTCATCATATGCATTTCATATCAGGTAATCATGTGCATCGCATTGCATTGCATATGTGTTCGTCTCATGCATACGAGCATTTTCCCCGTTGTCCGTTTTGCAATCCGACACTCCTATGCCCTCCGGCGTCCCCCTTTTGCCTCTTTTCATGTGCAGATGTTAAACGTTCTCGGAATGGACCTAGGTTTGCCAAGCGGCCTTGGTATACCTCCGGTAGACCGCCTGTCAAGTTTCGTGCCATTTGGAGGTCGTTTGATACTCCAACGGTTAACCGGGTAACCGTAAAAGCCTCTTTTGTGTGCAGCCCAACACCCCTCCAAAGTGACCCAAAACCCAGCAAGCTCCCCTCCATGCTCTCGGTCGTTCGATCACGATCGTGTGGGCGAAAACCGTGCTCCATTTGGAGTCTCCTAGCTCCCTCTACCTATATATATGTGCATCTCCCCCGAAATCCCGGTCTAACCCTAGCAGTCTTCCTCCTCGCGCCGCCGGACATGTCCATCCACGCCGGACATGTCCGCCGGACACGTCGCTCCGGCCAATGAGAATTCGCCACGTCAGCGCCGTCGCCTCCCTCCTCCACTCATGCGCCGCCACGTCGCCCCCCTACGCCCTCTCTCTCTCCTCCCCGCCGCCGGGGCCCGTGAGGCCCGGATCGGGCCCGCCCCGGGCCGCAACCAGGCCCTGCGAGCCCGCGTGGGCCGCCCGTCTTCCCCGCCGCCGGCGAGCATTGCCGCCGCCTCGCCCTCGCCGGACTTCGCCCCGCCGCCATGCGCCTCGCCTCCCCGCCGCCCGCGCGGAACCTCGCTGCGCTCCTCCGCTGGCGGATCCGCCCTCCGCCGCCGGTCCTCTGTGCCCCGCCGCCGTCTAGCTGCGGCCCGCCGCCGGCCACCGTCGCATCGTCGGCGCCGCGCTGCCCCGCGCCCTCCAGCGCCTCCCGCGCCGCCGCTCGAGGGGAGGAGCCCCTCGATCCGCGGCCCCGCGCTCTCCCCGCCTTCCTCCTCGCTGGATCCCGCCGCTCCGGTCATCTCCCCGCATTCCGGCGAGCTCTCAGACGAGATCTGGCCCTGCCTTGAAATCCGTGCCACGGTCAACCGTTTCCCCGGTGTGAGATTTTCTGCTAAGACCCCGAAATTCCTGACATTCTGATGCATAATTTGACATGCCATAACTCCGCATCCGTAGCTCAGTTTTGTGCGTGTAATATGTCAAATTGTTTGTCTCAACGAGTACTTTGTTGCATCTCATTGCATCATTTTCATTTGAGTCCATCTTGATGCCCGAATCATCGTTCGGAGAGTGCTATGTGATGTTAATCTGCTGAAACTGTTATAACTTGATGATTTGTCATTTTTGCCATGTTTGATGTGTGCATCCTATGAGGTTGATATCTACTTGTGTTTTGAACTATGTCATACCATCTTCACAGTGGTGCCATCCATGTATTTTTGTGAGTCTTTTACTGAGTGCATCGAGCTCGTGAAGTAGGGTACTTACTGTTGCTGTTTTCCTGACTGATTCTGTTATATTTTGTTGCTATGTAAACTTGCTGCTACAAGTTATTCTATGCATAATCTGGAGATATTCACTAAGGATGTTTTGTTGTACATGTCATGATATATCCATTAATGCCCCTGGTTGCATTTATAGCCTGATGTAACAGGTTGTTATCTTGCTCCAAACTTGCTAAATAATGTTGCTGTCAGCCTGTTAACATTAAGTTCAATGTTGCTATGTTTGTTATTAGTGATCCATGTACCCTATGAACTTGTTCTTGCCATGCTTAGCTTCATAAACATGTATTCTTACTGTTGGTTGCCTTGTAATGCCATGTATTGCTCTGTGGTGAGTGGTTCAAGCTCATCAACATGCCTACTTATTGTTGTTCCTGCCATGTATGAATCTGTCATATTATTTGCCATGTTTACATGGGTGCCATCATATCTTCTGTTCCTTTTTGGCTCATAGTCAGTAAGGGACTTTTGTTCTATGCAATTAGTAGATTAATGCCATGCCTTTGTTTGCCATGATATGTTCCTGTAACATGTTGTTTGCTTGCTCTAAACATTGCAACCTGATGTTATTTCTGCTAAGCCCGAAACTGTTATTATTTGCAATCTTTCTATGTCATTTTGAGCATGTTCTAGTAGTTTCTGGAGATAGCTCAGTGTTCATGTTTTGTCATGCTTTGCCTGTACTTCATACCCATGACTTTTGTTCTTATGTTGGGGTGTTGTAGCTTATTGTTTTGATGCTTGCAAGATGCCTAGTTGCTGTTATGGACAGATTGTTGTTATAACTTGTATAGTGTGTGCGTGTTGAATCGTTGCTCCGTTTTGAGTGTGCTCTATATGAAACTTGCTTGATTTTGCATGTAGTTTCATATTATGATGTTGCATCCTTGTTATGGTGTATTTGCTTGATGTTTGCATGCATTTTGCATCAATGCCATGTTGAACTTGTTTTGCTCATATCTTCTAGGCCGTAGCTCCAAATCTAATGAACTTTATATGTAACTTGACTAGAATCTCGTGTAGATCATCTTGGTGCATCTTAACTTGCTGTTTAACAACTTGAACATAAGGTTTATTCAGATCTGGACCAATTTCTAAATTTGCACATGAGGACTTGCCGGAATTGTTATATTTTGTTTCCGGCCTCATTTAAACTTGCCTTGATGTGTTGTTCTTGTTTGCATCATCTCTTGCCATGAGTAGCTTCATGTAGCTTTGTCATGCATCATACTTGGTTGAGCATCATGCCCTGTTCATGTGTGGTGTGTTTACCATGTTGTGTGCTTCTTCTCGATAGTTCCCGTTTCGTTGTGATCGTGAGGATTCGTTCGTCTACGCTCGGTTCGTCTTCGTGGCTTCATCTTCTTCATGGACTCGTTCTTCTTCCTTGCGGGATTTCAGGCAAGATGACCGCTACCCTGAATCTCACTACTATCATTGCTATGCTAGTTGCTTCGTTCTATCGCTTTGCTGCGCTACCTATCATTTGCTCTTCAAGCCTCCCAAATTGCCATGAACCTCTAACCTTTGTCACCCTTCCTAGCAAACCGTTGTTTGGCTATGTTACCGCTTTTGCTCAGCCCCTCTTATAGCGTTGCTAGTTGCAGGTGAAGTTGAAGATTGCTCCATGGTGGACATGATTTTGTTGGGATATCACAATATCTCTTATATTATAAATGCATCTATTTATTTGGTAAAGGGTGGAAGGCTCGGCCTTATGCCTGGTGTTTTGTTCCACTCTTGCCGCCCTAGTTTCCGTCATACCGGTGTTATGTTCCCGGATTTTGCGTTCCTTACGCGGTCAGGTGCTTTATGAGACCCCCTCGACAGTTCGCTTTGAATAAAACTCCTCCAGCAAGGCCCAACCTTGGTTTTACCATTTGCCTCACCACCACCTACTTTTCCCTTGGGAGTCGCTCTCTCGAGGGTCATCTTTATTCAGCCCCCCCGGGCCAATGCTTGTCTAAGTGTTGGTCCGAACTAGAGCCCTTTGCAGCGCCCCCTCAAGGAAACTTGAGGTCTGGTTTTAGTTGTACGGATTGCTCATCCGGTGTTGCCCTGAGAACGAGATATGTGCAGCTCCTATCGGGATGTCGGCGCATCGGGCGGTCTTGATGGTCTTGTTTTACCATTGTCGAAATGTCTTGTAAACCGGGATTCCGAGACTGATCGGGTCTTCCTGGGAGAAGGTATATCCTTCGTTGATCGCGAGAGCTTATCATGGGCTAAGTTGGGACAACCCTGCAGGGTATAAACTTTCGAGAGCCATGCCCGCGGTTATGTGGCAGATGGGAATTTGTTAATATCTGGTTATAGATAACTTGACACCAGATCCAAATTAAAACACATCAACCGCGTGTGTAGCCGTGATGGTCTCTTCTCGACGGAGTCCGGGAAGTGAACACGGTCTTTGGGTTATGTTTGACGAAAGTAGGAGTTCAGGATCACCTCTTGATCATTGCTAGCTTCACGACCGTTCCTTTGCATCTCTTCTCGCTCTCATTTGGGTATGTTAGCCACCATATCATGCTTAGTCGCTGCTGCAACCTCACCACTTTACCCCTTCCTTTCCCATTAAGCTTTGCTAGTCTTGATACCCATGGTAATGGGATTGCTGAGTCCTCGTGGCTCACAGATTACTAGAACATCAGTTGCAGGTACAGGTTTTGCGATGATCATGACGCGAGAGCGATGATTGCTTGTTTTGGAGTTCTTCTTCTGCTTCTTCTTCGATTAGGGGATAGGTTCCAGGTCGGCAGCCTGGGCTAGCAGGGTGGATGTCGTTTGAGCTTCTATTTGTGTTTCATCCGTAGTCGGATGTTGCTCTTATGTATTGTGATGTTGTATTCATGTGGCATTGTATGCCTTTTGTATGTATCCCCATCTAATTATGTAATGTTGATGTAATGATATCCACCTTGCAAAAGCGTTTCAATATGCGGGTCTATCCTTGGTGGGACCTTCGAGTTCCTTTTGGATAGGGTCGCATATTGGGCATGACACGCGCAAGGGTGACAGCTACCTTTAGCTTGCGCCTCTCCTCAGCAAGGCGCAGGCCCTCGGCCTCAAGGCGTCCATCCTCGCTAGCAAGCTCTGCCCCGATCGGGCTCACCGCATCCGCCGCCCCCTGAAGGAACTCTTGACGAAGGGCGCGACGCTCCCGAGCGCGCCTGCGCACGTCTTCCGCGTCACCCTTTGCCACGGGCGTATGCGGAGGGCCCTGAGGCGGCATGCCCCTCCCGGCGCGGGGCTGGGGGCTGGTGCCCCAGCAATCGCCGGACGGACCTCGCCAGGAGCCCGGCCTGGCGCCGGTCCGTCCCTAGAAGATGAGCTCAAGACTAACTTCAGCCTGTCACCATCCACGATCAAGGAAGGAGCACGGGGCAAGCTGGCTGTGCCCCAGGGGAACTCGTGAAGGGAAGGCAGCAGGTGCGTAGGCTCAAGATGCCCAGCGGGACGGGCCACTCCCCCGACCAACCGAGTGGCAGGGGCGCTGCTCGAGCTCGGCATGCCAAGGGTCAGCAGCGAGGATGAAGCTTGGGGGGATGGCTCCTTGGCCGTCTCCATGAATTCGGCAGGAAGGGCCCTGAAAGGCCGCGATCAATTGCAAGAATAGAGAGGTAAAGGAGCAAGGAGATAAGAGGGCTTACTCGTCCAAGGCAAAGTACTTCCTGTGCTTCAACAGGCGACAAGGGCGATCATCGCCACCCAAGGCCTCCTTCCTCTTGCGGATGGCCTCGAAGTCTACGCGGAACCGACCTAAGTGCTCGGCGCAAGGGTCGGCTTGCGGCATGGAAGAGCTGTCAAGGTGATCAGCACCGAGGGAACCGGCCTGGGGAGCGCCGCTAGGCGCCGCCTCACGAGGGATGGTCGGGGCCTCGGGAGCCCCGGCCTCAGGAGCCGTAGGCTGCAACTCCACGCCCGCCACTACTCCAGGACGGGCTTCGGGAGATGCCGCCTTCGGGGCTCCGCGCGGTGTCAACGTCTCGACATCAGCCTCTTCAGCTCTCGGCGGTTCTCGTCTCCCCACTCCATCACCTGAGACAGAGCCGCTTCGAGCGACCGGAAGAGCAACCACAGCGATTGGATTCTTGTGGGGCCCCGTGAGGCCAGCCAGGCGCAGCCCCCACTCGTCAAAGCTGGGCATCTGCCTCACAAAATCGGCCCTGCCCGAGCAAATTACAGGAGGGCAGCATCCTGCCGAAGGCTGCCTGGGGAAGGATCGCCAGTCAGGACCCTGAGCACCGTCTTCAGCACTTCGGGCGCCAGATCCTCCTCCTGGAGCCGCATGCGGTCCTTGTACCCCGCAAAGTCCCACATCCGACGGGAGTGGCGCTGAAGAGGAGCAATGCGGCGTTGGAGGAACTCCTTCACCACCTTGGGCGCTGTCACGTCGAGCGCCCTCCAACTCTCAAAGCGGCGCCAGACGAAGGCGAGCCGGGGGCTCACGAGCGTCTCATGATCCCAGCCTGAGTTGGGAACAGTAGGCAAGGTTGGGTGCGAGAGCAGGGGGCCGGGCACTCCGACATCCACATACAGCCACCGCTCTCTGAACCGGCCCTCAGAAGGAGGAACGCCGTAATCGATCTCTAAAGCAGCCGTCTCTGGCATGGCGAGGAAGCTCACGCACCCCGAGCATTGAGTGGGGTCACTCAGGCGCAAAGAGAAGAAATGGCGCAGCAGGGCAACGGAAGGAGGAATGCCCACCATTGCCTCGCAAAAAAAAGCGAAGACAGCCAGGAGGGTAATGGACTCAAGCCCGAGGTGCATCATGTGGATCTGATAATGGGAGAGCACCGCGTTGAAGAAAGCGGAAAAGGGGGGAACCAGACCCGCCCACAGGGCATCGGCGAAGAACCGGACCTCCGTTACGACCCTATCAAAGGAGGCATGGGACGCAGGCCCGACCGTGGTCCTGCCGCACTCGTTGAAGATGGTGGCGAGGGCAGAGCGGACCTTGTTCAAGGCTTCGGGATTGAGTATGATGGACCGGTCAACGGTGGGGGCCACCGCCGGAGGCGAGCGGGACGAAGGCGCGGGCTTCTTCCCCTTTCCTTCTTCGTTGGCGCCATGGCAATGGGAAGGGGGAGAGTTCGAGTTGGATTGGAGGCGGACGTTGGAGCCTGAGGAAGAAGGAAGGGCAGGAAGCACGCGGGCGGCGAAGGGGGAATGGCTGTGTGCAACCACGGGTCCGCCTAGCCGGGCGCGTAATGAGGCATCGTGGGGAAGCGGAGACGCCCATGTCCAATCAACCGCCACGCGGCGCCCAAGGCCGCAGGCTATTGGGGCCCGCGACGCTTTGCACTTGCCCCTTCGCTTCTCTGCTAAGTCAAGTCCGGGCGCGCCTTGGGCCCGGGGGCTACTGTCGGAATTCTGGGAACGGGGGTCCCCAGACTTGCGTGCCTGCGACCTGCGGCGTGGCTCAAGTGGGGGCTCAGTGCGGCCCAGCTTCATCAGCTCAAGCTCAAGACCCTCGCGAGGGGCCAAGCCTCGCAGGGCGGACGACAGGAAGCTTCCTCAGGAGCGGCCTCATCAGGCAGGCTCGCGAGGAGGCGGAGAGATCAAGGCAGGGCACCTCGTGAGGAGCCCGTGATGCAAGCCATGACGATCGAGACCAGGCGGGCGCCGGCCTGTGCAGTGTCCTTATTTCCCCTTCGGTGCAAAGGGGGCAAGCATAGGCCAAGGCATCAGGCAAAGGTTACTGTTTCGGTGCAACAAGACCAAGACCAGCGGAGCGGCAGGATGGATGTCATCGTGGAGCCCAGGACGGCGTCATCGTCAGAGCCTTTGGCAGCCGAAGACCAGCATTAGTCAGGATAAGTGTACTAGATGTTCCCCTTCAAAATGGCCAATTGTTGGCGCCCTTCCCGCTCATTATTTGGGAAGAGGCCCGGGGCCTCCCTCTATAAATAGGACTAGCCACCATAGAGTAGAGGATGGATTGGGGAGACGGATCGATCAGAGAGAGAGAGAGAGA